>NC_134270.1:53485973-53813223 GCF_031893055.1 Leptodactylus fuscus | reverse complement strand
CTTAAGCCTGGTCAAGGTCTCCACCTCCCGGGTATGACTGATATCTCCTTTATGATGGACACTGTGAGGGACATATCAGTCATTCCCAGGAGGAGTGATAAGCAAGAGGACACTGTGACCAGGGTGAAGCTTCTCCCGCCCACCGGGACTACTCAGGTTAATTTACATACAACATTTATAACTTCACTTTACTGCAATAGAAATATTACAGAGGGACATCTATGGAAAGGTAAGTACTTCACTCTGAATATGGTGAAACAAAAGAACTTGAGAAGTTCCCTTTAAAGTGAGTCTGTCAGCAGGAAAATTGGTATCAGACTAATGACAGTACCTAGTAGGCAGCTTCTACACTTTCCAAAGATGTCTTTCTTATTCTGCACTGCAGCTCCATTTTCATGAAAATAATCTGAGTTTTATTCTTCTGAAAATCAGCTAAAAAGGGGTTTAGGGAACATTTCCTCTCCCGCTGGGGTTTGGCTTTCTGCACTAGATAACCACATCTAACGTTCGACAAAGTGTGATAAAGAGAAAGATAGAAGAAGACCGATGGATGAGAAGAATACTTCTATATTCACTATTCCCCAAGGGGTATCGGATGAAATAGCTGCTGCTGTGAATCTCCTATTGCTCATGTAAATGAAGCGTTTTTTTTAGATTGGTCGGTGCTTATATTTTGTTTTTGCTATAAAGAGAAAGATGTCACTCAAGCAATGGGGAAGGGGTGGGGGGGTGTCTGGGTGTTAGAGATGATTATCTAGAGCAGATAAAAAATATGCAAATCTATTCTCCAGGATGTAATTAGGAGAACAGTGCCTCTGTATGCTGCCCTCTAGGGGCAGCCCCCTTAACATCATGCATGACTCAGTTAATAAGCCTACTAACATGATGCGGCGTTTATTGCCAAACTAGTATTTCTATTCCAAAAGGAACTAGAGCAGATAGTGAAACTCCAACAGGAAAAGAAATGTCCCCGAACCCTTTTCAGCTAATCTGCATATGAATAAAATTCTGTTTTTTGTTTCTTTTTGATGAAAGCGAAAATGGAGCTGTAATGCAAAATAAGAAAGGCATCTTTGGAAAGTGTAAATGCCTTTAGTTTGATACTGACTTTCCTGTTGATGGGCTCCCTTTAACATGGCAATACAATACAGCATCACATCAGTCACTGACATAAGTATAACACTGAATAAACGCTGTAATACATCACAATACAGGGGCAGGGATACTGAATATGGCCATCTACAGTGACCCATCTAAGGAGGTTAGCCTTCACCAACTTGCAGATAGGTTGGTAGATAGATATCAGTCGAAATCTTAAACTATAGGATTTATGCCTGTATTTTTTTTTTATGAAAAAGGAAATATTTTTGTAGAAGAGGAAAAAAGGTGTCTTTTTTTTTAGTGTTTCCTCCATGGTATGTTACCATAGTGATCAGATTCTTCGGCAAGACATCTATCCTGACCTCTCTGTGACAGTCATCTGCATTTAAGTCTCCAATTTACAAGAATATCTCACTGACTCATATGACGGCTTCTCCTGCAATAAATCCGCCTGCTTTATGCACCCGCAGCATAGGCCACCCACAGCCCCCTGATAGAGAACTCATAGCATTACTGAGTTATGCTTCAGTCTAAATTTCATAGGGGAAATCATTCAAGTGAGGAACAAAGCAAAGTGTAATAAATATTGATTCTTTGGGTAGAAAATTCAATGTAGGAATTGGAAATTTTATTACGTAACAGTATGTGCCAGAATTAAAGGGGACCAAAACCTGCACAGAGCTAATACTCGTCATAGCTGAGAATTTGTTACAAATGTCTCCAGTCTAGACAATCTCCTGCCCTGACGCAAATGCTTTTGTCTGCACTAATTTTATATCTTGAAGGTCCTGGATTCTCTAGATGAATATGTTGATTTGGGGCACTTTGTGACTATCTCTGTTTATGGGTGCACACACTGGTGCCATATGAAGGGGCACTCTGGCTCTATTTATGGGGGTGCTATTTGTCTCTGTTTATTGGTGTGTTCTTTGTCTGCTGTGGTTTATGAGGACACTCTTTCTGTCTATTTTTATGGGAGCTCTCTTTAATATGGTTGTTATATGGAAGCACTGTCTGACTTTCACTGTATATAGAGGCTCAAGTCATGGCTTTGTTTATAGAGGCACTGTAGGCATGGCACTGTGTATGGGGGCATTCTTTTCCTGGCACTGTATATAGGTGTATCCATTGACTGATACAGTTTATGGGGGCAGCATTTCGCTGTTTTTGTCTATGGGAGCACTCTCTGTCCAGTACAGTATCTGGAAGTACTCTCTGCCTGGCACTGGCTATTGCAGCACCCTCTGCCTGACACTGTATATAGGTGTATCCATTGGCTAATACAGTTTATGGAGGCACCATCTCATTGTTTTTGTATGTGAGAGCACTCTCTGCCCAGTACAGTTTCTGGAAGCACTCTCTGCCTGGCACTGGCTTTGGCAACTCTCTCTTTCTGGCACTGTATATAGGTGTATCCATTGACTGATACAGTTCATGGGAGCACCATAGAGGTACTCTCTGCTGGCAGTGGTTATGGAGCGCTCTGTGCCTGACACTGTATATAAGAGTATCCATTGTCTGATACAATTCATGGGGGCACCATGGAAGCACTCTCTGCTGGAAGTGGCTATGGTAGTGCTCTGTGTCTGACACTGTACAGTCCTATGAAAAAGTTTGGGCACCCCTATTAATCTTAATCATTTTTTGTTCTAAATATTTTGGTGTTTGCAACAGCCATTTCAGTTTGATATATCTAATAACTGATGGACACAGTAATATTTCAGGATTGAAATGAGGTTTATTGTACTAACAGAAAATGTGCAATATGCATTAAACCAAAATTTGACCGGTGCAAAAGTATGGGCACCTCAACAGAAAAGTGACATTAATATTTAGTAGATCCTCCTTTTGCAAAGATAACAGCCTCTAGTCGCTTCCTGTAGCTTTTAATCAGTTCCTGGATCCTAGATAAAGGTATTTTGGACAAACAATTCAAGTTCAGTTAAGTTAGATGGTCGCCGAGCATGGACAGCCCGCTTCAAATCATCCCACAGATGTTCAATGATATTCAGGTCTGGGGACTGGGATGGCCATTCCAGAACATTGTAATTGTTCCTCTGCATGAATGCCTGAGAATTTGGAGCGGTGTTTTGGATCATTGTCTTGCTGAAATATCCATCCCCGGCGTAACTTCAACTTCGTCACTGATTCTTGAACATTATTCTCAAGAATCTGCTGATACTGAGTGGAATCCATGCGACTCTCAACTTTAACAAGATTCCCGATGCCGGCATTGGCCACACAGCCCCAAAGCATGATGGAACCTCCACCAAATTTTACAGTGGGTAGCATGTGTTTTTCTTGGAATGCTGTTTCTTTTTGGACGCCATGCATAACGCCTTTTTTTATAACCAAACAACTCAATTTTTGTTTCCAAAATGAAGCTGCCTTGTCCAAATGTGCTTTTTCATACCTCAGGCAACTCTATTTGTGGCGTACGTGCAGAAACGGCTTCTTTCTCATCACTCTCCCATACAGCTTCTCCTTGTGCAAAGTGCGCTGTATTGTTACCGATGCACAGTGACACCATCTGCAGCAAGATGATGCTGCAGCTCTTTGGAGGTGGTCTGTGGATTGTCCTTGACTGTTCTCACCATTCTTCTTCTCTGCCTTTCTGATATTTTTCTTGGCCTGCCACTTCTGGGCTTAACAAGAACTGTCCCTGTGGTCTTCCATTTCCTTACTATGTTCCTCACAGTGGAAACTGACAGGTTAAATCTCTGAGACAACTTTTTGTATCCTTCCCCTGAACAACTATGTTGAACAATCTTTGTTTTCAGATCATTTGAGAGTTGTTTTGAGTAGCCCATGATGCCACTCTTCAGAGGAGATTCAAATAGGAGATCAACTTGCAATTGGCCACCTTAAATACCTTTTCTTATGATTGGATACATCTGGCTATGAAGTTCAAAGCTCACTGAGGTTACAAAACCAATTTTGTGCTTCAGTAAGTCAGTAAAAAGTAGATAGGGGAATTCAAATCAATAAAATGATAAGGGTGCCCATACTTTTGCACCGGTCAAATTTTGGTTTAATGCATATTGCACATTTTCTGTTAGTACAATAAACCTCATTTCAATCCTGAAATATTACTGTGTCCATCAGTTATTAGATATATCAAACTGAAATGGCTGTTGCAAATACCAAAATATTTAGAACAAAAAATGATTAAGATTAATAGGGGTGCCCAAACTTTTTCATAGGACTGTATATAGGTGTATCCATTGTCTGATACAATTTATGGGGGCACCATCTCACTGTTTTTGTCTATGGGAGCACTCTCTGTCCAATATAGTCTATGGAAACACACTAAACCAGTGCCAGGCTGAGAGCGCTGCCAAAGCCAGTGCCAGGTAATGGGGACATTCTCTAGCAATATACTGAGAAGGCATTGTGGCTTAGTTTATAGGGGAAAAGCTCTACTTATCCTATAATAAATTCTTGGAAGCTGGCACCTATATAATTAATACCTTTATTACATTTGGTATACTAATATATTAGTTATACATTAGCGTTCATTACCTGGCGGCAGGTCCACATAAGCAGTTGTTATATTCTATACAATATACTGTATACAGTATAAACCTCAGCATCAGAATAACCCTCAGATGAAGGAACAGCAAGACGTCAGTATTAGATGGGGATTAACCAGGGGTATGATTCTGCTCAGACTATGCATCCTCCTGTTTTACAGCTCTATCACTGCCAAATCCGGAGCTTTTAAATGCAATTATACATTATGTGAAAAGTACAAGAAAATAATATGGAAAATATTTCTAGTGCACTTTGACTAAGAGCGGATCTGACAACATGCTTTTGGGAATAAGAATTACCATTGGACCTTAATAAAACTATCCTGACAGGCTGGTTGTCATAGCAACCATGAGCCATGTCTCTTTCCTTCGGCCTAAGTGAACAAAGCACGGTTTATTATGAGGTTTAATTTTATTGTATTCTGCAAACATTAGCACAATGGGGGAAATCAAAGGGGCGCTTTATGCCAAAATATTTATTTTAGTACTACGTGGGATCTACCAACCAAAAGATTTAATAAATTCGTCAAAAATCTCTTATTTATATTAAACGAGGATATCCTTTTATTGGGTATTAAAACTTTTCCTTCAGATCTCCCTCATAATCCGGACGGTTTATGACAAGCCAAGTTTGGCTGTAGTACCTGACAGCGCCATTGACAAAGCCGTGATGTGACCGACTACATTGGACTTGGGACTTCTCACAGAAGAATTGTATTGGATTTATATCTTTGTTATACTGAACTGTACCATAGACAGGACCATGGAGCAGGGTCTATACAAATTTGCATTAGATGGCTTATTTCTGGCAATTTTGACGGCTCTCTTGGGGAGGACGGGGCTGCGCTAACTTTTGGGATCCAAATGTTGCTAAGTATGAAGTAAATATGAATTCATAGGGGTTCAAAGAAAACATGAAAATGGCTGGTACAGACATTATCTATAGTTATGTCTACACATACATTAAAGAGGACCTTTCACCAAAACCAAATCATGGCATCCTCCAAATTCCACCGATTCCAATGCACTTGGAATTTTTTCTGTAACCCTTATTCCTAAACAATCATTTTAAGTGCAATTATGCCCGACTGTCAGGGAGGCGCTCCTGGGCTAGTTTTTTTGCAGCAGCATTTATGCCACGTGAGGCCCTGACCTTATAAGGATTTTCCCACATTTGAATATTACACTTCTTATGTCTATTTATAATGGCATCCCCTAGTGCTCTTTGGATTTCCTCTGGGAATGTCCACCTACTATGTCCATTGTCAATGGTCACACTTGCTTAAGAGGGCCTTTCATGTCTTCATCGAAGTGTGGTATATATATACACTGATATGTGCCCCGGCACTGGAGAGATCTGTGCCATCACTGATATCTCCCCACTGTCAGAAGGGTGAGCCTTAAAGTCTAGCATCATTGCTGGGCTGTGAGGAACGCCCTCCTGACTGTACTCTAACACAGCCACGTACTATCAAAGGGGGCACTCCTGACAGCTCAAAGAAGGCTGTAAGGCCCGCCCTTCTGAAAGTGGGGAGATATCGGTGCCAACATTAACAGCACCAATATCTCCAAACCCTGGGGGCACATAATGAGAAAGCTAGGAATGTGATGAAATCAGCAAGCTGTCGACTTTCTAATGATATATAAAAACGCACATTGTTGAGGACATGAAAGGTCCTCTTTAGTAGCTCGGCCCTCTTCCTATATTATCTTATATGTACACAGATAGAGGAGTGATTTACCTCTATTGTGGGAAGGATCAGCATACCAGAACCTGCTTCTCATTGAGACTGAGCACATTAAAAAGACATTCAGACAAAACCAGAAGAGAACCAAGCGACACTATAACAAATATGTAATAGCAATATCTAGACATAAAAAATGCTAACATAGTGAATACATAAGACCAATCTTAGCAGTCACATCTCTAATGTGGATTGAGGCATATGAATTATTCAGGGGTACTTTTTTCCTACTATTCATATGGGAATTTTATCATTAGTATGGCTCCATAGTATTATTGGATATATATTTGTGGATTAAACCTCCGCTAGGGCTCCAGGGCAGACAATTGCCTTCTAGTCTCCCATGGGGTATTATTATAGAATAAAGTATTTTTTAATTCTAGTAGTATGAATTTATGCTAATATTGCAATAATTATGTCCCCCTTCCCTCATAGTCTGTAAGCCCTTGTAGGCAGTGCCCTCTATCTCACTGTACTAGTTGGTCACTGTTAATATTCTTAATATTAATATTGTATTTTTTATGTATTGTATGTAAAGCCTTGAATGTACATCATAAAATTAATAGTGCTCTAAAAATAAATAATCATAAAAATAATTTATTAATTTATTGATTGTAGTTTGCTGAATTGATCCATTGTAGTATCTTCTGTTTCTTTATTTTACACGGTGACTGAAATGGTGCAAACGAAAGGAGAGGAGAAGACCAGAGTACTGACTGATCCTGTGCACAGAAATAGAAGGAGCATTAACTGAATCTGTGCAGATAGAAAGGGGAGGAGAAGAGCACAGCACTGACTAATCCTGTGCAGATAGAAGGGGGAGGAGAAGAGCATAGCACTGACTGATCCCGTGCAGATAGAAGGGAGAGGAGAAGAGCACAGCACTGACTGATCCTGTGCAGATAAAAGGGGGAGGAGAAGAGCACAGCACTGACTAATCCTGTGCAGATAGAAGGGAGAGGAGAAGAGCAGAGCAATGACTGATCCTGTGCAGCGAAAAAGAAGGAGCACTAACTGAATCTGTGCAGATAGAAAGGAGAGGAGAAGAGCAGAGTATTGACTAATCCTGTGCAGATAGAAGGGGGAGGAGAAGAGCACAGCACTGACTGATCCTGTGCATATAGAAAGGAGAGGAGCAGAGTACTGACTGATCCTGTGCGGATAGAAGGGGGAGGAGAGGAGAAGAGCAGAGCACTGATGTGATCCTGTGCAAATAGAAAGGAGAGGAAAAGAATACTGACTGATCCTGTGCAGAGAAAAAGAAAGAGGACTAACTGAATCTGTGCAGATAGAAAGGAGAGGAGAAGAGCAGCGTACTGACTAATCGTGTGCAGATAGGAGGAGAAGAGCAGAGTACCGACCGATTCTGTGCAGAGGGAAAGTGGAAGAAGAGCACAGCACTAACTGATTCTGTGCAGATAGAAAGGGGAGGAGAAAAGCAGAAAACTGACTGAACCTATGCAGATAGAAAGAAGAGGAGAAGAGAAGAGCACAACACTGACCTATCTAGTGTAGAGGGAAAGAAAGAGAAGAGCACATCACTGACTGTTCCTGTTCAGAGGAATAAGGAGGAGCAGAGCACAGCACTGTCTGAACCTGGTCTGAGGGATAAGGAGGTGTCGACAATGAATGATCCTGAATAAACTGTGGATTAGAACATGAATTATGCATAATGAGATATTCACAATACAGATATTAATAATTGCTGTAATCCAACATAAGATGAGAGCAATGGACATTAACATTTGTAGAGTGATAGATGTAGATGAACCCCCGTCTGGTGTCCATTCCTAATAAAAAAAAAAAAAAAAAAAAAAAAAAAAAGACTGAGGCCTTGTTCCGGCATCTTTACTTTTAAATGGAAAAAAAAAATGTCCTGTATGCATAATTTTTTCCTCCGTCAGAAAAGTAAAACACATGACAGAAGAAAGCTTCTATGGGTGGTGTTTTTTTTTTTTTTTTTTTTTATTATGAGACTAAATGTAGACATCAGTCTATCTATTACGTTAATGTCCCTTGCTCTAATCCTATGTTGAATAAGAGCAACAGACATTAATAATCGTAGTGTGAATTGACCCCTAAAGAACTGATGGATTGTGATATTTTATGAAGCTGAGACTTGGAAAAGAGGTGTAAATTACTGTATGGCACTGGGGCTATGGTGGATTGTATCTATACATAAATGTGTATTTGTGTGTATATAGTGGAAAAAATCTTTATAAAAAATGACAGAAAAATCTTTGAGATTCCGTAGGAGCCGCCGTAGGAGCTGTCTCTCACTCTTTTCTGACCTTGATATCCTCTACTTAAAATCAATTTCCGCTGGGGTTAAATGTCCCGGGGAACAGATATTTTTTTTAACCTTCTTAATCTCATTAAGTGCAATATCCTCAAACTAAACTGCTCAAATGAAACAACTGCTCTACGTGTGCCATCTGTCCTTAGCTCCGAATCTCAGGAGAAGAAATACAATCTCCCACTGCCCATGAGAGTTCACACCGTAATAAGGAGGAGATGTCAGGCGTGGGCAACTGTTTGTGACTAAACTATTGATAATATAAGGAATTTAAAAAGATAGAAAATTAATGTGATTTTACAGTTTTTATCTTAAAAATAAAAGTTAAAAGAAAAATATTGTATATAAATCCTGGAGTCATAATCTCTAGTTACAATGTGGCCAATAGGAAATTGTGGTTTAGCCGATGTGGTTTATGCTTTTAGGTTTCCTTTTTGGAAATGTATACTACACAAAAATAAAATAAAATACATTAAATGAATGTGAAAAATTATTTAAAATTTTTTTTTTTTTTTTTTTGGATGGGTAGAAATGTTTTTTATACTAAGAAGAAAGGAAAATGCTATGTGTTATATCTAGGTATTTTGATGTGACAAATGGCTAAGGCTGGATTAACCCCAGCGCTCGCTCTACGTTTGGGGATTCCATCTCCGAATCCACTGCATTTTTCATGTGGAAACCCTTCAGGCTCCATTATAGTCAATGGGCTCCGTGGGATTCTGTGGGTAACCGCTTTTTAAACAGATTGGGTTTCAATTTTTCAGGTCCCAAAGCAGACCCGAAGAACGTAAATCGGGTGCAGGTATGAACTTGGAGTAAGTATGCTTTTCACACTGAATAGATATTTATATTATAGAATACTATTATAATATATTATATTGATATCCCTAAATCAAAGTGTCATATTGGGGCAAACTTATTAAGACATGCATATTGCACGCTAGTCTTAATAAAGGTCCTGAATGGCGCAGGGTAAGGCTGGTCTTACACGGCCGTAATGTAAGACCGCAAATGGTCCGCAACTGAGGGTTTTCAATTGCGGACACATTATATTCAGTGCGGCCTCCTACACAACCGGATATTTTATCCGTGGTGTGCCGCAACTGAGGTCCTCAATTTATAGAGCAGGTCCGGCACTGCACGGACTCGCCCATAGAACTCTATGGGCGAGTGCGGAAGGACACAGGCGTCTGCGGTGTCTATGTTGCCGATTAGCAACTTGTGTTGCTGATCAGCAACTTGCGGACCGTACAATCAATACGGTGGTGTAAGACCAGCCTAAGGGATATTTATGAAGAGGCTGGACAAGAAAGGGCCTTACATCAAATGTTTACAGTCTGAAATTCTTATGGTTCTATACTATGGTTGCCCAAGATGTGCTGCAGTGCATCAGAACAGGATCCTACAGCCTCCATTCATGAGACAACTCCTTTACGTGAAAACGGTATCGTTGGGTTCTTAGCACAATTGTCCTGTAACAAGCGTGTGGCACAAGAAGACTGAGCCATCTAATAAGCTGCAGTACACACTGGGAAGAATAGTATTGGATTGGTCATACAGAAGGGAGAAAACTGGTTCAATATACAGATTTCCAGTAATCTTGTTTTCTGCCAGAAGGTGTCAACACGTGTAATGGCAAAGAGAAGATGATATATTGTGACAAAGGCAAGACAGAAATGCAATAAATAAAGCTGACAAAAACAAATGTTCTAAGTAAAATACATCTTTACCACGTTCTGTACAAAATACACTAAGTAGAATTGAAATGGGGCTTTTATCATTCCATTCCAATGTTTCAGAAATTGGCGAATACATAGGAAATATAATACTAGTCTATAGATTTCTTTAATGGCTTCTGTAAGTGAATATTTTAAGACAGCGTCTTGTAGTGACAATGTACAAGAGGGAAATCTATGGGAAATATTTACTATGCAATCTCCAAAAGCCAATGCTCTAATAGCGATGGGTAGTTGTGCAGCAATATGGGTTACCTTCCGTAATGTGGTAGAGTGGGCGATTACTCAGGGTCACAATTTTACCTAAGGTCAGGGACCCTATGAGCAAACTGAAATTAACGCACTATTATTTAGCAGTATGGTTTTATAATAATTTGAGAATTTCTTTGTAGTATTCTGTGGGTTTCAGGGAATATAAACTTATAAATTTGGTAATTGCCCAAGGCCCCTAATATTCTAAAGGGTACATGCATACCAATACGTAAAAAGACTTGAATGCTTGTATGGGCAAGTCTGTGCTGTAAATATATAGAGGCATAGGACCTGCTCCGTATACTGTAGGTAACTTCTACAGCCCATACTGTAAAAACTACAGATATACATATGGCGCCATAGAAACTAATGGGCCTATTTACTATCCGCAATCATGGACCTTTAATTGCAAACAATATATGTGGCTATTTACGTGAAAAGGGCCCAGATCGTCGATACTAATTATAGAGAAAATAGTCCAAAACATATTTGGGTAAAAAAAAAAAATCACAATTTTGTTTTATGCAAAAATTTTATTTAAAAATATGTCAATTGTGCTTTCAATAAAAAAATTTTTGCTGTTTCGGACAATGTTACACCATAACCGTTACAATCATACCAAGAACTCCATATCGACAATGTGGGCCCTTTTCACATAAACAGCCACATATAGTGTCATTCAGCAGTGCATTCGCAAACTAAAATACAGGGTTATGTGGGATCTAGAAATCATTAGTAAGTGGCCACACTTACTAGTCAGTGGACACGCTGAGTGAAGATGCCACAGTCGACACCAAAGGGGGCTCAGTCTTGCTCCGCTCTTGGCTCGCTTGAAACATGCAGAGGGTTCCCTGGTGTGGTGAGCTGGCTGCCTCGGAAGCTCTATATACTAGGTCTATGTGTCTATGCTGTGGCGCAGGAGACGTGTTCGGCTGTGATTTCTTCTTTTGGGTTTGTTTTGCATTGTCTGAACACTGTCCTATTCCTTCACCTTGTTAATTGATTTCCCACCACACCCATCTCCTTTACCTTCATTTCCATCTGCTCCTCTAATAGTTAAATTTGGTCTTGCCCTGTGATTGACAACCTGCCTTCCTATCAGGTCCAGGGCAGGTTCATCCTCCCTATTTATTCTTGGCTCACATTCACATTGGTGCTTGCTATTGCCTTGTGCGTGCTGGCTTTTCTCTTGCTGTTTATTCTTGGATTCTGACTCTTGACCTCTGGCTTTGCCTATTGACAACTCTTTTGGATATCGATTTTTACACTGCATCGCTCGACTGTTACTGACCCCTGGCTAGCTGACCTCTCTTGTTGTTGTTTGTCTTGTCCGCGATTTGTGTGTCACTTATTTAGGGTAGGGACTGTCCCCAGTTATCGCCTATTACACAGGATAGGACTGGCAAGCAGGAAGGGACAGTGGGGAGTTTCAGACCAGGGATCACTTTCTCTTGTGCCCCTTCCTCCAGGGTTCATCTACAGCACTGGGGAACTGCTGTCTGCACTTCTGTAACACTATGGTTGTCCTTTTTTTTTTTTTTTTTTTTTTTTTTTTTTTTAATTCAAAGTTTATTGAACAAGAGCAAAGATAACAACAGATAATATTGAAATCAAACTGGGGGGAGGGGTGGAGGCGCAGCTCACACCAACATCCCGAGTAGCAAGTAGCAAAGGAATCTGGAGTTCAATAAACATTTATAAAAATTTTTGAACAACAACAGACACATATCGACAAGAAGACAAAGATAAAGAGGAGAAGGGTAGACAGTAGACAAACACAGACAATAAGACAAGAAAACTACAAAAGTGAGCTGAAAAAACTCTCTTATAATAGGCAGCTAATTGCTAAGGGTGCTCTAGCCTGAAGAGCACAGCTATGAGGATATTACCCCCAACTCTATGGAGGTGCAGACGTTTCGGGAGGCCACTGACTTCCGGGAAAGTCTGTATGGGGAGTATATAGAGCTTGGTGCAACCGGCACCCTGCCGGCCCACAGTAGAATAAGTATGAACAGCAATAAAGAACCAAGTGCCAACGGTCAAAAAACAATCGTTAATACATATACAGCAAGAATGGGGGAGAGAAGAGGGGAGGAAAGCTAAAGATTTCCAGTATGAGAGCACATAACAAGTGAGAATGCCGCAAGCCGGGTACAGGAAATCCACACAACATAACGTAATGTAAGCCCCCATATGACAATAACCCTCCAACAGTTGCAAACCCACAAGGAAAACATGAAAGAAATATACTGCAGATAGTTGTATCCGCTCCCTGGCTATAGCAGGTACCATCAATGAAAAGAAATCAAATAAGTCCTGAACAGGAAAAATCAAATGAACCAGTAATTGGCGGGTTAAGCACGTAGAGAGACCCAAGAATGGAGGGGGTCCAAAAAGTCCCAATACCGCCATAAGAAACATAAAATCATGGTGTCAGCAAACGAGATTGTTGAAGTGAACGCCGGGCTTTAGGAGATTTAGCACGGTGTATTCTGGACCCCGCCAGGCAGGAGGATAAATCAGGTAGAGATGCCAAGTCTGGCGTGGGGAGCCATGAAGGTATGTCCAGAGGAGTAATGTTAAGCTGGTTCCAGACGTTGGGCAAATCAGAAGGGGTCTGAACAATAATACGTTTTCCTTTATGCTGTATGGAGAGGCCAAATGGATAAAGCCAGGAGTAGGCCACATTTAGTTCTCTAAGCGTCTCTAGCAGAGGTTTGAGTTGTCGCCGTTTAAAAAGAGTGGAAGGGGCGAGGTCCTGGTATAAGGACAAGGTGTCAGAATCATAAGTAAGGTCCTTCTTAGCCCGAGCAGCTGACAAAATATCTTGCGTGTCTAGGAAGGATAATAAGCCGCAAATGACATCACAAGGTGGATCTCCCTCTCTAGGTTTAGGCCTCAGGGCCCTGTGCACACGTTCAATCACAACAGACGAAGCTCTATCAGGGCCCAGCAGTAAAGCAAATATGGCAGAAGCTCTGTCCTTCAGGTCTCCTGGGGCACAGTCTTCACTAATCCCCTTAATCCTTATGTTTTTGCGTCTGGACCGGTTCTCCTGGTCCTCCAGGAGAATCAGTGCTCTATCTATCTGGGCTTTCTGAGACGCCAGCGTGGCCGCCACAATGGTGGCATGATCAGTTAATGCGACACAAGTGTCTTCTACCACCTCCACTTTCTGGCCCAGGGACGTCAGCTTGGCCTTAATATCAGCTAAGTCAGCCCTTACCGGTTCCAGGGCCTGCATGATGACATTCCTCAATAATCGTTCAGACACCGTGGCCGACACTCCTGCACCTCCGCTATCCTCCTCCTCCCCTCCACTCTCACCTCCCTCATCAGCGTCTGGAGCGGGAATCGTCTTGTTCGCGCCTCCCGGCGCCATCTTGGAAAGCAGGCCGCGGCTATGTGGACTCCGTTTTCGGAGGAATTTCTGAAGGTCTGATTGCTGGCGGGCCAGTTTGGGGGTACTAGGCGGGTCACCCCCTCTATCTCTCCCGATCTTCACCATTTCGGTCGTGGTTCAGCTAAGTGGGAACCGGCAAAGCACCTAAATGTAGCGGAGCTACAGGCTCATGCGTCCGCTACGCTCGGCAGTCAAGCTCCGCCCCGCTATGGTTGTCCATTTTATCAAGTACCCCCTAATGCAAAAATGTCCCAATCAAATATCCCCAAAGTACAGATCACTTGTAAATGTTAATAAAATAAGGCTTCGTTTGGAGCTTTTGTTAACAATTATAACCATATTTTACACTTGATAAAGGGGTCTGTACCCTGAAAGGTGTAGTAGGTTTAGGATTAGATAAACAGCATTTTTTTTTTTTTTGGCAAGCACAGACACCCTCTTCTTTTTTGGGTTCTAAAAAAAAAAAAAAAAAACAAAAAAAAACCCACCCCCTCCTTCAGGTTATACTACTTCATCTGGACCTCAAGGCGATCAGAGAGCCTGCTGCTACTACCCATGGGATGCCATACCAATGCTCCCAACAGTAGCTGGGACTTTTTACAATACACTACGGGTGAGAGTACATCTGGACAACGGTCTCACGGTGTGAGTGGACTCTAGATCACTCGTTATATCTAGATCATGTTTTTCTCTGTGCCAATTTCAAAATTGAAATATCAGTTTGAAGATCAATACTATTATACTCTGAGGTCTCTTCAGACCCTCAGAGTACAGTTAGTGGGAGCACTGGGGAGGTGAATAAACATGACAAACAGTATTACTCATCTGCCCTGGGCTGTGGTGGTGCTCTCCATGCTTTTTCGTCCTCCAGAGATGACGTCAGGGACTGTTGAGGCCTGTGATTGGGCCTGAGTGGTCCCTGCCGTCATCTTTGGAGCACTGGGAGCAGCACTGGAGCCCAGAGGAGGTGAGTAACACTGTTTGTAACGTTTATTTACCTCTCCTGGGCCTGCAATAAATATACTCTGGTGTAGGGTGAAAACACCCTACAGTATAATAGTAGTTCATGGGTAGTGAACCCCACGACATACCATTATGGGGGGAGCTCTCACCATGGCGCGTACTCATAGGGATAACTGAATGAACCCCTGGGGATTCGCGTCCTGTGCCTTGTAAGCCATTGTACTATACTATCCTCTCCAGGACTGCTGCATTGTTAGCTGATGATAACTGCAAGCTATGTGTTTAGCTCAGAACATTGCCACTCCATAAACCCCCTGAATGGGCATTAAATCGCTACACTATAACAACTAGATAATGATCACTGCAGGCAGGATGAAGTCATTACAGTATAATTGTGCTTTGTAATTTTTTTTGTATATGACACTTTGTGAAAAAGGCTGATAGTACCCTCAGCAGATCTGATCTCGCACTACATGGTCTGAGCCGCACCATAAAGGACAGAGAAGAAAAGCTAAAATCAAACTCACAATGTACAGAACAAGTAATTAAAAAAGACAAACGGTGTATCGATTACTCCCAGACACAAACTTCAAATCACTCAACCCTGAAGTTCGTTACCAAGGAAACTGCACCTTCTAATAGTCACACATCTGGTGGGAGGTGGTACAAAAATGTGAGCGCATGGAAGTAAAACAGGGAGACGAGCCATGAACTCAGGCATTGCCGCAGTACTGTGCTTTAAAAAAAAAAAAAAAAAAAAAGGTACTATATAATTTGGGTTATGGCATAGTATATGGGGCATTAGATAGTTAGAAAAAAAAAAAAAACTGGAAAATACAGAACTGGAGTTGAAATGAAGTCTATCACCTCCCCCGATCATATGCACTTGTCACCACTGAGCAGTTTACAGTGATAATAATATACCTTTGTTATGTATGCCACTTTCGTACATTTGGAGAAAGACAGCTTTAAAGTATCAGTTGGTGCAATGGAGGCGGGCTTTCAATTCCCTGGAGCACTGCACTTGCCATTTAGACCCCACCATATCTTGCTGCACCACGCCATGCAGTGAAAGTTGATCCTCCCTGCTATAACATGACCCATCCTACTAAGACCAGTGCTCCCAGGATTGAAGACCCGCCCCCAGTGCACCAACTACCTCATCTGCATAAGAGTTCAAAGTTATTTTTCTTGTTTTTGCGATATAGAACAGAGATAAGTTTATCACTGCAATGAATATACTTCTGGGAGATGGTAAAATGCCTTTAAGTCTTTTTCATGAAAATGTACAATTTGAAACTTTTTTACTAACTCATACATCTAGCCTGTCATGGCTTAGCGTTATAAGCCCAAAGCCTGATGCTGCACTACTGCCAGAAGGTTCAGTCAAGATCTCATTTGGATCTCAGTCACCAAATAAATCTTGTCCCCAACTTACACATTTAACTGCCAAAATTTAGATAGTGACGTGTTTGGTGATTTGTACCAAATTTTTTCATTCAAGATTTTTTTTAGGCAATTTTGTTTTTTTTGTATTTTGTGTGCTACAGACAGTCCACTCACCCTTCTGTATAGCAATATCATCACCAGCAGAGGGCACCATCATCCCTATGTATTCAATATAAACAGGGCATGTAACAATGGTGGGATCTGTAGATAAAGCGTTAACAGCCCTCTTTATTCTTCACTCCCGACTAATGGCAAATAATGAGTTCAGTGACTGCAGGCCTATTATTTACCTCAGACATAAACAGGCCATGATGGGCAGAGGTAATGCTTAAAACGCTCTCTAGAGTTTTATGTAATGGCATAACGCTAATAGCAGAAATTCCCTGTAATCTTCAGCCACCGATCATATGTGTCCTACTGATCTAATTACAACATGACAAGTAGGATTTTACATCCAAATATGTGGCCGGCAAATATCAAGCAATGGAAGTTTTGATTTGTAACCCAAGATATGGAACAAATAAAATAATATTTTCAAAATTACAATAAAATCTGGTGAAATAAACCAAGTAAGGGCCAGTTCACATCTGCGTTTGGGTTTCCATTTGGGAAGTCCGTCTCTCTATCATACTTGCCTATGTATCTACCTCTGATATCTATAGGGCAGGTGTATCTTTGTTATGGTGCTACCTAGCTCACTCTCTCTATCATACTCGTCTATGTATCTACCTCTGATATCTATAGGTCAGGTGTATCTATGTTACGTTGCACTATGTATTCATTTCAGATTTTGCTATCTGTCTGACGTCTTATATGTTTATCCGTGTCACGTTTGTCTATGGATCTGTCTATCTATATAAGATTTCTATGTACTATGTATTATAAAGTAGATAAGACTATATTATTAATTAAATGGCAATTTCTTTTCAGACATTCAGCGAAGGAAAAATAGATGAATCAGCTTTCTGACAAGTCTTTCTTATCCTGGAGGTTCCAAGCATTTTGATACGCACTATAAATTATTCATACAGGCAATGGTAATCAAGACTTGTCTATCACTATCTCCAACTATGCTGAGTTCATGAAAATAACAACATCCCCTGCTGTCAAGGACAACAACAGAGAGACCTCAGAATAGCACTGGGCAGGTGCGGCAAGAAAAGCTGCCCGACAATAGAGACTGTGACGAAGCTTGGCAATGCAAGGCAGGTTATACTAGTTCATATCTATATATATTTATATATAACATTTATAACTATTTATATGACATAGATAGATATTTTGATAGATATATTGCACACACACTCACTATATGGAGAAAAAGTATCGGTCCCCAGCTTTCATCATTGAATTTGGAGTTTCATTCAGTCCCTCTTCCACAGGCGTATAAAACCTAGCACTTCCTCATGCAGTCTAACCTTACTATAAATGATTTATCAATATAAATCATCAACTGAAGAATGACGGGTATCCAAAAGCCAGGATCCCTATCAGGAGCCTATCAACTATTTAAAGACTCCCATTGACTTCAATGGATTCCGTTTTCCACGCGGAACCCACTGAAATCAGTGGGAGGCTTTTTGTCCCATTGATTTCAATGGGTTCCATGCGGAAAATGGAACCCATTGAAGTCAATGGGAGTCTTTTTTTTTGATTCTGCTGCGAGTTATCGTTCCAGAATCAGCGCCAACTTCCTCTGTGTGAATGCCCCCTAAAGAGGAACACTGCAGTCTCTTTGCTACTTACCAAACACAACACTACACACTTGGGCAGCAGCTGAGCTTAGTGTTGCAGCTCAGTCAATTCACTTGAATGGAACTGAGCTGCAAACAGGCCACGTGACAATTGAACATGATGTCATATGGAGCATGAAGCAGAAGGAGCACTCAAGAAGCATCGCTGCCACTCCAAAAAGCTGATCTGCAAGGGTATCGTAGTCGGAGCACCACTGATCTTCAATTAATCGTAAGGATAAGTCAACAACTAATAAGTTCCAGAAAACACTTAACTATTTTGTTCAGTCTCATATTAAAAAATAAACTAAATCAAATTTCAAATTTTGGGATTAAATATCCCTAATACTCTACAAAGCAGTTACATATCAAAATTCCCTTTTATATTGCAAAATTGTTGTATCCTATACTAGGGACCTGAACTCACATATCCCGTGCATCACCTCTGACCTGAATTTCAAGTCTATAATCCGACAATTACAAAAACAACCATACAATTTGAGCAAGACTGAATCCTCATGGTGAGGGAAAAAGTTCCATATACAAAATGTTAATTTTGCCCAAAATAATATATACCACAATAAGTAATTATACAACTACCGTATAAACACAAATGTTTGTTTTTTTCATACAGATAAAAACAAACAAAAAACATCCCCATATTGCCTTTCAAAATGGGACGCGACCAATACATATAAGGGACTTAGGCCTACACAATTTATTTTGCTACCACCTTTTTATTATAATATTAATAAAGTAAGTCTGAAAATTTCTTCATATTGTTGCATACTAAATAATTCCTCAAAAGGCTCATCCCATGTACTCTTCTTTTTTAAAGGGGTTGTCCAGGCTAAAATTAAATTTTTTAATTAGGTGAAAATAAAAAAAACAAAACAAACCACCCCACCCCATACTCACCTTTCCCCCTGTCCCGCTGCCAGCGCGATCCGGTTCTACAGCTGCATTGTTTTCTTCTGGTGCCACACGTGACTGCTGAGGGAAATCAGCGGCCACAGCAAAGGTCAATCACTACCTGTGACGTCCCCAGGCCCCTTCCTCAGGCCAATGAGTGATTGGCAGTCATCAGCAGCCTCAGCGGAAGGGACATGGCATGTCATAGCTAGCAAGGATTTCCGTAAAAGAAGACATCCGTGCAACAGGATCGAACCAGGAGGATACTAGAGCATTGGGGACAGGCAAGTATAAATTTTTGTTTGGTTGTTTTTTTTCCCCACCTCTCCCAGCCTAATTAAAAAATTAAATTTTAGCCTGGACAAGCTGGACTACTATATTGTCAAGTCTGAGAACATGAATCAAGTTTCATATGCTTTATATGTCTGATGTGTTTTGGAAATACTAATTTTTCCTACAACTCTGAGACAAAGGACTTTGAATCCAAGATGGAGCTTGCCATGCCTCATGGTGGAATTCTTCAGGTCAGAGGAGGTGGTGTCCAGCTGGATGTCAGAGGTCTGAAGCCAATGAGAGATGGACAACACTCAGGAATTCCAAAGGATGCATTAACCCCTCCTTTCTTTGTCTCTTAAGTGTGTGTACTTTCAATAAAGAGTCAGTTGTGCTGAGCTGGGCTAAGGGGCTAGCATGGCTGATGTGATATGGAACTCAGTGTCTGTGTCATTATTAGTAGTTTAAACATGCTTATTAATTTGGACTGACTGATTGATCCATGATATAGTCAATTCGACTACGACAATATCAATAGAAGAGAACCCACACTCATGTCCTAAAATGGAAGAAGGACTAAACTATATACAGTATATCCCTCTCTGCACAGGATATATATCCCTGAACTGCTCATCAGGGCTTTTCGAGTCAGAGTTGTGGAATCAGAGTTGGGGCCAGATTTGGCGCGTAATACATTGAAAGCAATTGATTTCAATGGGGAGCGCACGTATGCCGGCTCCCATTCAAGTCAATGCGAGCTGCTTTTTACGTGCTCATTATGAACGTGTTTTTACGTTCAGAATGAGCACAGCGTAACTCCGTGTGAAGGCTCCCTTACTGACTCGATGCCCCAAAATTGGACATAAACGTTTGGTCCCCAAAATCTGATCTTGAAGAACATGTCTGCAGAGCTCCATTCTTAGTTTACACGCACCTTCTTCCGAATCAATTTACCAGTATTTGCTACATGGATATTCTACTTCGTAGAGGGCCAGTGGAATATTCCATGGACCTCTATACAATTCCACAGGATATCAATATGTAAAAATAGATCCGCAAACAAATTAGACTGTTCGAATCCTCCTCCAGGTAGAAAATGACAGACCTCACCATATGGCTTTCAGTTTCTAGCGTTTTCCACCCACGCCACGAGGAGCCACAAGAAAACACAACATAAAAGGAGCTAATCTGAGCAGCGCTTAAAATAAAACACATCTCATCTCCGAGAACTTCACAGGCTTCACTGGAGTCTCTGCTCACCCCGGGCCTGGCTCGTATGAGGAACCAGAGATTAAAGTAAACTTTGTGGCAGCTCAACCTGTGAAAAATTCTCCCCTGAAAGGGGTCAAACAAGTGTTTTGGAACAAGAGGATGTTGTGAAATGAAAGTTGAGTCAAGGTGGGAGGAATCATCACGAATCCAAAGAAGAATGTGTGTGAAAAGTTACAAAAAAAAAGATGTTGCTATAGTAACCATCGTCTGGAAAGAGAATCATGTCAGGAACTGCAATATAAGGTTTGATGCTACACACTGTGTTATAGGGGGAAAGGGGAGCAGAGTCTGCCAAACATGGTTGTGTTCTTTGAAGGACAGTGCCACAGCTGTTCACAGGTAATGTGTGGTATTGCAGCTGAGACACATATATCATTTGAGCTAAGCAACAAAACTATGGCATTTCTGGAAGAATTCAGCTTATCTTGTAATCATCCTGGATTACATTCTGTATTATACCCCAGAGCTGTACTCAATATTCTGCTGGTGGAATAACTGTGTACATACATTCTATTATTTATCTTGTATTCATCTTGAGTCAGAGCCTGTATTATACTCCAGAGCTGCACTCACTCTTCTGCTAATGAAGTCACTGTGTACCTACATTACAGTACTTAGCCTGTACAGATCCTGAGTTACAACCTGTATTACACTTAGAGTTGTATTTACTATTCTGTAGGCTTCAGAGCTGAAATATCAGCATTCTCACCTAGATAACTGGTATTGTACAGTAATCAGATCTATCTTTTTCTCTCTATATTTTCATCTATCTATCTATCTATCTATCTATCTATCTATCTATCATAGGTATTCTAACTTGCGTTCCTCAGTCTTCTGGTCTTATGCAATGTCCCAGTTCACAGCAATTCTATATTGAAAATAATTGTCGGACTATCAGCCATGCTGGATTACTAGATGCCATATTAGCAGATTATATTTACCTATTTAGCTTTCTGCTCTTCAGTTTATCAGTAACATTGAGCTCACATGATAGAAGCCCAAATGTTAAAAGTTGTGTGCAATACGGGAAAATACAGACAAATAGACAGAAAAGTAATCCGGAGAAAGACAGAGAGAAAGTGGGACAAGAGCTTGAAGTAAAATGAAAGGAAATGTGTCAGGCAAGATAAAAATATAACACGGTATAAGAAAAGCGCATTCAGCAGGCCGCTAATCCCACACCAGCCGCCTGGTTCGATTCCAGGGCAGGGGTGAGTAGGGTCAAGCTGAAAGTTGACGGAAAGGGCGGCTATAAAATCTGCAGAAACACAACATAACCCTAGCAAAATGGAAATAATGTATCAAATGTTAAAGATGAGTTTATTAAAAGGATTTACAGCAGATCATGTTCATTGTATTATGCAAATTTCTGACGATTTATCGGATTTTTCAAGATCTCTGCTTGCTGTTGTTGAATAGAAATTGTTGATGTTTTTTTTATACTGCACGATAAGCTAGGGGGCAGATTACCCCATACTGAACTGAATAGGAGATACATACATATATACAAACATACTTTACGTTACTAAGGCTACGTGCACACTCTCTCTATATGCCTGGAAAAGCTCTCAACATATGCATTAATATTTCTATAGGTCCCCACTAACCAAATGGAAGCCAAAATAATGTCCTTTTCACCTCAACTAAACTGCATAGGAAAGCAGTTTTAGGCTGAAGCCCCATGTTGCGGAAATGCAGCTTTATTTGTTGCGGGTTTTTAAGCCAAAGCCAGGAGTGTATTGAGCAGAAGATATACATATCTCCCATTCCTCTTGTAGCCATTCTTGGCTTTGGCTCAAAAAAACAAAACAAAAAAAAAACGCAACAAAATCTTTCACCAAAAAAGCTGTGTTTCCAAAATGTGGGGCCTTAGCCTTATGTAAAAAGCCACTGCAAATAAAAGTACGGTATACTTTTTTTTCTTACTGTCAGATGCTATGGTTAATAGATGCCATTACATGCCATCTATCAAAAGTATCTGTCGTGCAATGTATACAGGCTTGAATGCAATGTATACAGAGCCTTACAGACATACAACAGAAACTGGAGAGACTAAAACACTCTGATAAACAAAGTAAACCCGGCAAACTTGAGAAGTTGCTTTCTGACGTCTTCTCTGAATATTAAGATAGATTCCCATGTACGTCCAACTGTGGTATAATAAAGTAGAGCTCCGTCTGAAAACATCGCCAGTTATAGAACATACAATAAGTTAGAAGACACATTTTAGCACACAGTATGTCATTACTGAGAAGATGAACTCTTCTCCTATAGAGTGTGAGGTACGGTACATCGTCTGCAGAAACACAGTACAATCGCTGCGCTCTCCCACTGCGATCCCCCACTGCCACTCGTCACACAGCATATGCTTAGTGTATATCTGCTGTGGAAGAAATGAGTGAAGGTAGGCAGCCACCATTGTCTACGCCACGGCACCGCTGCACATCTTTAATGGTAGTGGGATTCTAAGCAAAAACAAAAGCTGCGCTCATCTAAAATCATCAGAATAAGGATCAAATACTAGAAAGTTGGAAACAGAATGCCAGCCAGCATAACATTAAGAATACAGGCCTATCCGCTCTGACATCTTATGAATTTATTTTATTATTTTATGTGTTTATTTTAATTATTTATTTAATTATTTATTTATTTTATTTAATTAAAGAAAAACATTAAAAAACCTGTAAATTCAAATATAATTTGGGCAGATTTCTGAAAGTATTTAAAGGAAAAAAACATCTTTATTGCTCACAGCAACCAATCATTGTGTAGCTTTTATTTCTTAAATTGCCCTTGAAAAATGAACGATGCTCATTGGTCATTGGTAGTTCTTTGGTATACAAGAATATAGCGATTATAATACTGTCCTCCATGTGCAAGAATATGACTACTAGAATTCTGTCCATATATGCAAGAATATAACTCTCTATATACAAGAACTTAACTACTACAATACTTATGTACAAGATTATAACTAGATTGTAAGCCCTCACTGGCAGTGCCCTCTACCCCACTGTGCCAGTCGGTCACTGTTAGTATTATATTTGCTTTGTATAATTTGTGTACTGTATGTAAACACTCAAATGTAAAGCACCATGGAATTAATGGTGCTATATAAATAGACAATAATAATAATAATAATAACTACTATAATACTGCCCCCTATGTACAAGAATATAACTGCTATAATACAGCTCCTTGTGTACAAAAATATCACTACAAATACTAATCCTTTGTGTACAAGGATTATATTGCTAAAATAATGTCTTCTATGTACAGGAATATATAATAACTATAATGCTACCCCTACATTCAACAATATAAGTACTATAATACTGCATCCTGTGTCCAACTGCTACAATACTGCCTTGTATGGACATGAATATAACTGCTATAATACTGATCCTATGTACAAGAATACAAGTACTATAACTCTGCACCAATGTGCAAGAATATAACTATTACAATACTGCACCATTATGTACAATAATATAAATATGATATTGCTGCCTCCTATGTAGAAGAGTATAACTACTAACATGCTGTCCACTATGCAGAATAATATAACCGCTATAATACTGTCCAGTGTGTACAAGAATATAACTATTATTTAACCTCCTCATAAGAATACAACTACTATAATTCAGCCAACTATACAAAGGTATATAAGTTCTATAATGATCCCTTATAGACATAAGTGTATATAATATATAACTTCTTACCTGTCAATATGTTTTCAGCCATGACGTTAACTTGAACCTCCACCGAGTGCTTGGAAGTATAGGAGATCTCTGCACTAACATGTCCCACCTCTCCAATACACATGGGTGACAAGAAATCTGTGCGCTCCACGCGAGCCAAAGCAGCAATGCACTTCTCCTAGAATGAGACAGTTGCAGTATTATATATACCTTGTATATTTCATGTATATACAAGAATGTTTATTACATTCACAGCAACAGAGAGCTTAATAATACGGTAGTACGACTGGGTTTACGTCAGAGTCAAAGTCTTTGTTACAGACTCCGTCGTAGAGACCACCTAAAAATGGCAGAGAAAAAAAGTCCTGCAAGGAGGACACTTTTCTCCGCTATTTTCAGTTTTGAAATGGTGGACACCCATTGGACTTCATGATAGTTAAAGGGGTCCTCTGGTCTCCGTGCATAACCAGTCTTGTAGCAGTCATATTCTCCTACATTTCAATGATGGAGAGCCCAGTGCTAGTGAGTAAGGCCTGGTTCACATCTGCGTTCGGTAATCGGTTCGGGGAGTCCGCATGGGGACCCCTCCGAAGGAACTACCGAACGCATTGTCAAGCAGTGATCACTGAAAGCACACGGACCCCATAGACTAGAATGGGGTCCGAGTGCTTTCCGCATTGTCCGCACGGAACATGCGGACGGAAAAGTACTTCACTATCTACTTTCCTGTCCGCATGACTAGTGCGGAGACCGCGTGGAAAGCACACGGACCCCATTCTAGTCTATGGAGTCCATGTGCTTTCAGTGCTCACCGCTTGCCAATGCATTCGGTAGTCTGTTCGGGGGGTTCCCCATGCAGACTCCCCGAACAGATTGCCGAACGCAGATGTAAACCAGGCTGAACTAGCATCATAAACAAAATATATCAGCAAATGGCAGAATGTTTGGATTGTGATGTCTGGCAACAGCTAGGGCACATACAGATGGTGACGTCCTGCAGCAGCTGGGTTGTATATTACAATGTTCTGCAGCAGCTGGGTTGTGTGTTATGATGCCCGGTAGCAGCTCAGTTGTGTATTACTATGTTGTGTAGCTGCTGAGTTGTGTGTTATCATGTCCTGTAGCAGCTGGGTTGTTTGTTATGATGCCCGGTAGCAGCTCAGTTGTGTATTACAATGTTCTGTAGCTGCTGAGTTGTGTGTTATCATGTCCTGTAGCAGCTGAGTTGTGTACCTTCTGGAGCTGATACATATATTATGATGTTTTGCAGCAGCTGATACGTGTATTACAATGGTCTGCAGTAGCTAAGATGTGTATTACATCATGCAGCTGCACATAGGTGTATTATATTATGGAGTTGCAGATTATGAGATATTATTTTGCATTACCCAAGATGGGGAAAATGATGTTCTGCATCATCTGGGGCATATATTATGATGCCTTGTGGCTGCTGAAGTGTGTGTTATGGGGTGGTATGTTTTATGGTGTTCTGATACACAAAGTGCCATGTAGTTACAGTTTTGTCCAATTTGCTTCTATAGAACAAGGCTATAATTACATTGCACGATCACTATGAAAAAGATGTTGTGTGATGTAAACAGTGAAGGGGTCATGGCACTTGCACAAGTGTCACGGCTCCTTCAATTAGCTGATCAGCAAGAAAACAAGGGATGTTGGACCCTCAATGATCTCCTATATCCCAAGAATGGATCATCAATTAAAATAAACGGAAATATCCCTTTAATGGCTAAACTAATTTATTTAATTTTTAATAATCAATGAAAACAAGGGCTTGATTTGTGCAGGATAAGTTGTATATTTTAATGGCAGCATACTTGCTTACACATATATTAACATATAAACCTAATCTCAGTACCTTGTAGAGGCGATTCTGCAGTTTCCATAAATGCCCCTGTTATTCTGCTTTGCAACTCCTTTTTTCATGAGAATTGCTGCTTCCGCAAATGATGTGAAAAGTGCCAATTTTAATCATCTTCAACCTATGTGAATAAGGGGCTCCAGAGCTGACCAATACATTTGTAAATTATAGAATCTCCTCTGCAAGGCACTGTTATTAGGATTACAGCCAATTTACTGCTGAAGATTATGGTTTACTATTAAACACTTTTAAAAAAAATTGGATTCTTCAGTCATCCTATTACAGGTATGAGACCTTGTTTTTTGTGGAATGAGCTGTAGTTTCCATTGGTGCCATTTTTCTTTGCGGAACTTCTGCAATTGGTTAAACTTTTGCAGCCTGATATCACAGAAGACAGCAAACATAATGGAAAGTCATCGAAAAATGTTTTCCTAATGACTTTTTATTGTATTTTGTTGTCTTTGTAATTGATATTACAATGCAGCAGTTTAACCTATTGAAATGGATAGTTGCATGGGTCAGGTCATTATAGATGTCGTTTTTTTGTAAGATAAAACATTTTTAGATCACTTTATTGATATTTCAATATAATTTTTTCCTCCCTATGGGACTTGAACATGAGATCAATTGCTTGTTTAATACACTTCAATATTTCTGCATTGCAGTATATTATACACTGACAGGCAGCCCATTATTATCCATGTCTTCCATACATGGCAGATTCGGCTGGCGTCAGCACCATCGGCACCCATCAATCAAATTGTGGGGAAGCCACAGAGTCAGACAGGGAATCTAGCCATCGAAAGCGACTTAGAAGACAGGGCTACTATCTAAGGGTGCATTCACACTGAGTAAACGCTAGCTTATTTTGTAGAGTAAAATTACACTTGTAAATTTTGCTATCCCATTGACTTCAATGACATTTTACAGGCGTATTTTTACAGGCGTATTTTTTACAGGCGTATTTTTTACTGGCGTATTTTTACACTTGTAAAAAAATATCATTGAAGTCAATGGGATAGCAAAATTTACAAGTGTAATTTTACTCTACAAAATAAGCTAGCGTTTACTCAGTGTGAATGCACCCCAAGACGTTAAACAGCCTAGTTTCTTTCCGATCTTGGTTGTTAGACCAGAAACTTGTCTTTCATAAGACATCCAAACACTTGCTCTTTCCAACTGGAAAGAACATGCACCTGTAAAAGATGACAGCCAAGCCTAGGGACCACTCTGAAAAGACGTTCAGTATTGGGTGTCACTAAGGGGATAATTGACAGATTCAGACATCAGCACGTGAGATTTATATGAATATTATTTACAGATCTTATATAAAAGCAATGTGCACTGATGTGTATTGCAAGCAATGTTTCAGCAGCCATCTGATTCACCACCCTGTTTCCAGTGAGTGAGATTTGCGTTTCTTGCAGGAACATTTCCCAAAGAAATGCTAAACTAAGACTTGATCACCATCTAGTGGACAATCCATGAAGCACATTTGGTATCAAAATCCTAGAAAACACCTTTATTTTTGCCACTTACATATTATTCTCTTCTTGACCAATATGAATGCACATGATTCTAATGCACATCCCTCCTTAACCACTTCTGAACTGAACCAAATACCCCCTAGAATTTCAAACATGCGGTTTTGAGGGATACAATATTTTTTCCTTTGGGTTATTCAAATAATTTTTGCCTCTTTGTTCGGTGATAGATAAGGCTTTATTTTTATGCTATTTTTATTTTTCCTTGTTTTCTCTTTATTTTTATATATCTCAGAAAATAGGCAACTAAAAAAATTTTTTTTCCCCTTCATTATGGTAATTTTTATGCAGATGACAATTAGACAATTATTGTAGTTTTGTTATGGGCAGGGTATGGTAACATGGGTATGGTAGTGAAAATTTGTTTTTTTACACATTGTCCCCTACCTCTCCTCCAGGAAGGTTATAATAGACATTTGGGGGAACATTTTTATTTTCTTTTACTTTTTTTTTTTTTTTTTGCTGATTTCTCCTGTAACTTTGATTGATACATTACCCTACAAAAGGAATGCAGCCTCCTAAATTCTTACTACAGAGCTGTAGAAGTGGCCTCTATGGGTCCCCATCATGGCAGCTCCCATAGCTTTGTACATAGAAAAGATATAGTAACAGCCGGCCCCTCATTTCTGCAGCTGCATGATATGTGTCCTTGCTTTTGCTGCTGATATATATATATTATATTATATATATATATATATATTATATACAGTGTTGGCCAAAAGTATTGGCACCCCTGCAATTCTGTCAGATAATACTCGTGTTCTTCCAGAAAATGATTGTAAGCACAAACTCTTTGGTATTAATATCTTCATTTATTTTGCTTGCAATGAAAAAACACAAAAGCGAATGAAAAAAAAGTCAAATCATTGATCATTTTACACAAAACTCCAAAAATGGGCCGGACAAAAGTATTGGCACCCTCAGCCTAATACTTGGTAGCACAACCTTTAGACAAAATAACTGCGCACAACCGCTTCCGGTAACCATCAATGAGTTTCTTACAAGGCTCTGCTGGAATTTTAGACCATTCTTCTTTGGCAAACTGCTCCAGGTCCCCCCTGAGATGTGAAGGGGGCCTTCTCCAAACGGCCATCAAGAGATCTCTCCACAGGTGTTCTATGGGATTCAGGTCTGGACTCATTGCTGCCACTTTAGAAGTCTCCAGTGCTTTCTCTCAAACCATTTTCTAGTGCTTTTTGAAGTGTGTTTTGGGTCATTGTCCTGCTGAAAGACCCATGACCTCTGAGGGAGACCCAGCTTTCTCACACTGAGCCCTACATTATGCTGCAAAAGTTGTTGGTAGTCTTCAGACTTCATAATGCCATGCACACGGTCAAGCAGTCCAGTGCCAGAGGCAGCAAAGCAACCCCAAAACATCAGGGAACCTCCGCCATGTTTGACTGTAGGGATCGTGTTCTTTTCTTTGAAGGCCTCTTTTTTTTCCCTGCAAACTCTATGTTGATGCCTTTTCCCAAAAAGCTCTACTTTTGTCTCATCTGACCAGAGAACATTCCTCCAAAACGTTTTTGGCTTTCTCAGGTAAGTTTTGGCAAACTCCAGCCTAGCTTTTTTATGTCTCTGGGTAAGAAGTGGGGTCTTCCTGGGTATCCTACCATACAGTCCCTTTTCATTCAGACGCTGATGGATAGTACAGGTTGACACTGTTGTACCCTCAGACTGCAGGGCAGCTTGAACTTGTTTGGATGTTAGTCGAGGTTCTTTATTCACCATCCGCACAATCTTGCGTTGAAATCGCTCGTTAATTTTTCTTTTCT
Source organism: Leptodactylus fuscus (assembly GCF_031893055.1). Taxonomy (NCBI): domain Eukaryota; kingdom Metazoa; phylum Chordata; class Amphibia; order Anura; family Leptodactylidae; genus Leptodactylus; species Leptodactylus fuscus. The sequence goes on along the minus strand of NC_134270.1, from coordinate 53,783,656 downwards.
GTCCACATCTAGGAAGGTTAGCCACAGTGCCATGGGCTTTAAACTTCTTGATGACACTGTGCACGGTAGACACAGGAACATTCAGGTCTTTGGAGATGGACTTGTAGCCTTGAGATTGCTCATGCTTCCTCACAATTTTGCTTCTCAAGTCCTCAGACAGTTCTTTGGTCTTCTTTCTTTTCTCTATGCTCAATGTGGTACACACAAGGACACAGGACAGAGGTTGAGTCAACTTTAATCCATTTCAACTGGCTGCAAGTGTGATTTAGTTATTGCCACCACCTGTTAGGTGCCTCAGATAAGTAATAGGTGCTGTTAATTACACAAATTACAGAAGCATCACATGATTTTTCAAACAGTGCCAATACTTTTGTCCACCCCCTTTTTTATGTTTGGTGTGGAATTATATCCAATTAGGTTTTATGACAATTTTCTTTTTGGTTTTCCATTGAAGACAAATTAAATGAAGATAATAATACCAAAGAATTTGTGATTGCAATCAATGAGTATTATCTGACAGAATTGCAGGGGTGCCAATAATTTTTGGCCAACACTGTATATTTATATGTGTGTATACACATCCTTGCAGTGTTAAGAGCAGACCTCCCAGACATAAAATGTCAAAAGTATGTAGTTAAAAAAAAAAAAGAGCCTGTGAGATGTTCCAATAGCAGTGAGATTTACAATAGACACAAGTCACACCTCTGGGACAGTAGACGTCTTTGGTTCATGGGGAGATATTCCGCGTACCACTGGAGTCTGACAATACTTTCCTCCTCTTTATTAGTTCAGTACACTTGACTGAGCCAAATGTGCATATGTATGGGGAAGTTGGTTGAGATAGCTGTCAGCTGACAGATATCATTACTTACTGACTGCAACAGGTTACCTTTAGTATTAAGGCCTTACAGAGTGAATATAGAAAATATGCAGACAGAGCGATTACTCTGTGAAGATCTATGCAGACTGTGGTAGGCAAAACAGGTAAATATGGTCTTAGGGTTGTCCCACAATAACATCACAGGATGGGTAATAAGCGTCTCATCAATATCTGCATCATGCTCATAGATTTTGAGTCAAACAGCCGAGCATGTGGACCACCATTACTAAAGTGAAAAAGGGATCACGGGATTCCTGTTTTTCTTTGCTCAGGTGAGGACATAGTAGTGGACCCATCAGCAATTAGGCACTTAGTTATCATTGTAGACCAACTCCTTAAACCCCTTCCTGCCACAGCCCTTTTTTGGTTTTCATTTTTTACTCCCTGTCTCCAAATAATAGTACCTGGTGGTTAAATTTTGCATACCTTAAGTTTGACCGGGGCATCATAAGGATTAATATCTGCCAGTTATTATACAGCGAGTCCTGGCGACTATGGCAGACACCTTAACATGACATCCACCATAATAATAAAGAGGATATCCAGAAATGGTGTACCAGGGTGTATTATTTTCAACCTCATATATCGGACATATCTGCTGAGTGAAGCTCCAACATCTGATCTCCTCTCTACTAGCTATGAATGCTGTGCTCCAGTCCTCCTCTATAGGTGTGCTGGTACTTTGCAAATCTTGCTTTCTGATCCCAGTCAATCCTCGGCACCTGTAAACTATTTAAGGCTCCTCTGTACCCTGGGAAGTGCCTATGTAAAGGTTTCTAGGTCAATCGTGTCCTGCATTTTTTTTATTTCTGTTTCCTGATAACGTGTGTTGACCTCAACCTGTTTCCTCTCTGATCCAAAGGTACCTTATGTCCTTTCAAGGTGTCTGACTTATTGCTACCTTTCTGCCTGTGATTGAGCTCTGCTTGAATATCTATACAGATTCTGTGCTACCCGCACTGACCTTTGATATTATACCACTATGCCCAACACTGCCTTGCCCTGACCTTAGCCTTTACATCAACTCAGGGCTGCACCATCCATGAGGTGAGGAGAGCATCTCGCCTTAGGTGGCAGTCTGCAGGTTTATAGGCAGGACATCATGCAAGCTTCGCAGTCATTACAGCCAGGAGAAGCAGGAGCTTGTAAAGACGCTTAGTGGCAGTCAACTTTTCATGCCTGGGTGAGGCATTAATAAGCTATTAAGCAGGAATGAGCATTTATCTTATATGCTGGGTACTGTGTCTGGAGTCCTCCCCCCCCCCTTTGTCCCACTACAGTAATCCCCTCTTCTTTTTTTCTTGCTGTTACTTATGCGCACTGAATCTGTGGACAAACTACATTTCACATGATTCATCTGCCTGCTCTCACTCTGGATACACCTCAATTCTCCACTCTCCCCTGTGTGCAAATTCCCTCCCTGCTACAGGGTCTGTTTTGTGTCTCACTTGCATGAAGCCACTCTCCTCCGCATATCTGACCAAACAATAAATCATTTGGTACAAAAAATAGAAAAAATCCAATTGCCACTCACCATATATCAAGAGGTCTTCGGGGTGTGCGATCCACGCTTCGGGACTAATCGAAGCAGTTAAGTAAATTGAAGAAAAAAGGTGCGAATCCACAGCCCGGCTTCTTAAAAATTAGCTTTTAATCCATAAATATTAAAAAGATTTTTCACATAGTGCAAAAAGACAGGAAAAACATACAGTGCAAAAAAGATTTAAAAGACGCAACCAACGCGTTTCGGGACCTTTAGATCCCTTAGTCCTGGCATGGTCTAAGAAAAATGCCTCTTTTCTTAGACCATGCCAGGACTAAGGGATCTAAAGGTCCCGAAACGCGTTGGTTGCGTCTTTTAAATCTTTTTTGCACTGTTTATGTTTTTCCTGTCTTTTTGCACTATGTGAAAAATCTTTTTAATATTTATGGATTAAAAGCTAATTTTTAAGAAGCCGGGCTGTGGATTCGCACCTTTTTTCTTCAATAAATCATTTGCATGAGTAGCTTCAAAGAGCAAGGAGATCACATGCTGCTGTGACATATTGTTTGAAGGCTGAACTGCTCACAGGGAGGAGTAGTGAGCTTGCAAATAAAACGTCACAGCTGTGGTTAATGACCTGATGATAAATCAGATAAACTGTGCTGAATTTAAACAGAATATATATTACGAAGTGTTTTGTATTGATGTATCCTGGTATTTGGTTCATAAAAAAAAACAAAACTGGATAACCCCTTTAAGGATGAGATGGCTGACAAGGATCTTTGAGCCATTCTTGATGACCTGATTTCTCTAGATACATGTCTGTGTTTCTTCAAGAATCTTCCTGAATCACCTAGCTCCATTGTTCCATAAGCCTCTGCTAACTCCCGCACTTCAATTTAATGAATAGCCCAGTGAACTAGGTCTGCTTATGTAATGAGGAATGGCAATATAGGAACAGCTACAATCTGTGCCTCTACTGTGGTTGGAAGGCCCATTATATCAGGAATTGCTTTTTTAAACTAGGCCTCATTATATAAAGTAAGCCCTCGTTCACATTAGCGTTTGGATTCCGTCTTCGGGAGTCCGCATGGGCATGCGATCTCCACAGGGAACATGCGGAGAGGAAAGTACTTCATAATCTACATTCCTCTCTGCATGTTTAGTGCGGAGATTGCGCTCCAAGCATACGGACCCCATTATAGTCTATAGGGCCCGTGTGCTTTAACTGCAGAGCACTTGCAGTTGCGTTGGTATTCCGTTCGGAGGGGTCCTCATGCGGACTCCCCCGGAAGGAATCCAAATACTAATGTGAACAAGGGGTAAGCTGAATATACAGTATGACCCTATTGACAATATAACACTCAGTTACTCCTCAGTTACCACTAAATCAGAAAATCACTTGTTAGGGTTCTGTCTGCCATTCTGTCTGTCACTCTGTATCTGAACATTACAGGTTTGGCTCACCCCTTATATGTGCCAGCTCTGTGGATGTAGTCAGTAACAAAATGGATGACACTCTTCCATCACTTTGGTCTTATGTCTACTCCATTGTGCAGGAGTTTGGTACCTTGCCTATTGTTTGGTACTTTGCCTCCACAAGGTCAAATTTATACCACTGTCAGTGGCGTAACTACCGCCATAGCAGCAGAGGCAGCTGCCACAGGGCCCAGGACATTAGGGGCCCGGTGACAGCCGCTACCTCTGCTATCATTATACTCGGGGGTCTTTTCGGACCCCCAAGTATAATGATCGGCGGACCGGGAGAGGTAAGAAACATAAAAAACACTGTTACTTACCTCTCCACGATCCTGTCAGGCCTCCTTCCTAGTTGACTGACGTCTCTGACATCACATGAACCCGGCCTGCTTCCTGGGTCATGTGACGTCCGACGTCATTGAAGAAAGACGGCAGCGGAGAAGACAGCGTAGGAGCCGGGGGACAGGTAAGAAACAGTAGTTTTTTATGTTTTTCTCCCCCTGGGTCTCCGATTATTATACTCTGGGGTCTGAAAAGTGTGCAGGGGCCACTATTGGGGATAATACTGTGTGCAGGGGCCACTATGGGGGATAATACTGTGTGCAGGGGCCACTATGGGGCATAATAGAACGCGCAGGAATGCGTAAGAAGGGGTTGGTCGAGGTCGTCGGTGTCGGTCGGGGAGGGGGGCCCCATGTTAAAAGTTCGCCACGGGCCCCGCCATTCCTAGTTACGCCACTGTCCACCCCACAGACAAAGGTCAAGTCAATACTTCAAGGCAAACACTCATATCTGAGCATGTTGAGAACATGAGTCGTAAGGAGGGAAGTACTTTGCAGCCTTGCCACTAGACTGTCCCTTGGCCGTAGGCACTGTGCTCCAGTCCTCATCAGCAGGGTGGCCTGGCCCTTTAGGGACCTGTAACTCTGATGTCTTTGTACTACTCGCCTGCCCATGTTTGACCTCTGCTGGACTTTCTATACAGATTCTGGGCTGCCACCGCTGACCTTTGCTTGAATAACTTTATGCACAAACTTTGCCCGTTTCCTATTATCAAGGGGGTCTAGTAACCAGATCACCCCCTAAAAATAGCCCTGGTGAACATTTGTTGTGATGGCATTATGTATTCACATTATCCAAAATCTTACCCCAGATTGGCTGTTACAATGGCGAGTGCTTATGATGGCGCCAGCTTCCTCAATCATCTTCAGAATGGTTCCTCCATGTACATTCCCTGCAATGTTTGCGTCATCTGGACGCATGATCCTGTAAAGAATTTTAAAAAAAAACATCTTAGTAACACAAATCTAGCTAGGCAGAGGCTTCAGCAGTGGCCTAGAGGTGGATCCTGGAGCATCAGTGTTATGTTGGGTCTTAGGTCTTAAGGTTCTATCTATTATTCCCAACCAATCTTTTTGCACATCTCCATTTGCATCTTTCAATTCATTGAATAAAGGATAATTTCCAAACTGGAGTGAGTTCACCTCCCAGACCCCACCAGTCAGTAATGAGATAGAAGATGTCTTGTACCCCAGTCTGATTGAAGCAGTGGTTGGGCAAACGCACTGCTGCTTCTTTCTGTTTATGGGACAATTGGAGATATTATGAGGTTGCGTGCACTTTGATTATTGCCGGCAGGCCCATGGAAATGAAAGGAGCTGCAGGGAGTCTCCTCGACCTTTGCTGAAACACAGCTGGCGTCCAACATGAATAGTGTTCCTGAGCCTGCACCATATTTCCCCTTCTGACTTCTGCCACACATGTGATGGACTTAGGTAAGGGATTAGAGTTAGTACCTCACCATTTTCAAGATTGTCACCTGATAATGAATATTCCAATATATGGCGGAAAACTCATATAGACCCCATGATTTCTCACAAATGTGAGTTTCCTACAATTGTATCCAGTATAGACAATCCTTTGTGAAATAAGCTGATACAACAATCTGTCACCTATGAATGGTCTTCGTTCTGTATAACAATGTTCTTCTTTACTGACACCAACCATTGATCTTTTCATTTTACGATTAACCATCAGGGTAAGTTCACACAGGTTTTTTTTGGACCAGAACCTGAGTCGTGGGACCTTTCACATTCTCAGGGTACATGTGGTGTAATACACCACTAAAAAGCTGACAGTGCGCTGAATTCAGCGCACTATCGGCTTTCCAGTTCTGTGCCCCCGCTGAAGAGCTATTGGTACCATTACCGCATCTTTTCAGTGTCAGAAGGGCGTTTCTGACAATCTGTCAGGAACGCCCCTCCTCACAGTAGCGTCTATTGCGCTGTACTGGCAGAGGGGGCATTCCTTACACCATGACGCTGAGTGATACAGAACGCCCCCCCCCCCCCAGTACTCGTCTATTCCTCACAGCTCAGTGTCATCGCTGAGCAGTAAGGATCGCCCCCTCTTACAGCACAGCCCAATAGATGCTGAAGAGCTACAGTACCGGCACCGATAGCTCTTCAGCGGGGGCACAGAACAGGAAAGCCGATAGTGCTCTGAATTCAGCTCACTGTCAGCTTTCTAGCGGTGTATTACACCACATGTGCCCGAGGACGTGAAAGGTCCTCTTTAAGGAGAATAGGGGATGGAGTTCCTGAATGCTAGCGTGAACCAACCCTACTTAAAAGGACTTGAGCTACTAAAAGGGAGTAGTTACAACTTAAGTCTCCAGCTAACTACCTCCTCTTCCTAGGTAGGAGAAAAAATTCTGCACTGGAATCAGTGAAGTGGCATCTATTGAAGGAGATGAAATTGATGGAGGTCATGAAAGGTTTTCATTAAAGAGGGTAAACCACAAAAGAGAAATATTCCCTATCAAAAGGATAGGAAAATGTGTTTGATCGGTGAGGATCTGATCTCTGGGACCCATATTGGCCATGAAAATTGTAACTGACTTCATTCATCTCTATAAGCCATGTATAGCATTTTGGAAACGTGTACCTGCACATATAGTTCATATTAATTAGCTGTGTTTGTAGCATTGTGCATTTGGCTGACTGATTTTAATTGGGCCTCAATATGGTTGAACAACACTCTCCCCTTATTTCATTTGGAGGCCCATGTCCAGAGAGAGGAGACTGTTTATAGTCTTTGAAGGCTACAGCCCAGAGAGGTGAGTCTTTTTAGTTCAGGGTCCCATTGTCAGGATACGGAGTCGCCGCGGTCTCCTTGCTGCGTGGCGACTCCCCGGGAGACGTATTAAGAGTTCTATTGGTTGTGCTTAGGTGATTAAGGGTTAAATTTTGGTTTTGGTCTTTGGTTTTGCATTGCATTTTACACTGTGCTTTCTGCTTAGGTGTCACCTGCGTTACTCCAGCCCCTAGCACTTTCAGGGCCTCCTCTTCCCTGACCCTAGCCGCCTGGACAGTAGCGTAGGAGTCGTGGCAGGCGCACTTCAATTAGGAAGTGCATTGGTCTGCCTCATCTCAGATCTACAGTATAGTTCTAGCTGCAGGGCCTACGACCCCTTTTGTCATTAGTTGCACAGTGTTGCTTTCCCAGCTGTGTCACTCTGCACTGCCTGACCCTGACTCCAATCCTTAAACCCATGTAAAGAGGTCACCTTGTCGCTGGCAGATGGGCTTATACAATATGATCAAAATGTTAACCAAGAACCTCAATTTGATGTATTTATATATGCACTAGATACAGCAGTAATGCGCTTTGCACCAGTCGTGTTGTTATGATCATATGATCAACCCATTCTATTCTAATAGGGGGACTCAAGCTTCTTGTGACAGACGGGAGTTCCAACATATGTAATTCCCACTGATCGGACCCTTATCCCCTATCCTGTGTATAGAGTTTATGTTTTCTACAACCCTTTGAACAAGTCATATAAAACCCTTTAAAAGAGGGAGTGTCCATTATTAACAACCTCTATCAATCAACTATAGTGAGAAGTGGCTACAAAGACTATCTCTTGCTTTGATTGCCTAGCAATAGTGTAATGCTTCATGTCTCCTGTGGTGGCGCTGCAGTGGAATATATAACACTTGCTTCCAGGGTTCCCAGCAGATTCTGGCTAATTTTTGGGCGTCCAAAGAGTGGGAACATATATAATCAGCTTATTTTAGGGGCCCTTCTGATAAAACAGGATTATAAGAAGCAATAATTGTAAAAGGACTACTGCTCCTTGCAACCCCTAACCAATATGCAACTACCGCACAGCAAAGCTGCCACATATAAAAGTAAGATCACTAAGACAAGAAACCACACAAAGATCTGCACACTACCTTGTAAGGACATCTTCCATCTAGACAGGAAGCTAGAGCGGTGGTGAGGCAGCATGCAGGCAGCCAGGGCAGGGGATGAATGATGTCCCCTGCTCATTGTGAATATGCATGGGTGTGTGATGTCAGGGCGTCGTCACAGACTCCAGATCACCACATGTGCAAGGATATGAATGGTGCTGGGTGCAACACGCCAACCAAGACTACACTGCGGCCAATCACGTTGCCTCCAGTGTTGCCATGGCAACTCAATAGCTAAATTATTATCAGAGCTGCAGATGTAGACCGCTTCCTGTATTTTATTCTTTGTGCAACAAGTATAAGAACAGGAATAGGATTAATATGAGTTTGTCACGTTGTATCATGTCTCACCTTTCCCACAATTATTCCATATTATTATAAGAAAATGTGGCATTTATTTATATACAATACACTGTATCCTTCATAAGACTATAAGATAACCTTAAAGGGGTCATCCAGCATCAGTAAGAAAAAGGAGTCAACTATTTTATAATGGGCGTCTTTTACAAAGAATATCTGCGGCACACAGTATCTCCGGCAATGCCCTTGAAATTCATGGGCAGTGCAAGTTATCCCAGCGGATGTACCCCACCGATCAGTCAATTAAACCCTATGCTTTAGATAGGGGTAACTTACTGGCTGGAGCACCCCTTTAAACCTGCAAGGGAATATGGACTTCTCCAAAAGGATTCCCCAGGTCTCCACCCCAGAAAGTTTCTCCATTAACAATGAATGACATGTAGGCAGTAAGGCATTCCCAATTTGTGACAAGCAGGGGTTAAGGCTGGCGCAGTTCAGTTATAAGCTGAGCTTTGGCAGAGGTCAGGGCAGGTAGGAAAAATTACCATAAACAGCAGTAAAACCTTAAAAGGCAAACAAGAACCAAAATAGCTTTAGGCTAAGCCCCCACGTAGCTTGCAGTAGCCAAAAAGCGCTGCGGGAAAAACGCAATGGAAATGCATCATGGTTTTTCCCACAGCGCTTTTCACAGAAAGTCCACAGAGTTTTCCTCGGCGGACTTTCTGATTCAATTATACCTATACGGAAAACACCAGCGTTTCCATAGGTATGGACACGCTTCAATTTACAAAAACACGAGATCACAGCATTTGCACTGCAGATATTTTTCTGCAATGTGTGGATTGAATTAGACAGAATCCCATCCAATTTGCCAAATCGTGACTTACACTACTTGGGTCCACGGCCTTATAGTTTTGGCACAGAGTACTGTGCTCGAAGGGGTGGTCTAGCTAATAACTTTTCTCAGAAGTCTCAGAAAGGCATAAAAAGTAAAAGAAGTCATACTTACCTCACTGATTCACCACTGCTCCCATTCTGATGATCCCCAAGTCCTCACTGCTTCTTGTCTCAACCACTGGTTGGCTAAAATGGCATTTCTGGTATTTCTCTATATTTTGAGGACCATAAAGTAGAGACCAGTGGGAACGTTGTAACCAAAGGAAAGGGAGCAGCGGGGAATGAGTGGATATAGGACTTCTTTAAAACTGAGGAGAAGAGGAGGACTAACCTGCTTCTGAAACTAGCCCTATGGATGGAGTCATGTACTGTAAAATCCTGAGTGATAACCTAATTTCTTCCGCCAGGACATTAAAAATGGGTCATGGCTGGGTCTTCCAGTACGACAATGACCCAAAACATACGGCCAAGGCAAGAAAAGAGTGGCTCAAAAAGAAGCACATTAAGGACATGGAGTGTCCTAGTCAGTCTCCAGACCTTAATCCCATAGAAAACTTATGGAGGGAGCTGAAGATCTGAGTTGCCAAGTGACAGCTTCAAAATCTTAATGATTTAGAGATGATCTGCAACGAGGAGTGGAACCAAATTCCTCCTGACATGTGCGCAAACCTCATCATCACCTACTGCTGTGCGCGCCAACAAGGGTTTTACCACCAAGTATTAAGTCTTGTTTGCCAGAGGGATCAAATACTTATTTCTTTATGCAAAATGCAAACAAATGTATACAATTTATACCGTGTGATTTTTTGGATGTTATTTTTGATAGTTTCTCACTGTTAAAATTAACCTACCCTTAAAATTATAGACTGTTCATGTCTTTGTCAGTGGGCGAACTTACAAAATCAGCAAGGGATAAAATTATTATTTCCTTTACTGTGTATTCTAGGATCATCCAATAGATCTCAATGTCTTTTCTATCACTACATCCTCTATCACTTCACTCCTATTACTTTTGGTAAGTGCTGACTACAAGAAAACATTACAGTCATTGAGGAACAAACAAAATGTAACAATAATGAATCCTTGTCAACTATTGGTCCAAGTTTGCATGTTATGTTTATACCACGACAAAAAAATGCAATATGTGAATACACCCCCTACATGACATAAATTTTCTTTCAGCTTACTGAACACAAGGTGCTACTATATATTCCTAATCACTCACTTGGGCCACAATAAATCCTTAATCCTGTTACACAACTGACATGAAAGTATGTGACACTTATCTTCTGACCTTAGACAGACCGTAAAGCAATATGACCTGGACGCTTTGGTCTCCTCCAGTGACTGTGCTCAGAAGTTGCTGCTTAGCTCAGTACTGCTGGAACTGGGAATCGGGAATATATACGGTCTCTGTTACTGGGGTGATGTGCTGGCTGGTAGAGCCCACCATGTCACATCCCCACTGACCAGATTTCCATAAAGTGGAAGGTTTTGGGGGCCCGCCAGGACAAATGTGGACCCAAACGAGACTCCCCTTTTAGATTTGGTATAGTTAAAGACCATGGTTTTAGATTCAGAGGTCAATGTTCTTGTGTTGGTTTCTTCTTTTTTCACAGTTGTAGAGTGGCATAACTAGGAATGACGGGGCCTCATGGCGAACTTCTGACGGGGCCCCCCCTTCCTGACCGACACCTTGACCGACCGACCCCCCACTGCATTCCTGCACACTCTATTTTGCCGCATAGTGGTCCCTGCACACAGTATTATGCCCCATAGTGGCCCCAGTATACAGTATTATGTCCCAAAGTGGCCCATGCACACAGTATTATGCCCCATAGTGGCCCCTGCATACAGTATTATGCCCAATAGTTGCGCCTTCACATACTATTATGCCCCATTGCGGCCCCTGCACATAGTATTATGCCCCATAATGAACACCCCAGAGTGTAATAACCCGAGACCGAGGGGGGATATAAACATAAAAAACATTGTCACCTACCTATCTCCAGCTCCGCTGCAGTCCTCGGTGGTGTTGGCCATCCTTAATGACGTCACATGGCCCGGTCTGCAGATCCCGGTCAAGTGACGTCAGGGACGTCACACAACTAGGATTTTTTTCCCCTTACTTCTCCTGGGCTTCCGATCATTATACTCGGAGGGTCTGAAAAGACCTCAGAGTATAATAATAGTGCTTGTGGGGTCCGCGGTGTCACTTACCGGCCCCTGCTAGGATCGGTAAGTAAATAGGGCCCGTTACTCCAGCCGGTAACGGCCTATTAAGAAAAAAGAACTCAGCGGTAGCGGCTGTCACCGGGCCCCTAATGTTCCGAGCCCTGTGGCAGCCGCTACACCTGCTACCCCGGTGGTTACGCCACTGCAGTTGTCAATTTGGCAATATTTCCATGCCCCAGTTGTGCCGATACTTAGGTCTACATGGCCGCTACCTCACAGTGGTTTGGCGTTCTGGTATATTACTAAGTTGGTTATCTTCACCTACACTATGAATTTATTGAGAAGAAATGTGTTTAGAAAAGGGAGTTTATCACCTTCCCCAAGCATATTCAATAACACTGCATTACAGGGCACATTACACTGACAAATAATATAACTTTGTTAAGTCTGTCCCTTTTGTGGATTTGGAAAAAAAACACTTATGAAAATGAGTCAGTTAGTGCACTGGGGGTGGGCCTTTCACCCAGGAAGCACTGCTGGTGTGCTCAAGTAGGATGGGGATGATCCACTAAGTGTATTGGGCGGAGCAGGCAGGAGATAGTACGGGTCTTAGTGACAAGAGCAATGCTCCAGAGAGCTGCGATAGGAAGGTAAGTACATCCTGAGTATGATGTGGCCAGTTTATTGGTGGAAAAACCACCTGCCAGGTTCCCTTTAATGTTGTTAGCAAAGTACAAATACATTCAAGTCCCATGAAATACTGTTTGTATATGTCATCTAAATAATCATAGGACTCAACTTAAACTATGTGGCAAAATGAATCCTCAAGTACGTGCACACACGTAAGGTAAGAACACACAAAGAGGCTGCTGCCCGCGGCTGGGACACTGACAAAATGTAGCTAGTGAGGTTTTCAAATAGCTTCTTACATGGCTGCACAATTTTGCTGGTACTAGTACAGTTCTACCCACTAAACCACATGGCTACTAACATGATTGCTAATGGATGTCTTATAGGTATAACTGCACTATTACTACTATTATGCAGGCACTAGAGATGAGCGAATACTATTCGAAACAGCAGTTTCGAATAGCACGCTCCCATAGGAATGAATGGGAGCGGCCTGCTCCGTCCATTACCTCCTATAGGAGTGTGCTATTCGAAACTACCGTTTCAAATAGAATTCGTTCATCTCTAGCAGGCACTTTTTTGAAAACCCCACAAACTGCTTGTTTGGCCACAAGTGGCATCCACTCTGTGAGTGCTTACCTGTACAAAGTGTTGATAGTATGTGCATTACTTTTCCACTAATACGTAGTATCTATGCGTGCCTATACACTTAACCGCGTACACATTACACTTGGCACCTTTGTGTTCAAATATGGGTACATAAAAGGGTTTCTAGGATTGTAATACTGATCACTCATCCTTAAAGGGGTTGTCTGGGATAATTGTTAACCCCTACACTATACTAAACACCCTCCCCCTCCTACTTTCTACATAACATAATGAATCAAAAATATATAGTTAGTTACTCATATTTTCTGATTATTTGGTGATGATCCGTTTCCCCATTTACAGAAATGGATCGTCACTACTATTCCTCCCCCCCATCCACTCCATTACTGTATACTTACCCTCCACATCTCTTCCTGGAGGACGGCTCCTCCTTCTTTACTGATTCTGCAGGAGTGCCCTCCTCTCCAAGCGCTGCTCTGGGCACTGCTGCCTATAAACCAACTCTACTGTGCAGCTTCCTCATGCGCAGTAGAGGTGTATCATCGCTGCAAACAGAGCGATGAAGAAGAGCGAGCACAGACAGAATCAGTAAAGAAGGAGGAGCCGTCTCACAGGAAGGCAAGTATAGTGTTATACTATATAATGGGGTCAGGGGTTGGGCTGAGTTCGTAGTGTAGGGTGGGATAGCTAGGGAGACAGGGAGGGGGTGTATGGGAGGGAGGGAGGGAGAGAGAGAGAGGAGGGGGGAAGGAGGTGAGAGGAGTTAGTGAGGAAGTTACATAGTAGGAAGCTGAACCACAAAATGCAGTAAACAAATGCAGGAGATGCCAGGAGCTCCCAGAGAAACCCAGAAATCACTTAAAACACTGCTAAAGGTATATGGGTGCATTTATTAACCACTAATAGCCCTAACAGACCTTTTAAAAATAAAATAAAAATTGCCCGAAAAAACCCTTTAAAATAAGCCATTAATATCACAATGTGGACAACAGACCCCACTGATAAGCTGTTTGATGAAGGGATTGCAGTGTTTGGATGAGCGCTATTGCTCCTTCACTAAATTCCACGCACAGTGCTATACATTGCCAAGCAGCTATGTTTTGTAGTGCATCTCAGCCCCATTCACTTGCCATGTAATGAATGAATGAGACATCACCGCCATGTGAAGTGGAAGCAACTCAAGTGCCTCCGGCGCTTTGAAAAACTGATCGGTGGTGGTTCAGGGTACTGCAGACAGTGGACAGGTAAGAGACACTGCACAGCTCTTTCCATTCACTTCTATGTGAACAAGTGCGGCTTCTAAGAATTCCTATTGCAGTGAACGGAGAATGTGGATGCCTCCTCTATTGCACATGCTCTGGGATTTTATTGTTTTGGGAGATGAAGCACAGAGGCGGCTGTCAGAAGGTAAAAGGTCTGAATATTTTGATTAGGGGATTGATGATAACACAGGGAGATAACAGTAAGATGGGGATGCCTATGGAATATTCCTAATGGGTATAGAAAATTATTAGGGGCAGCATGGTGGCTCAGTGGTTAGCACTACAGCCTTGCAGCGCTGGAGTCCTGGGTTTGAATCCTGCCAAGGACAACATCTGCAAGGAGTTTGTATGTTTTCCCCGTGTTTGCGTGCATTTCCTTCCATACTCCAAAGACATACTGGTAGGGAAAAATGTAAATTGTGAGCATTTAAAAAAGACATAACAGAACTAATACATGGTGAACTAAGCCAGAACATGATCGGTAGTGTAAACGAAAACTAGACAATATAAAGATGGGATAGATTTATCACCTGGCATCAGCCACTGTAATAAATCAGGTTCACTTTAATACTAAGCTTACGTTGTCTAACAATTAGGCAATATTACATGGTAGATGTCTGACTGTCGGGAACACAACACAGATCTTGCACCACAACAGGAAGGATGGAGAGCAATAATGTGCATTTCCAGCAAACAACACAGGAAAGAGCAAGATGCAAAATATAAATTGACACATTTCCGGATAACCTACATCTAATATACATCCAGAGCCGCCTAAGGAATCAGCAACAGCCCCAGGAAACATAAAAGTAAAGTGAAACTGAGAATACTAACAATAGCTGACAATGGGCAGTGTCGTGAAGGTATAAAGATGCTGGGCATGTCCTCTGAACGAATTCCCCAAGGTCGTACAATAGAAATTCATTGCATGCAGACAAGTAATGTAACTGTAATGGTTATTAAGATACTAAGATCTCTGTTTACTGTCAGTGAATAGAAACATGCTTATTTACATCTTTAAGACTAATAATAAAAGTTTGCTAGTCTAGCCACTCTACTAGGTTTGCAACTTCCAGGGCATGCTGAGAGTTGTAGTTTCAGTACAGATGAATATACACAGGGTGAATACAACTACCGTTCTAGGTATTTTTAGACACACACACACACACACACACACATAATAACCACTTTCAGAACTATACCTTTTCACTTTACAATGAATATAATGTAAATTAATTTCCACCTTGGAAATGCTCAGAAGTCCCAAGACCCGCAACATACTGGATGCTCTTGTATTCTCAGGCAACTGGGCAACTTAAACCCTGGTGACCACAATATACTCAGAAGCCCATAAGCAAACAGCATATTTGTCCAAACACAAAGCTACATGTCCTTTTGTTCAGCATTTCTCACACAGGGATCAGTAACTGTGCAGGAGGAATTTCATTGAAGAGGTTTTACCTGGAGTGGAACAGAAGTCCTTCCAAAATGCGTCTAATACCTGGGAGCCTCATCCCCAAAAGTAAGGTGGATCCTTAGGAACGTCAAGTAGTCAGGGAGATTAAGAGAATCCTATGAGCTGAATGACATGAAACACGTTTGGTAACCCAGAAATATCACCTTTGCACTAATTCAGACAGGATATTAGGGACATGAGGTGAGTAATATTTAACTTGCTGTAACATTGCATAATATTCTACACTACAACGTATATGGAGTGAAAGCAACCTATGGTCATCTCAGCCTAAACGACAATGTATGGGGAATCTAAGAAACCTATAGTCATCTCAGCCTAAACGACAATGTATGGGGAATCTAAGAAACCTATAGTCATCTCAGCCTAAACAACAATGTATCGGGGATCTAAGAAACCTATAGTCATCTCAGGCTAAACAACAATGTATGGGGAATCTAAGAAACCTACAGTCATCTCAGCCTAAACGACAATGTATAGGGGATCTAAAAACCTATGTTCATCTCAGTCTAAAGTACAATGTATGGGGAATTTAATCAACCTATGGTCATCTCAGCCTAAACGACAATGTATGGGGGATCTAAGAAACCTAAAGTAATCTCAGCCTAAACGACAATGTATGGGGGATCTAAGAAAGCTATGGTCATCTCAGTCTAAACGACAATGTATGGGGATCTAAGAAACCTATTGTCATCTCAGCCTAAAGTACAATGTATGGGCAATCTAAGCAACCTATGGTCATCTCAGTCTAAATGACAATGTACCGTATATACTCGAGTATAAGTCGACCCGAATATAAGCCAACCCCCCTAATTTTACCACAAAAAAACAGGAAACTTATTGGCTCGAGTATAAGCCGAGGGGGGGGGGGGGGGAATGCATGACATTCTGTTTGTGCTCATGTTTATCCCAGCCGGCTTCAGGCCTATATGGTAATATCCCAGATGTCACGTGGTCTGGGTTATTACCATATAGGCCCAAAGCCTGTGGTAGTAGTAATAGCCTGTTACTGCTAGCTAGGTTTTGGGCCTGTATGGCAACAGGCTGCTACTGCTACCATAATGCTTTGGGCCTGTATGATAATGCTCCAGACATCTGGGGTTGGGACTGGAGCTGAGGCCTGCTGCAGCGAGTCAGTACGGTCGAGTCAATTACCGTGTTGGACTCAAGTGGCAATTTCACTGGTCCGCAGTAAAAGACATCTGTGGGAGGTCGCTGGAACATGGTGCTTTACCATGGTGCTTTACATTTGGGGGTTACATACAGTACACAAAATATACAGGTAGATATAATACTAACAATGACCGACTAGCACAGTGGGGTAGGGGGCCCTGCTCGCAAAGACTAACAATCTATGAGAGAAGGGGGTAGAGACAGAAGGAGAGGGGGAGACTGTACAGATGGTGGTGTGGTGATAGTGTTATTGGAGGTTGTAGGCCTTCCTGAATAGGTGAGTCTTCAGGGCCTTCTTGAAGCCTGTGATTGTGGGGGTCAGTCTTATGTGTCTTGGTGGGGAGTTCTAGAGTATGGGGGATGCACAGGAGACGGTTGTGTGAGGAGCGGATGAGAGCAGAATGGGGTAGGAGGTCATTGGAGGATCTGAGGTTACATGTGGGAAGGTAGCGGGAGATTAGGTCAGAGATACAGTATATGGAGGGGCCAGGTTGTGGATGGCTTTGTATGTTAGCGTTAGTAGCTTGAATTCAATTCGCTGGGCTATAGGTAGCCAGTGGAGGGACTGGCAGAGGGGAGCAGCTGATGAAGATCGAGGGGTGAGGTGAATTAAGCGAGCAGCACAGTTTAAGGTGGACTGGAGGGGGGCGAGGGTGTTTGCTGGGAGTCCATGGAGAAGGGTGTTGCAGTAGTCTAAGCGGGAGATTATGAGGGCCTGGACGAGAATCTTAGTAGTTTCAGGGGTGAGGAAGGAGCGGATTCGGTGGATGTTTTTGAGTTGGAGGCGGCAGGAAGTATTGAGGGTTTGAATGTGTGACTTGAAGGATAGGTCGGAGTCCAGGGTTACCCCAAGGTATCGGGCCTGTGAGACAGGGGTAATTGTGGTTCCATTGACTTTGATAGATGGGTCAGGTGGAGGGGCCATACGGGGTGGGGTAAAGATAATGAACTCTGTTTTCTCCATGTTGAGTGTGAGAAAGCGGGAGGAGAGAAAGGAGGCTACAGCTGCTAAACAGTCTGGAACTCTGGTCAGCAGGGAGGTAATATCTGGTCCAGAGAGGTATATTTGGGTGTCATCAGCATAGCAGTGGTACTGAAAGCCATGAGATTCTATGAGTTGGCCCAGGCCAAGGGTGTAGATGGAGAACAGGAGGGGTCCTAGGACGAAGCCTTGGGGGACACCTATAGAGAGGGTGAGGCGAGGAGGTGGTGTGCGAGTCGGAGACGCTAAATGTGCGGTCGGTGAGGTATGAGGGGATCCAGGAAAGGTCCAAGTCTGAGATACCAAGGGATGAGAGAATTTCTAACAGGAGGGAGTGGTCAACTGTGTCAAAGGCAGAGGAGAGGTCAAGGAGGAGGAGGACAGAGTAATGGCGCTTGGCTTTGGCAGTTAGAAGGTCATTGGTGACTTTTGTTAGGGCAGTTTGTGACCTCTCTTATTCTTCCAAGGAAATGTACAAGTAAATTAATAAGTGGGCAAGCCCATTGCCCTTGCCAATAGGGAATCTTAGATAATGTTAAAATAACAGGCATTTAGGAGAAACATGGAGAAGTGGGATGCAACCCAGTTCCCACCTTCAGAAAAGCAAACCATCCAACAGGACAATGTTTGATTTTGAGTGCTGTCCTGATGACCCAGGTGCCTGATGTCATGTCCTGATTTCAACAGTATCAGATATAGTTATATACCACAGTTGAGCAGAAATCCATCAGCTCCCTGCACCACCATTTGTCCCATAGCTATTGCGACAAACTTCAGTCATTATACGTGTTGTACTGGGCCATAGACCCACACACAATAGGAGACCTACAGACTACTGAGGTGGACACCATACTGTGTGGGGGCACTACGCGAGCATAAGACTGTAAGAGGCCATAATGCAGGCATCATCACTGTGTGGGAACACCTATTGTGTTCTATATAGAGAAGGTATGATGATAGTGTCTGGAGCACTAATGGGGCATCGTTTCTATACGTTGCACAATAAATGACACCATTACTCAATGGAAGCACAAAGGATAGGATGAAGGATACTGGGCAGAGTTAGTGGTGTGAATTAACTTCCCACACACTGTCCAATCTGTTCTGATAATGTCACGGTATATGAGGACAGGCTACCAGAATTGCTGGATTATGGGAATATTTTCTTTTTCTCTCCAGCAATTTATATGAACAGATCTTTATGCACATAGGAACGGGCTTTGAAATTACATCATCTTATCTTATGTTTAGCTCTTGAATAGACTCAGCTCATTAAATGCTCCATAGGGACTCTAGTAAAGGATCTACTTTGCTGCTCCCTTGACAGTAACTAATACGCGGATATGTATTATATTGATTATAAGTGCCACAAGGGTTCAGAGCGACATCTCCCTGTAGTCATAGAGGCAATGGAAGGCTTACCGCACTCATTGCAATTATTATACTATCTACCAGGCGCGGCATATGGAAGACTCGGGCTGCATTGTATGACATTAGCCCAGATTTATTACACTACATCTTTAGAAGAGTGGCACTCTACAGGTAGAAAGAGGTACTGCAAGTAAAATAATAAGGTCAATTACCGTATTTTTCGGACTATAAGACGCACTTTTTTTTCCCCCAAATTTGGGAGGAAAAGAAGGGTGCGTCTTATAGGCCGAATGTGGCGCCTGGCACCCGCTCTAATAGAGAGGCGGAAGCCGGCAAGTGATAGACGCCATTACAGGTGCCGGGGCCTGAGACATCGCTGCTCTGCCCTGCATGAAGCCAGCAGCGGGAGGAGTGATGCTATTCCGCTCCTCCGTCCCCCCGCCGCTGGCTTCATGCAGGGCAGGGCAGCGATGTCTCAGGCCCCGGCGTCTATCCCTCCCCGGCATCCGCCTCTCTAGTACAGCGGATGCCGGGTCAGTATCAGCGGCCCCTTCTCCCCCGGGGCCGGTCCCCACCGGCCCCGCACCTGTAAAGTTGCAGGCCGGCTCCTGCGTGGCGATATTGCAGGAGCCGACCTGTTCGGGTGACAGCCGGGAGCTTAATGAGGCTCCCAGGCCTGTCACTGCTGTATTAGTATTGCGGCTGGTCTCTATGACCAGCCGTAATACTAATAGACAGAATGTCCCATAGACGACAATACAGTTGTATTGCCGTCTATGGGACTTGCGATCAAGTGACCACAGGCTCAAGCCCCGGGGGGGGGGGGGGGGGGGGGGGGGGGGGGGGGGGGAATAAAATAGTAAAAAGAATAAAAAAAAAAGCTTTAAAAATATATAATAAAAATATGAAATAAATAAAAGTTCTAAATCACCTCCTGTCCCTAGAATATATATATAAAAGTAGAAAATCATATCATAAACCACCGTTTTTTTTTTTTTTCACTAAAAGGTGATCTAAGCAATAGATATTCCCCAAAATGGTATAACTAAAAAGTACTTCTGGCCCCGCAAAAAAAAAAAACACTCTATGCATACCCGTACAGCTGCAGGGTCACCTGTCAATGTGGCCTTGCAGCTGTTGCAAAACTACAACTCCCATATATTAAATATTTTACCAGTTTTTGCTTCAAAAAATTTTTTCCCTATTTTCCTCCTCTAAAACCTAAGGTGCGTCTTATAGTCCAGTGCGTCTTATAGTTCGAAAAATACGGTATGTATGGACAACTATGAAACCACGTTAAAAGATTATATACACACAAATCACCAAATACAGTGCTCAAAAAAATAAATGGATCACTCAAATAACACATCCTAGATCTGAATGAATGAAATAGTCTCATTGAATACTTTGTTCTGTACAAAGTTGAATGTAATGACAACAAAATCACACAAAAATCATCAATGGAAATCAAATTTATTAGCCAATGGAGGCCTGGATTTGAAGTCACCCCCAAAATGAAAGTGGAAAAACATATTACAGGCTGATGCAGCTTTAATGTAATGTCCTTAAAACATGTCAAAATGAGGCTCAGTAGTGTGTGTGGCCTCCACATGCCTGTATGACCTCCCTGCAACGCCTGGGCAAGCTCCTGATGAGGTTGTGGATGGTCTCCTGAGGGATCTCCTCCCAGACCTGGACTAAAGCATCTGCCAACTCCTGGACAGTCTGTGGTGCAACGTAACGTTGGTAGATGGAACAAGACATGATGTCCCAGATGTGCTCAATCGGATTCAGGTCTGGGGAACGGGCAGGCCAGTCCATAGCTTCAATGCCTTCATCTTGCAGGAACTGCTGACATTCTGCAGCCACATGAGGTTTGGCATTGTCCTGCATTAGGAGGAACCCAATGCCAACCGCACCAGCATATGGTCTCACAAGGGGTCTGAGGATCTCATCTCGGGAACCTAATGGAAGTCAGGCTAACTCTGGCGAACATGTGGAGGGCTGTGCGGCCCTCCAAAGAAATGCCACCCCACACCATTACTGACCCACTGCCAAACCGGTCATGTTGAAGGATGTTGTAGGCAGCAGATCGCTCTCTACGGCGTCTCCAGACTCTGTTACGTCTGTCCCATGTGCTCAGTGTGAACCTGCTTTCATCTGTCAAGAGCACAGGGCGCCAGTGGCGAAGTTGCCAATCTTGGTGTTCTGTGGCAAATGCCAAGCGTCCTGCACGGTTTTGGGCTGTGAACACAACCAACCATCTGTGGACGTCGGGCCCTCATACCATCCTCATGGAGTCGGTTTCTAACCGTTTGTGCAGACACATGCACATGTGTGGTCTGCTGGAGGTCATTTTGAGGGGCTCTGGAAGTGCTCCTCCTGTTCCTCCTTGCACAAATGCGGATGTAGCGGTCCTGCTGTCGGTTTGTTGCCCTCCTATGGCCCCCTCCACGTCTACTTTAGTACTGGCCTGTCTCCTGGTAGCGCCTCCAGCCTCTGAACACTACGCTGACAGACACAGCAAACCTTCTTGCCACAGCTTGCATTGATGTGCCATCCTGGATGAGCTGCACTACCTGAGCCACTTGTGTGTGTTGTAGAGTCAGTCTCTTGCTACCACGAGTGTGAAAGCACAACCAACATTCAAAAGTAACCAAAACATCAGCCAGAAAGCATTGGTACTGAGATGTTTTCTGTGGTCCCCACCTGCAGAACCCTCCTTTATTGAGTTTGTGTTGATAATTGGCAATAATTTCCATCTGCTGTCTATTCCATTTGCACAACAGCAGGTGAAATTGATAGTTAACCAGTGTTGCTTGGAGTTAGGGTTCATTCACACTAAGTATACGCTGAGCTGATTCTGAACGTAAAACATGTTCAGAATCAGCGCGTACAAAGCAGATCCTATTCATTTCAATGGGAGCCGGCATACGAGTTCACATTGAAACCAATAGGGAAAAAAGCAGCCCATTCATTTCAATGGGGAGCGCTCATATGCCGGCTCCCATTGAAATGAATGAGATCTGCTTTGTACGCGCTGATTCTGAACGTGTGTTACGTTCATAATCAGCTCAGCGTATACTTAATGCACCCTTATATTGTGTTGCTTAAGTGTTCCCTTTATTTTTTTGAGCAGTGTATATAAATTCATACGTGTCAGATTTATTGCACAATTAAGCACAACCTATGCAAATAATTGACATTTTTACAGCCATGTTCCATATGCATTAGGAAAAACTCTATTCTGAGAGCGCAGAAAAAGAAAGAAAAAAAAACCCTGCATGCTCATACAAATATAGCCCAATAAGAAAATATTTTCTAACCATTTGCTTACACTTTAGCTATATATAGGGTGCACATATAGGATATAGCTATGTACAGGGCCTCTGTCATAGCACTCAGGTAGCGATGTCCTCAGGGGTCCGCTTTACTACTAGCTACTCTATACCATTAACTTAAATGTTAAAATCATCTCTTCCTGCCCAACAGGGGCATAAATGTTTTATTGTCTGGGGCCCAGATACTGCTGATGGTACCCTGGCTATGTATAAAAGTAATAGCTGCTACTTATTCTGGGGAATTCCTGTACAAGGTGAAAAGGTTGCAGCAGACGCAGCACTAAGTTCTATCATTGTAATGTCCTGCATATAATGCTATGCAATGCTAGCAGCACTTATATATTCCTCACAGCAAGGCCTCGTCTCACCCGACCTGAACTGAACGAAGACATTTCCGGCATTGCCTCAAACTACTTACAATTCTTCTAAGCCTCACCCGGGCTGATCTCCATTCTCCCTGTCCCACTCCTCTCCCCTCCCACTCTGATGTGTGCTACGGAGGCCTCGCTGCTCCCAAACTTATCCCACATCAGTAGAGGGAGGGCAGGAGGCAGCATTTCTACTGTGTAGTAGACGCTTTCTTGGGACACTTCCAAAAACTTATTAAGGTTCTCTTCACCATAGGGACAGATTTACTAATATGGTTAGCAAACTCTGTTGTAAAATGTAACTAAATGTCGATTATTTTGGTGCATCTCAGCACATATAGTTTGAGATAAAATCTTTCTAAATGATTAGGCAAGTCAATGGGTCTTTACAGGAAAAGAGGGAATGGTTAAATCTTGTGTGGATGGTTGTTATTGTAGAACATCTTTGATGCATTGTCTTTTCTTAAACCAAAGATGTGCCACATCCCTTGTCCTGCGACTCACTCACCACTTTGTGCAAAGGCAGTCAGGCCCGGTTCACATATGTGTGGATTCTCCGAATGGGAATCTGAGCGTAGATGTGAACAAGGTGGGAATGCCTCAGCCCGACAAACCTATTATAATTAAGAAACCTATGCCAGTTCTTGACTAATGTAAATGTGCACTTTGGCACTTGGGAGTGCCCCTGATTAAGAGGCCGAAGCCCATTAATGAGGGGCGCCTTATACCAATTGGTGCCTTTATTAAGAATAGCATAGGAAACACCAGTCTTAAAGGGGTCATCCCACAAAGTGAAGTGAGCAGGGTCTTTCTCCTGCTCCACATTGAACATGAGCGCAACCACTGGTGGTGCTCACCACTTCCATTGGAAGTACAGCACTCAGCAATCTCCAGCGCTCCCATTGAAGTGACGCTAGGTTCACACCTGCGTTCAGTTGTCCGTTCTGTGGTTTCCGTCTTCTGCATGCCAGAAGACGGAAACCACAGACCGGGTCCGGCCGTGAGCGGCGGTGAGCGTTTTATGCTCTCCGCCGCGAAACCGTTTTTTTTTTCATCCGGACACAGAGTACTACATGTCCGACTCTGTGTCCGGATTATAAAACCCGGTTTCGCGGCGGAGAGCATAAAACGCTCACCGCCAGACATCTTTCTCACCCATTCAAATGAATGGGCGAGAGAGACTCCTGCAGGTTTCCGTCTCCTGCTCTGTTTTATGCAGGAAACGGAAACCTGAAGTACGGACACCTGGGCGCAGATGTGAACGAGCCCTGAATGGGATGTCTTATTCACACCTCTTCATATCACATATGTTCAGCAGTCACATTTTTCACAGATACCATATTTACCCATTCATTTTAATGTATTTATTCAGACATAAGTTACCTAACTTTAGGTCCCCCCCAAAAAAACAACGGAAGCACCCGTCCTTTTTATTTTCACCAATGCTCATGTATCACAGCAATGAAAGTTTATGCTATGACTAAAGGTTTGTTGTAAACCTGAAACCCATAAGCAAGTCCTGCTAGTGTCATGTCTTAACTGGAGTTCATGTGATTTATTAAAATTGAAGTTCCTTTTACCAGGAGCTGGAACCCTTTGTTTAGTAATGAAAGTCTAAAGGGCCTTAAAAATCTTTGACATTCATTTTTTATGGACCCACAGACATGCAAGATATAGAAAAAAGATGAACCACAGACAGCACACTACCTGCCAATGAGCAGACATGGGGTGCTGTCCACGAATAGCAAGGAGCTCACATGTCTGCAGATGTATGGATGAGGCCTAATACTGCTATGTGTGAAACTACCCAAACAGGAATATTCCTTTCATGGACAATATGAAGTTTATTAAAGGGGTTGTTTGGAGTTTCTAATAGTTTATGCTGCAATGAGGTGCCATTTCTGAGCTTTCAGGAATAGTACTCTGTCCCCGACCGCTTTCTTTGATGTTTTGTATGGTTTAAAATCACTGGGATTGCTTTGCAAAGGAAATGGAAAGTCACAGACCATGTGACCCAGAGGTTTTCACCATTGGCTAAGTGGGCACCATATTTAAATACTATTACAGTGGATGTCAGCACAGGGTTAAAAGGAGTCTGTGACCAGAACCCAGCGTACCAACCCACCGCCACCGATAAATAGGTTATAGATAGGTTAGAGTCACCTGAATCAAATGGTGTTTTTCCTCTTGTGAATCGGTGCCTTAGTTATAAAGATATCGATGTTTTGTCAATATGCAAATGAGCATTATTAAGCAACAGGGTCATTATCATTGATCCAAAGTGGCAACTGCCTCATTGCACTAAAGAGCTCATTTCCATATTGACAAAAATGGTGATCTCTCACTAATGGAGGAACTGATTCACAATGGAAAAACGCTGTCTAATTCAGGCGACTCTCACCTACCTGCAGGGCTGGGATCTGGTGACAGACTCCCTTTAAAGCAACTGTTAAAAAACTTCAGGACTTCTATGACATTAATGCTGTACTTTTATGAATATGGCAGAAAACTGAATTCCAGCTACAAAAAAAAAAAAAAATCTGAAAAAAAAAATTGCATAAATCCACCTGCTTCCTAACGTCCATGACTTCCTCTTTCCCACTACTCTGCCTGTGAGTCACTTTTCAAGCAAAAATTTACTGTACTTAGTTCATGAAACAGGAAGAACCTGATGAACATGGTGAATGTAAACTGGTCGGTAGAGAAATGTGGCTCGTGCCCAAGATCAACATCCAATCTATGCACTGTGAGCAGTAGTGTGCCCGGGCTATGTGGCGACACTTAGCCATATGTCAGACATGGTAAAACTGCTTACATGATAAAATAAGATTACCGCAACATCACTGTTTTCCTATGGACTTGGGAAACTCAGCGCTTGTTACAAAAATTAGATTGTAACTATTCAGAAACAAAACGAAGCCCTCACTTAAGGTGTTTTACAGGAACGTTCCTATTGACTGACAGCACAAAAAAATCTTAAACATGATAAGGAAATAAAACACAAAGTACATTACAAATTTGCAGATGCTTTTAGTACATAATTATTAAAGGATTATTCCCAAGCTTAATATTTAGTCTATCCAAAGCACATGCTATAAGGCTTGGGCTACACAGTAAGGGTGCATTCACACTGAGTAAACGCTAGCTTATTTTGTAAAGTAAAATTACACTTGTAAATTTTGCTATCCCATTGACTTCAATGACATTTTACAGGCGTATTTTTACAGGCGTATTTTTACAGGCGTATTTTTACACTTGTAAAAAAATATCATTGAAGTCAATGGGATAGCAAAATTTACAAGTGTAATTTTACTCTACAAAATAAGCTAGCGTTTACTCAGTGTGAATGCACCCTAACTTTGGACGCACCTGCCCAGCATTGACCAACAACTTGTTTTCTAATGTAAGTGAATAGAGTCACATTATGACCTTGAGGATCTTGCAACAGTGACTTATGTTCACAAAAAAAAAATAATCAAGTGATTTTTGGTTTCCTTGTAACAAGATGTTGTGATTGCAGCATCCACCAGGTCACTATATGACTCCAATACTTATATAAGTGAAGACGTCTCAGGGTGAGACAGAAATCTTTGGTCACATGACAGGGGTCTCAACTAGAGATGAGCGAACACTGTTCGGATCAGCCGTTCCGAACAGCACGCTCCCATAGAAATGAATGGAAGCACCTGGCACGGCGACCGGCAAAGTGTACGTGCCAGGTGTTTCCATTCATTTCTATGGGAGCGTGCTGTTTGGAACAGCTGATCCGAACAGTGTTCACTCATCTCTAGTCTCAACCACTCAACCACAGACGCCATGTAATCCTAGCTTAGATGTCCAACAGGTGTCTTGCCTGCGGCACTTGCATTTATCAAGAGAAAAAAATATTCACTCCTTTTTATATACAGTAGGATCTTCTCTAAACTCCGATGGTGAGATGAGTTATTCCCAGTATAATCTATGGCTAGCCATACAATCCTCCTGCAACAGAAATGTAGCAATACATGCTGGTCATTACAACATATGACAAGAGGCTTGGACTGAGGGTGGTAGATGAATCCTGTGGCAAGGCCCACAACCTCTGCAAGTATGGTGCATGGCCAGTACAATCACTACAGTATATATCTATAGGAAGCGTACAGCCTAAGCTCCCATATCATAGACTGGGTGGAATATTTAACAAACTATCCAGTTTATTTTATATGGATCCATTAGATGGCTCATATAACATCTAAGAACAAAGCCAGGCCCTCCTGAGCTTTGTTTCCTTATAGTTACTGTGCCCACATCACCAATAATCTTGCATGGGTCAAGTCCCCTAGAGTTTTGGCTCATACAAGGGAACCTAAAGTTCTCACCTATGATATCCATATGCTCTAATATGAGGACATACCCTTTAATAGTGTGTGTAAAATTCACAAAGACTATGGGGTTATTCAGACAGCTGTAATGTTACTTTATAATGGCTGCAAAAAAACAACTTGCAATACTATGATGCTATTAGTTTGGGTCATCTGACCCATGGTTGGAATAGGATTCGAGGCCGTAACATATTTTTGCTGAAACGTTGTATTGGCTCCCATTGACACGAATGGCTGGTGATTTAAAGAGAGTCTGTCAGTAACAAAAATAAAAAAATTGGTAACCAACTAATGACAATATTTTGTAGGTCTGACGCCCATCTCCACCACCCCTTGCTTGAGTGACATCATCGACCTAGTTTGTAGATGGGGTCCATTCTCCAAAGTGGAAAAAGAAGACCTGGCTGGAATAGAAATGCCCCTGAAGCCAGTTTCAGCTAACTTATATAAGAAAAAATGCAGATCTTCATGAAAATGGAGCTGCAATGCAGAATAAGAAAGGCATCTTAGGAAAGTGCAGACACAGCCCTACAAGGTAACGTCATTAGTTGGATATTGATTTGCTTGCTAATAGATTTCTTTTAACACAATTGTATCACAGCTGTTCTTTGACAGGGTCCAGGGTGAGGGCACCACCGTCTGACATTTATTTACTCTCATAGGGCTAATCTAATAGGACTGTCGAGTTGAGACAACCTAGCCCTGTGATGACGAACCAAGTGCCGAAACTGCAACCCAAAAGCCAATAATTTATCACAAAGTGCCAACACGGCAATTTAACCTTATTACTGTGTGGATCCACAATTGTGGACAGTTACGGACCCACAAAATACGGTTGTGTGAATGGGGCTTTACAGGACTTTCAATAATACAAATAACTTTGTACTGAAAGGTAAAAGACTCTGCATTTAGGATAATTTTGAACAATTAATGTTCACTATTTACACCGCACATGATCTGTTTTATAGTGACTGTGCAATGTACAGCCTGTACTAATATCACGTCTACTATAAAACAAAAACTGTGTGATATAAATAGTGAAGGGGCCCCCACACACTCCAACCAGCTCCAGAATGGCCCCAATATGCTCCACGGTGGCCCACACACAGTATGATTTGCTCCACGGTGGCCCCCACACAGTATAATTTGCTCCATGGCCCCAACATAGTACAATCTGCTGTAAAGTGGCCCCCACACAGTATAATCTGTTCCATAGACGGGTGCCCACAGAGAGGGCTCTGAGTAACAGGCGTGCCATAGGTTCGCCACCACGGACCTAGACCGATCCATAGAATCCGCTCCTGCACAGTCCTCTCCCATTCACAAAATGAAATCATTCAGCTTTTCCTGCAGTGTGAGCTGCATACATATAAGAAGATTAGCATAAGGCTGAGTTCACATCTGCAACGTGCACCCAACGGAGCCCATAATATAATCAATGGAGTCCCTTGGGAACTGTTCATATCTGTCATTAGATGAACCAACGCAAATGTGAACACAGCATAATAATTTATACAATGTATCATCACCAACACAACGCAAGCTCTATATTTCCACCATATGTAATAAGCATGCATATAGCTACAGCAGCCTGTGAGAGGGATATCTGCCACAGCAGACATGCCAGATCTGACAACTTCCTCCCTGCACCTCTACATCAGGGCACTGATCCAGGTTTAGTGCACTTTGCACTGACACCCTCATAAACACAGCGCCACCTGGTGGAGGCAGCGCACTGCGACAGCCAAGAAGTGTGACCTAGTTCCAGCCCCTCACTCCACACTCCAGCATAGGAGTAGGTGTCCTGCGCAGGCCTCCACTGCTTTCTGCAGAGTCACAGCTGCCTCCCCTCCCTTCATTGCATCACTCCCAATGCCGGCTGCACCCACGTGTATTGCAGACACTGCAGGCAATGAATGGCCTGCTCTTACTCCAGCATGCCCTATGGACTTGCTGGAGAGGGTTATGCCTAGATCTGATGCCAGGTACCCCTAATCCTTACCTGCTGATCTGGATGGCAGAGGCTGCAGGGTCCTTGTGCTGAGACATAGTCCTTTTCAGGTTAAGGATGGCTGGTAGCTACTGAAGGTGTCTGTGTGTTCCTGGATGCTGAGCCTGGAAGGGGAGGGAGATATAGGAGGAGGAGAAGGGCTGGATGACAGGCAGCTCAGTCCTCCCTCCTGCATTCACACTACAGATCACCCTGATGTAAGGGAATAGGATGACACACCTCTGCTTGCTGACTACAGTTACCTTGCAGCAAGGTTATAGCTACAGAGCTCTCACTCATTCATTCATATTAAGTGTGTTCATCTGTTTCTGGGAAAGTTGGGTGTCAGCCAATTATAAGGGTTGTCATCCAGGCGTGCTTAATTCTAGCCAGTTGTATATGGCAATACCTTTTCCCTCCTTTGTTGCTTCACGTAGAAAAAAGACTTTCCTTTCTGGAACATGGGAAAGTTGGGTGAAAGTTGTAATGATAGCCAAATTGATCACCCAGATTTCTCAGTTATTTTACTCCCCTCCCCCCAAAACCATCCTATAACCTCATCTGCCTTACATAGCATCAATGCTATGTGAAATAGCCAGGTAAGTCTATGTTCACATCTGGGTGACTGTCTCTGCTCTTTTGGTCTGTCGCAAGCCTAGAAGAACAGAAAAACAGTCGTGCTAATGACAGCAATGGATCCAGTCTGGTGTCCATTGGTTTTATTTGGAGATATATGATCGATATATGAAGCCTTTTCTGTTCATCATATAATAATCCTATTAATATTATAAATGTGAAAGTTTGTGGGTTTGTGTGTTTGGATGTTTGCACGTTCGGATGTTTGTTCCTCAATCACGGAAAAACCGCTCCACCGATTTGGCTGAAATTTTCCACAAACATAGTTAATACACCCGATTAAACAATAGGCTACTTTTCGTCACAATAGCGCACATACGTTTGTGCCAGGACCCCCACAAAACCCAAACTCACACCACCATCTCTGCAATCTCACACACTTTGGACCATAGCAAGCCACACAATTCATATTGCCCTCTGCAGCCTCGCCCCTAACTCCACACAATCACATATACATATACTTTACCACTTTGCCCCTCACCTTACCGATACTCCAGGAGGCTCTCTTTAACGCTCCGGAGCAGCCATGTTTGCCGACCCCCACCGCTCTGACAATCCGCGACACCGCCCACCCATGTCAATACCCCTAGGCGGTCTAATAAATGCAAAAAAAAAGTTTTAAAAAAAGTAAAAAAAAATATAAAAAAAATAAATAAAAAGGATTAAAAATTCAAATCACCCCCCTTTCCCTAGAACACATATAAAAGTAGTTAAAACCTGTGAAACACATACATGTTAGGTATCCCCATTTCCGAAATCGCCCGCTCTACAAAGCTATACAAATATTTTTCCTGTTCGGTAAACGCCGTAGCGGGAAAAATGGTCGAAAGTGCCAAACCGCCATTTTTTCACTATTTTGATTCTGATAAAAATTTGAATAAAAAGTGATCAAAGCAATAACATTTCCCGAAAATGGTAGAACTACAAAGTACACCCGGTCCCGCAAAAAAAGACGCCCTATATATCCCCGTACACGCACGTATAAAAAAGTTACGGCTGTTGGAATATGGCGACTTTTCAAAAAATAATTTTTTAACACAGTTTTGGATTTTTTTTAAGGGGTCAAAATGTAAATAAAACCTTATAAATTTGGTATCCCCGGAGTCGTAACGAAACACAGAATACAGGGGACATGTCATTTTGGCTGCACAGTGAACGCCGTAAAACCAAAGCCCGTAAGAAAGTCGCAGAAATGCATTTTTTCTTCAAATCCACCCCATTCTCAATTTTTTTCCCTGCTTCCCAGTACATTATATAGAATAAATCATAGTGGCATCATGAAGAAAAATTTGTCCCATGAAAAATTAAGACCTCAATAGGCTCTGGGAGCGGAGAAATAAAAACGTTATGGGGTTTAGAAGGAGGGGAGTCAAAAACGAAAATCAAAAAATGCCATCGGCGGGAAAGGGTTAACTTGAAATACTTCTGTCCCAAAGTCACTATGTAAAGTTTCTCACAACACCGTATAGCAGCTGAAATACAAATTACATTCAACACAAAAGTCTCACGTATTCTCTGAATTACAGCAAAAACAAGATACAAAGTTACATTTCATATCCCATATCTTATACACACTACGAAAACCTTACCCACGCCTGTATATACCCACTTCTACAATCACCGCAGACGAAGTCGCGGGTAACAGCTAGTTAGACATAAAACTGAAAAGCACTGGAGCTTCACAGCGACATTTAGGTGAATATAAGGTGCGCTAAAATCACAGTAAAACTATAGATTGTGCAACAATCCAACATGGCTGAAATTCTTATGATCATTAACTTTTTCCTGAATAGGCTAAGACCACACTTAGGCCCAGTTCACATCTGCGTTTGGGCCATTCCGCATTTTTCATGCAAAGGGAAAAGTCCTACAAGCCGCACTTTTCTCTTCGCATGTTTTGAGCAGAAACCGAGCGGAAACCACATGGACCCCATTACAGTCTATGGTGTCCACAGGTTTCCTTAGGTAACCGCTTTTTTGTGCGGATACGTTTCCGTTCGAGGGGTCCCCAAGCAGTCTCCCCGAACGAAAACCCAAATGCAGATATGATACCCAAGTCTGCTGCGGGTATCATCCCACAATGGAGTCGCCCACAGTGAAAGCAGCCAAAATCGGCTAGTTTTTGCCGCAGGTTTTACTTCTGTGACTGGACCAATTTTCAGCCTTTGCTTTGCGAAGGTAGAGAACTACGCACAACCCACAGCAAGAAACTGATACTTTGCGCTGAGGATTTATTCTGCAGTGTGTGGATGGGATTTATTTACTACATTACTGGTACTGAATTTCACAGCAGGCCAGCCACCGGCAATTCCATACGTGGCTAACCCGCTGCAACTGTGGCCCTATTCACATCTGTGTTCAGGTTTCCATTCGGGGCGTCCAATTGGGGACCCCCCAAACGGAAACCTGTATGCATTAAAAGGGATTACCTGGGAAATCTGCAAGTAGTACTTTTCTCTCTGCATGTTTTGTGTGGAAACTGAGTGAAAACCACATGGACCCTATTACAATCTATGGGGTCCGTGGGTTTCCTGAAGATTACCGCTTTTTCATGCATGTAGGTGTGTACAGATGTGTACCGGGCCTAAGACGCAAGTGGGTCTGGCCCAAGTCTTGTGTTTTTTGCTGCATTGTACACTTTTATATAGGTCTAAGGATAAAAGTGTTTTCTAAGGTTAAGTTTACATGTTGCATTTAGATGAAATGAAATATCTCATATGTTTTGCTGGGACTGAAAAACACAGCATTATTTTTTTTCCCTACAATCCACAAAGGCCAGAAACTCTGTAGTTCTGCAACGTGTGGCCCAAGTTAGAATGCAGGGGTAAAAAAAGATTGTGTCGTACAACGCAATGTTTTTTTTCTGCTATTGTTTCCACAATGGCCAAAAACCCTGTGTTTGCATGGTGTGGCCTCAGCCTCAAAGGGTTTCTGAAACTTTCTTTTTTCTAAAAAAACAAACTCATTGAAGTCACCACAAGGTGCCATAATACTGCAAGTGTACTGCGACAGAGGAGTCGCTAAGGACACACATTTATCCGTAGCAACCAGTCTGTCAGATGAAGTTTCATTGGTCAGTATCAGTCTGGCCATCTCTGTGACGCGATCAATGACATCACAGAATTCTCCATGCGCTGTGATGTCAACAACCTGGCTACAATAACATTTCATAGAATGTTGGGCTCATTTATATTCTGACCAGCAGAAAGACAACCCACGAAGATGTCTTCAGGAGCTTCAGGAACTTCAGGAGCTAACAGCATGGACAAAATAGTTGATATTCTGAAGACTGATGTGGATGTAGACACCCTTACTTCTGAGAATGAGCGTCTTCTCTTTGAGAATGCCAAACTTCGTAAACTAATGGGTCTCATGCAAGAGAATGTGGAGCTTCGTATCACTTTAAGAGACCATGTGAAGAAGATTCGAAACCTGTCTCCCCCAAGGAAGTCCAAAAAAGACACAAAGGGTAAGTCAGGGCTTTCTTAGGGTGACTGATCCAAATGAAATATGGGTTCTGATAATCCAAATGTTGTCATTTTGTGGAGCGTATGCAATCTAAAACTTGAGGCACCAACTATAGAGGGTGTTACTGCTGTCAGACCTGGTACATAATAAAAGAGGCGCCATTATGCCTTTGTTTCTTTGACTTTAGGTGTATTTGCACTGTGTAGCACAATGGCCTCCAGCCTGTTTCTCTCCAGCAAAGGTTGGAAAGCCACCTTTAGGACAACGCGCTTAGTGGTCATCATGGGCAACTAAGGATGGATCACCAGCAATATGTATTAGATAAGGGACAATGAGTTTGTACAAAGTCTGGGGTTGGAGAATGGTCACAGTCACATAGGGAAAGTAAATTAGCTATTTATTTTTTATTTTATTTTATTTTTTTTTGGGGGGGGTGTAGTATGTCACATGAGGGAAGGGGTACTGATGTGACATAGCTGCAATTCCAAATGAAGACTGGTCCCTCCTAGGTGTATGGATATATAGGCCCCACTTACTTTGTTGCCCATAGCAACGAATCAGTGCTCAGCTTCCATTTTTCCACAGCAGGTAATGAAATGAAAGCTGAGCTCTGATTGGTTGCTATGGGTAACAAAGCCTATTAGCCTATGGTCACAGTTTCTTTCTGTCAAGGTGCAAAAGCTGCTCCTAAAAGCATCAGATTGTATATTTAGCATGTTTTCTTTAAGATTTTTTGGCACTTAGAACTGTTTTTTAAAGCCCCCTCCACAAACACACACACATTTGCCCAGATTTACTACTGTGGTTATGACTAGACACGGCGTACACATGGCACCTATTTGGCGCAATGTGACACATCTTTGGCTTATCTAGTTTAATCTAAACTTTGTAGACATGTGGGTATGGATTTGCAGAAAAAGGGAGGATAGCATACTTATCCCCTGTCCTCTGTATAGCGGGACAACCCCTTTAAACCCTCTGTGATGAACCAAAAAGGTGCCAAAGTAATGTTGAAGAGACAACTAAAAGGTGGTAAAAAGGTAGACTGGTCACTAGGCAGTGCAAGGATAGATACGGCAGATGTATCATCCAATAGCAGCCACTGTGATAAATCTGGTGTGTTTTCAGACTGCCTGTCTATCTATGTACTGTTTAATTAGTAAATCTGGGCCATTAACTTCAACGCTAATCTCAGAGATGACTCAGCCTCGGGATGGGGCACGATACGTTTTTTTCTGAATAAATACAGCACTGAAAAAAACCCTGCAAAGTGCGTATGGGATTCGCTAGAATCCCATCTACTATGCTGTAACTGTAAAATGCCAAACCGTAGCCTTTACGCCACTTGGGGCCTAAGGAGAGAAACTTTTCCATAACATGGGACGTTACCCAGTCTTGATAGATCAGGCCCTTAGTACCAGATCTATCTACCATTGCACCCCCTACAGTTATACCCCTGAGTGCAGGGTTCTTCACCTTTCTTTTGGATACTTCAACCTCATCTGTTCTTATATTTCCATATTCTAGACAAAGACAAGAAGCTGTTTGAAATGTATCCACATGCAGGTAAGCCATTTCTTGCACGTGCTATTAATATACAGTATTACATTTCTTCTATCACCCAATATATAAGCAAAGCATCTGGTGTTAATTTAGTGTCATTATAGCTTAATATATAAATAAAAGGATGATATAGATATGTCTAATCATAATGGAGTTTCTTGCTTCTAATTTGCATATTTTCCAATTTTAGATACCAAATATGAGGCACGCTGCCCACCGCCAGGTAAATGCCACCTCTCACTACTATGTCCTCAATAGTCTATTGGAATGTCATTTTTTATTTGTATTCAGTTTTTTGCACACAGGTTTTGAGGTGGAATCCACCTTAAAAAATGCCTCCCTATTCATTTTTTTTATGTAGATGGTGAACCCTATATGGGGCTCACAATCTACATTTTTCCCTATCAGTATGTCTTTGGAATATGGAAGGAAATCCGCGCAATCGTGGGGAGAACATACAAACTCCTTGCAGATGTTGTCCTTGGCAGGATTTGAACCCAGGACTCCAGTGCTAACCACCGAGCCACCATGTTGACCCCTGATTCTGGCTAATCCCATTCAAACATTGCAGAAAAATATCCGCAACAGACATGCTAAGATTTCAGAAACCGCTGCATTTTTGTAAATCGGAGCATGTCAATTATATCTACAGAAACACTGGCATTTTCCGTATAGGTTTAATTGAAGCGGGAAAATCCACAGTTTTCCTTTCTGTAAAAAGCAATGCAATAAAAAACGCAATGTGTTTCCGGACCGTTTTTTCCTGCAGCACTTTTTGGCTGCAGCTAAGTACATGGGCCTTAGCTTTACACACTTACAGTCCCTGCTGCAGAATTGTGATTGTTTATAACACAGTTCATATATGGGGCTTATATGTACATATCCTATAAATATTGGCAATTTTAACTTGCACAATTTATTCAGATCAATGCAATTGTTCGCATTTGCAGACCCTGAAAAAGTGAAGCAGTGTAAGAGCATTGTTGGAGAGATTGCATTTCAGTTGGACCGTGGGATCTTGTGTGCCATCTTCCGGGAACAATATCGCCTTTACGGATACCGCGTGGCTAATATTAAAGAGAAAATCATACAGGTTAAACATTTAATTTATTATTTTATTTTTAAGAAATTGCAAAAATGGAGAATTACAAAGCTCCTATTGAAATGAATGATCTTTCCACATAATACGGTTTAGTAATAGGAGTTTCTCTCCACTCTGGGTAAAAGAGGGTCTTAAACAAGGGACTTAACAAGTATTAACGCAGAATTCAGTAGTAGGGTATATGAAATGTTTTCTAGCATATTATAATGTATTTCATGCCTTCAGGTGACCACTAGTCCGTTGACTGGCAACGTTGATGACCACCTGAGATCTGAGTTGAACCAACGCTACCATCATATAATGGATCAATTGAAGAAACTGGGCTATGACCCAGAGGTTCACCCCTACTACACAGAATATCTTGTGAACACCTATGGTATCATGAAGGAGAGGACAACCACTGAAGACATGTCGTTTATGAATGACCCACAAACCCTCCGCAAGATGATAATCGACTACATGGTCAGTGAAAAGGTGGAAGATCTCCTTATTATCCTCAACTGTTTGGCATACTTGGCCAAGCAGAATGGCAACTCCATGTTCACCTGGTCATCTGGTAACTTATAGAGCAGCCAACCTTCATGAATGACAGATGTTTTCATTTATTGAATAAATCTCCAACTAAATAATGTCGTTCTGTGTCATTTACATAGAAGAGGCTAATTAGAAACTCCTTATTTCTGGTCTTACCTTGGACCAACAATCTTGTCTATGTTCGAGCTGCTTCCTTTCTAAAATTCTGAGCCACCCACCAGTGGCGTAACTAGGAATGGCGGGGCCCCACCAGTGGCGTAACTAGGAACGGCGGGGCCCCGTGGCGAACTTTTTAAATGGGTCCCCCCCCCCCGACGACCTTGACCGACCCCCTCCTACGTATCTCTGCACGTTCTATTATGCCCCATACTGGCCCCTTAACACAGTATTATCCCCCATAGTGGCCCCTGCACACAGTATTATGTCCCTTAGTGGCCCCTGCAAACAGTATTATCCCCCATAGTGGCCCCTGAACACAGTATTATCCCCCATAGTGGCCCCTGCACACAGTATTATGTCCCACTGTGGACACCCATAAACAATTATTATACTCTGGGGGCTTTTCAGACGGAGACGACAGGGAATACAGAGACTTAAAGCGGGACTTTGTGGAATGATGTCAGTGGAATCACCTCAGGATTAATGCCGGTAAGACCAAGGAGATGGTGGTGGACTTTAGTAAACGTGATGTTTCCCAAATCCGGCGGACATCCAGTGAACAGGCATTGAGATAGTAGACCTATAAGTACCTGCGTGTGCTCCTCAATAATAAGCTGGACTGGGCTGATCACCTGCAGGCGGTGCACAGAAAGGGTCACAGCAGGCTCTACCTGCTCAGGAGCCTGAGGGCCTTCAGAGTCCAGGGGCCACTTCTTAGAGCCTTTTTCAACTCTGTGGTAGCATCAGCCATCTTCTTCGGAGTCTCCTGCTGGGGGAATAGCATACCAGCCAGGGACAGAAATAGTCTTGACAGGCTGATCAGAAGGGCCAGCTCTGCCCTGGACCCAGTGCAGGTGGTGGGTGACAGAAGGATACTGTCTGTGGTGAGCTCCATAAAGGGAGAACAACTCTCATTCCATGCATGAGACTGTGATAACACTGTGTAGTACTGTCAGTGACTTCTTCATCCCAAGTGTGAAAAGAAGGGGTATCAGAAGATCCTTCCTCCCAACCGCGGTCAGGCTATATAATCAACATCAGACTAAGTGAAGAGGACTAAATTATCCTGAAGTCTTTCTTTTCTTTTTAGTTGCAATGACTCCTAGTATCTTTTTCTACCTGCTATTCTGAGCTTGTATGTGTTCTTTCTTGCAATATATTACTGTACTAGCCTGTGCCCGCGACTTCGTCTGCGTGTTGTTGGCATCGATGATCCACCTATATTCAGCAAATTACTGCCGTCAATGGTTCGCCCGCTCCAGCAGCTCTAAAGCTTCCCTGTTGCTGAACTTGTTCCTTGCATTGTGCCTGTGATTGTTGCGGCATCTCAGCAGCTCGCTGGGACGCCATATAATGAGTGTGTTGTTGGTGTTGATGATCCGCCTGCTCGGGCGTTT
This sequence comes from Leptodactylus fuscus, assembly GCF_031893055.1. NCBI lineage: Eukaryota > Metazoa > Chordata > Amphibia > Anura > Leptodactylidae > Leptodactylus > Leptodactylus fuscus. The sequence goes on along the minus strand of NC_134270.1, from coordinate 53,745,763 downwards.
CGGCAGCTGTCAAGCTGGCCTGCCGCTGAACTCTTTCCTCTCGCCTTGCCCATGACTGTTCCGACATCTCAGCAGCTCGCTGAGACACCATATAATAAGTATATTGATGGTGTTGATGATCCCCCTGAGCTCTGCTTGAGGAGAAGTCTGTTGACTTCTGGCTACCTTCATAGGTCTCGTTGTTTTAAAATTTTGCGACAAATTAGATTTTCTTTTTCCTCCAGCATGTTTGTCTGCAGGCTGCCTGGAGCAGATCAGATAATATGCAAATGCTTGTACATAATGGACTCAGTGTTAGCTGTCTGTTTACATAGAGAGATATCAGACCTGGCTTTCTCACACACAGCAGAGAGAGAGTACTCGCTGAGACTTCCGGGTGCATGCTGGAAGCCAATTAGCATATGAATAAAAACGGGCTCAATCAAAAACTAATGAGGCAATTAACATACAAAACGTATGTGTGAGATAGCCTTTCTAAAGGCTATGCAGGTGTGTGCTTAGTTAAAAATGACTTTTCCCAATGATAGAGTCCCTGACATAAATTCATAACAGTCTTGAAGCCATGACATTTACTTGAATAAGAAGTAGCCTATGTGTTATTCCAAGTTACAGACTATCTATGTGCCAAATGTTATCCAAATCCTTTCAGCCGTTTTTGTGTGATCGAGTAACAAACACACAAACATCCAAACTTTCACATTTATAATATTAGTAGGATAGAATTATCTATCCTTGTAAAAGGATGTAGGGAAAGGGGAGTACACAGCCCAAGCAAAAACTTTATCCACGCATTACTTGATCAAAAGTGCAACAATTTTGCGTCAAGAAATATATATGCGAGATGACAACCACAGATGTATGAAATTCAAGTAATCCTATTAAAACCACGATGGATAGGATATTTCTGTGTCATACATTTATCAAAACCGCATCTGTAGGTCGCATTCACACTCACGGTTCAGAAGATACATGCATCGGGTGCCCGGAAGTAAATTCCCCGTCGATTCGGAGCAGTCCATACAAAATTGAAGAATCCAGCATCCACGATTAGTAAAAATTCACAATACTTTATTAGGTCCAAATTTTAAAATAACAGTCCATTAGAGCAGAGATGATCCCCACCCCTTCACACCGAGATACAAGGATGACGTTGACTGACGCGTTTCAGCACGTAAGTGCCTTAGTCATAGTCCAAACGTCCACTACACTCACGTATGTTAAATAGTGCCTACCACAGGTGAACTGAATATCACACATACGTAACAAAAATAAAACAACAAAATAAGATTAAAACCAGGAGGATCATATATCTGAGAAAAATACCCCAAAGGTTGATGGCAAACATGTGAATCATACAACCCGAAAACAGAGGTAATAAAGATAATGTAAAATAATCACAAAACTATTGTCCCACACTATACGCAAGGCAAGACTGAAATAAAAAAAATCAAAATATCAAAAAGATACAATATAAATAACAAATTCTACATGTCTGAATAATTTCCAAAGGACACATGATCCCCTCACACAACGGAATATAGATGGTACGCAGATGACCATGACAGTAGTTTATGAAAACAAATACATAGCCTGTGTGAAAAATATACTACAAAACTCACCATACACATGGAAGAAAATAAGGTAAGACTCACCTATCCCCAGGTGGATCCGTAAGATTTAAGATCCCACCTCTAAACAAACAGAGTCCCCACCTACGATTCCTGTATATGTTTAACACACAAAGCTCAAGGGAACTGCGCCACCCCTCTGCCCTTACTAAAGATGGTCAACGAAGAATCAAGATACGGGCTTACGCATGCGCTCAGATATTAAGCACAGATATTCTTGCGCATGCGTTCAAAGATAAGTTCAGAAACGAGAGCCGCTGAAGGAATACACCACAACATAACACACACAGATGGAAAAGGTAAGTATGTATGGGCTGGGTACCAGGCAACCTTCTGAGGCCAGAAGGTTGCCTGGTACCCAGCTTTAAAATCCATCTGGCCTCTGCTATTCTGAGTAAGTGCTCCCTATCTCCCCCTCGCACCGGCTTGGAGATGTGCTCAATAGCCTTGAAAGAAAATGATGACAAATCACCTCCATGTTCCTGCAAAAAATGTTGTGATACACCCGTTGATTTCTGTGTAATTTTGCCATTGATGCTATGGATATGTTCTGAAATCCTCACCTTAATAGGCCTGATGGTACTGCCTACATAATCTTTATCACATTTGGTGCATGTAATAACGTATACAACATACACTCACCGGCCACTTTATTAGGTACACCTGTCCAACTGCTCGTTAACACTTAATTTCTAATCAGCCAATCACATGGCGGCAACTCAGTGCATTTAGGCATGTAGACATGGTCAAGACAATCTCCTGCAGTTCAAACCGAGCATCAGTATGGGGAAGAAAGGTGATTTGAGTGCCTTTGAACGTGGCATGGTTGTTGGTGCCAGAAGGGCTGGTCTGAGTATTTCAGAAACTGCTGATCTACTGGGATTTTCACGCACAACCATCTCTAGGGTTTACAGAGAATGGTCCGAAAAAGAAAAAACATCCAGTGAGCGGCAGTTCTGTGGGCGGAAATGCGTTGTTGATGCCAGAGGTCAGAGGAGAATGGCCAGACTGGTCAGAGGAGAATGGCCAGACTGGTTCGAGCTGATAGAAAGGCAACAGTGACTCAAATAGCCACCCGTTACAACCAAGGTAGCCAGAAGAGCATCTCTGAACGCACAGTACGTCGAACTTTGAGGCAGATGGGCTACAGCAGCAGAAGACCACACCGGGTGCCACTCCTTTCAGCTAAGAACAGGAAACTGAGGCTACAATTTGCACAAGCTCATCGAAATTGGACAATTGAAGATTGGAAAAACGTTGCCTGGTCTGATGAGTCTCGATTTCTGCTGCGACATTCGGATGGTAGGGTCAGAATTTGACGTCAACAACATGAAAGCATGGATCCATCCTGCCTTGTATCAACGGTTCAGGCTGGTGGTGGTGGTGTCATGGTGTGGGGAATATTTTCTTGGCACTCTTTGGGCCCCTTGGTACCAATTGAGCATCGTTGCAACGCCAAAGCCTACCTGAGTATTGTTGCTGACCATGTCCATCCCTTTATGACCACAATGTACCCAACATCTGATGGCTACTTTCAGCAGGATAATGCGCCATGTCATAAAGCTGGAATCATCTCAGACTGGTTTCTTGAACATGACAATGAGTTCACTGTACTCCAATGGCCTCCACAGTCACCAGATCTCAATCCAATAGAGCATCTTTGGGATGTGGTGGAACGGGAGATTCGCATCATGGATGTGCAGCTGACAAATCTGCGGCAACTGTGTGATGCCATCATGTCAATATGGACCAAAATCTCTGAGGAATGCTTCCAGCACCTTGTTGAATCTATGCCACGAAGAATTGAGGCAGTTCTGAAGGCAAAAGGGGGTCCAACCCGTTACTAGCATGGTGTACCTAATAAAGTGGCCGGTGAGTGTAGGTGGTACAGCAATTCATAAATGTTCTAATTGTAAACGTATTATTTCTATTGAAATTGCAAAATATTGTGCTTTTAAGCACATACCTGCAGACGCCACAACGGCGCTGTCCACACTTAAAAAAGCCCGTAAGGCTTAACCAGGTGGTATCACCACTAGAGGACTCCCTAACGAAAAGACTCGGAGACAACACATTCCCTAGACTTTTACTGCGTTTGGCAACAAAGTTGCAACCAGGTTTCAACAGAATGTTAAGAATTGGATCCTGGTTAAGGATGGACAAATTCCTTTTGATAATATTGGTGATCTCTTTGTAGTTGTTATTAAATCTGGTAGAAAAATAAATGTTGGATTTTGCCCCATTCTCAATATTATTGTTTCTGTTGTTACTGCATTGTGTCAATAAAGTATTTCTATCTTTCTTTGCCACTATGACCTCCGCCCTATCCAGTGTCCATCGGGGATAACCCCGCTCCATAAATCTATTTCTAGATTCCCTTAGGCAATTTTGATATTCCTCCGATTTCGTACAAGATCTTTTTATTCTGGTAAATTCTCCAACAGGAAGAGATCTAATTGTGTGTTTTGGATGTTGGTTAGTGGCATATACAGTGGGGCAAAAAAGTATTTAGTCAGTCACCAATAGTGCAAGTTCCACCACTTAAAAAGATGAGAGGCGTCTGTAATTTACATCATAGGTAGACCTCAACTATGAGAGAAAAAATGAGAAAACAAATCCCGAAAATCACATTGTCTGATTTTGTAAGAATTTATTTGCAAATTATGGTGGAAAATAAGTATTTGGTCAGTAACAAAATTTCATTTCAATACTTTGTTATATATCCTTTGTTGGCAATGACAGAGGTCAAACGTTTTCTGTAAGTCTTCACAAGGTTGGCACACACTGTTGTTGGTATGTTGGCCCATTCCTCCATACAGATCTCCTCTAGAGCAGTGATGTTTTGGGGCTGTCGCTTGGCAACACAGACTTTCAACTCCCTCCAAAGGTTTTCTATAGGGTTGAGATCTGGAGACTGGCTAGGCCACTCCAGGACCTTGAAATGCTTCTTACAAAGCCACTCCTTCGTTGCCCTGGCGGTGTTCTTTGGATCATTGTCATGTTGAAAGACCCAGCCACATTTCATCTTCAATGCCCTTGCTGATGGAAGGAGGTTTGCACTCAAAATCTCACGATACATGGCCCCATTCATTCTTTCATGTACCCGGATCAGTTGTCCTGGCCCCTTTGCAGAGAAACAGCCCCAAGGCATGATGTTTCCACCCCCATGCTTTACAGTAGGTATGGTGTTTGATGAATGCAACTCAGTATTCTTTTTCCTCCAAACACGAAAAGTTGTGTTTCTACCAAACAGTTCCAGTTTGGTTTCATCAGACCATAGGACATTCTCCCAATACTCTTCTGGATCATCCAAATGCTCTCTAGCAAACTTCAGACGGGCCCGGACATGTACTGGCTTAAGCAGTGGGACACGTCTGACACTGCAGGATCTGAGTCCCTGGCGGCGTAGTGTGTTACTGATGCTAGGCTTTGTTACATTGGTCCCAGCTCTCTGCAGTTCATTCACTAGGTCCCCCCACGTGGTTCTGGGATTTTTGCTCACCGTTCTTGTGATCATTTTGACCCCACGGGGTGAGATTTTGCGTGGAGCCCCAGATCGAGGGAGATTATCAGTGGTCTTGTATGCCTTCCATTTTCTAATGATTGCTCCCACAGTTGATTTCTTCAATCCAAGCTGGTTGCCTATTGCAGATTCAGTCTTCCCAGCCTGGTGCAGGGCTACAATTTTGTTTCTGGTGTCCTTTGACAGCTCTTTGGTCTTCACCATAGTGTAGTTTGGAGTCTGACTGTTTGAGGGTGTGCACAGGTGTCTTTTTATACTGATAACAAGTTTAAACAGGTGCCATTACTACAGGTAATGAGTGGAGGAAAGAGGAGACTCTTAAAGAAGAAGTTACATGTCTGTGAGAGCCAGAAATCTTGATTGTTTGTAGGTGACCAAATACTTATTTTCCACCATAATTTGCAAATAAATTCTTACAAAATCAGACAATGTGATTTTCTGGATTTGTTTTCTCATTTTGTCTCTCATAGTTGAGGTCTACCTATGATGTAAATTACAGACGCCTCTCATCTTTTTAAGTGGTGGAACTTGCACTATTGGTGACTGACTAAATACTTTTTTGCCCCACTGTAAGAGAGAATTACCTGCCTGTGGCTTTCTAAACAATCTGGTATGAACCCTGCCTTGGTGAGTATCCCCCTGTAGTGTGATATCCAAAAAGTCAATGGTATTAGGATGATGATGAAATGTAAATCTCAAGTTGAAAGAGTTGGCATTAATATAATCGACAAATTTAGGTATACACTCCACCGATCCCCTCCACACCAGCAGCAAATCATCAATATACCTCCCGTACCACGCCATCGAGCACCTATAGGGATTATCGTCACAATAAATAAAAATCTCTTCCCAAAATGCCATGACCAGGTTCGCCAATGAGGGCGAAAATTTCGCCCCCATTGGCGAACCACATGTCTGCAGGAAGTATTCTCCGTTGAACACAAAAAAATTGTGACTCAATAGGTACTCGATGGCGGACAGGAGGTACTCCGAAAATTCAGAGCTGAGATCAGAATATTTCCTTACATGATGTGCAATTGCCTGTAATGCTAGCTGGTGAGGAATCGAAGAGTAGAGTGCAACAACATCACATGATAACCAGACATATTCCCCCCTCCACTGAAACCCATCGAATGATCTCAACACTTCTTTAGTGTCCCTGATATAACCCGGGACACGTGTGACAAGGGGCTGCAAGATCTTATCCACCCATTCACATAATTTTTCATTAAGGGAACCAATCCCCGATATGATGGGTCTCAGTGGAGGGGGGAACCGGTCCTTATGTACTTTTGGCAGGCCATGAAAAACCGGCATGACCGGACATTCTGGCATCAAAAATTCTTTATCTCTTGTTGTAAAAACGCCAAGTCTGACACCCTCAAGAAGAAGTTTTTCCAACGTTTCTGAAAATACCTTAGTTGGATCAGCCTTTAACCGCCTATAAGTATTAGAATCGTTCAAAATTACGTAAACCGCTGCCAAATAGTCATCAGTATTTAAAACCACAATTTTACCCCCCTTGTCAGCAGCACGAATAGTTATATTTTTGTTCTTACTAAGGGCACACAAACTGGTGCGTTCTTGTGCTGTCAAATTATCAGGAAATGACAAGAAGGGCAAACTGCGGTGCAAATTCGTTAACTCATTCTCCACAGCCTGTTGGAAAAAATCCAAGGCTGTAACCCTTGAATTGATGGGGTTAAAACGAGGGTTGGAGATATCTACTTTAGTATTGATATCAACTGCTGTCTTGGCTCCCGACAACTCATAGAGTTGTAATAAACTCATCTGTTCTTGAAACGTCACGTGTTCAAATTCATTAAGGGCATCATGTTTATTCATAGGCGTTTCATTGGTGGCCTCAAAAAGATGCCTTCTTACCGTGAGAGCCCTGACAAAACGATTTAAATCCAACAATACCTCAAATAAATCGAAATTAGCCATGGGAACAAATCCCAACCCCTTGGACAAAAGAGATAAATCACTATATGACAAAACAACCTTGGATAAATTCAAAACATTATTAAATTTTAATTCCATTGATGTGGTCGACGTCATCAGTTGTTTGGAAATCATGAGCCTGTTCTGATCCACTGTGGGCTCACATGTCAATGACTCCGGTTTCTTAATACATACGAGGTCACAGTCCGAAGAAGAATGTGGCTCACATGTCGGTAACCCTGATTCCTGAACACATGTAAGGTTACAATCCGGGGAGGAATCCATGATTGGAGGGACCGTTTCTAATATCTTTGATTTCTCCGAGTGTTGTAATGTGAACGCCTTCCTATGCCTGCGTCCCGCCCTGTGCTTTCGACTTCGGAGCCTCGGGGAATGTCCCTGTTGGATGCTTTTTGTTTCCCTTTCCCCTCTAAAAAATGAGAGGATGATGATGTATTTTTAACTGCACCCATAGAGTCGTCCCAATCAGAAATATCGGTTTCTTTGTCAGTAGAATTAAAGGAGACAGATCTCTGTAGCCTTTGTTTTTTATTATTTCTATTATTTCTACGTCTTTTCAAGATGGACTTTGGTGTGGAGGAGAACATCGAATTAGAGGAATCATTCCATTTATAAACTAGACCTTGCTCATAATCCTCCTTATCTCTCAAAAACTTGGATTTTTTCAAATCAGCTATTTTGTTCTCCATGTCTTTTATCTAATCCAAAATTCTCTGCTGATCTATGTCGAAGTTGGTAATACGACAGAATTTCTTGAGATCCTCCTTAACTTGTGATATATCCCTATTAAGAGTGGACAACTTGATTTCCTCATGTTTGATGATTAGGCCAATTAATCTCAGGGAACATTCGGAAAGTTCATTTTCCCATTCCCTCTTAAATTCCTCGCTGAAAACATAGGTCGGAAATTTTTTTAGACGTAGCCCACGCGGTACCATTTTTTTGGTCAAATAGGTCTTAAGTGACTCATGATCCCACCACGTCCTAGTCTCTTGAGACAACAGTTTTTGATATCTGGATAACAATATGCTGTAATTCGATGATTCCTCATTGGTAGTAGTATTGGTTTCTGTATCAAAAACCTCACGAAATTTTTTGCTTCTCATGTCCTCCATGGAGACGCTAGTAGCATCCATAATTAAAAATAATTATAGTAACTCGGTGTGAAAAAAATTAAATATATCACTATATTCACTATGTTTGCGATAAGTGAAATAATTCCTGTTTGTGGGGGTGGGGAATACCAAAATACTCTGCGTCTAAACAGCAATCTAGAAAAAATCTTCCGATAACCGCGTAATTCAAAAGACCAGAATTTGACTCATAGGGCAAGTGAAATCGAATTAAATCAGCTTGTAAAAGGATGTAGGGAAAGGGGAGTACACAGCCCAAGCAAAAACTTTATCCACGCATTACTTGATCAAAAGTGCAACAATTTTGCGTCAAGAAATTTATATGCGATATGACAACCACAGATGTATGAAATTCAAGTAATCCTATTAAAACCACGATGGATAGGATATTTCTGTGTCATACATTTATCAAAACCGCAAGGGATCATCTCTGCTCTAATGGACTGTTATTTTAAAATTTGGACCTAATAAAGTATTGTGAATTTTTACTAATCGTGGATGCTGGATTCTTCAATTTTGTAGAATTATCTATGCAGCTGTAACACATTAAAATTCCCCATGGTGGGACTATTAAAGGATTATCTTATCTTACCTTATCTTATCTTACTAGAGTGTTGCAATACTAAGAACAGTCCAAGGGCAAGATGCTGAGTCTAAGACCTTTTAAGGACGAGGCCCTAAGTGGCAGAAATAATGCAGTATTTTACAGTCACAGCAAAGTGAAAGTGGGTGTCTAGTAAATCCCATCCCCACTTTGTGGAAAAATACGTGCAGCAGAAACGCTGCGATTTCCAAAATTGTCACAGCTTGTGAATTATACCTACGGAAACGCCAACGACGTTGTCAATAAGTATAATTGAAGCAGAAAGTCTGCAGAGAAATCTCTGTGGACTTTCTGTGAAAAGCACTGTGAGAAAAACTGGGGTGCATTTCCGCCATGGTTTTTCCCACAGTGTTTTTTTGTTGCGGCCCACTACGTAAGGCCTTAACCTAAAGGAATCTCTCATCAGAAGCCCCGCAGATAGGTTGGACTCACTTGAACCAAATGGTGTTTCCCCTTGTGAATCAGTGTCTCTATCAATGACTCCTGTTATGGACAAGTAAAGGGCTTCAACGTCAATGCTACCCAGTAGACAGTTCTCATCCATAATGATCACCGCCAATCTTTTTTGCAGGTCCATGGTGTCCCTCGGATACGAAGGCAATGTTAGTTTTTAGGTGTAGTGAGTGTTCTTTTCTTCTGTTTAGTGTATTATTTCCAGATCCCCTGAGTATTGTCCCTCCATCATGTTGGGACATGAAACGCGTTGAGATGAAGGAAATAAAGGAAACAGATCTAATTTGATAGGGAGATACAGGGAGAGCTCTAGGGACTGTCCTTGTTAGGATAGGAATCATTGTGGCATATAGGTGAGAGATAGGGTATAATTACACCAGCCCTTCATTTGCAAGTCCCTTTGAGTCCCCAACATCTGCCAGTAGGTCCAGGTAAGACCATTCCTCTTTTATCCAGAGCACAAACACTTAAATTGGGGATGTTTTTTAAATATTTATTATTAGAATATATATTAAAAGTTAAGTTTTATCGATCTTTGGGTCCTCTACACGTGGGCATTGTTATTCCTCTATCTGTCTATAGTGGCAGCCTGAATATAGATGTGGGATGGGACAAAAAGCTGGAGTATATTATTTATTATTATTATTATTATTATTTTATTTTTTACTTAATATTATGTATTTTAATGTGCCTGTTGTTCAAGGGCAATCTATGAAATATGAAAAACATGAGCTTAGTGTTTGGAAAATTGGATATAGTAATATAAAAATAAAAAAGGGATTTTTTTTAATATATACACAAAGGTTTTATACTCCATCCCATACAATGCACTCTTCTTTGTTATAGCTTAATACAAGCAGAAATTCAGTGCTCTATTCTATGTTGCTTTATGGGATTTCAAGCAATGACACATATACATTATGCAACTGGGGTAACACTATCCATCTCGCCTTATCGCAGTGGCTGCTTATTGCATTACATTGCAGCATTTATATGGATGAAGGTAACTTTGTAAGTTCAGGGTCATACAGAGCAAGTATGGAGTCATTTTTGATGTTCTCACACAGAAACAAGACAGATCAGCCTATAGTGAATGTGTTTGCTCGTCAAGTTTGATGTGGAGTCAAGATGGAACCTCATAATAAATTTTATATCTCTGTTAAAGGTATCATTTCAATTAAACACAATATGCAAATTATCTCTCCTAAAAAAAGGAACTTGGAGAAATTTACTAAACTAAGTATGCCGGATTTCTGTGCCAAAAACTTATTATACATTGTGCCATATTTATTAAGTGTTTTAGATACTTTGTAGACACTTTTGTAACTTGTACCAAAATGAGCATGGCTTCAATGAAAAGAGCATGACTTATTGGTGACCAAGTTGCAACATTGTGTGGCAAACATATGCTTTTTTGGTGCCGTTTTCTGGCAAAAACTAAGCCAACAATCATCAGTATCATCCAGCATCAAACTGTGATAAATATGGTGCATATAAAGACTGTTTATTCTAACTTTTAGGCTGGGTTCACATGGGTTTTTTTGGTCCGGAACATGAGGCGGAGGCCACCTCAGGTTCCGTACCAAAATATGGGTAGCTTCGACTGGATGCCGGTGCAGTGCACCGGCATCCAGTCGCACTCTCCACTCCAGATTAGGCCCAAATGAATGGTCCTAGTCAGGAGGAGGGAGTGTCTTCAGGCACATGTCGCGAGGCGAATCCGCCTGAAAGAATGAGCATGTCATGTCATTTCTTTTTTCCGGGAACCGGAACAAACGGCTCCCGGAACAAAGAACTGACCAGCTCCCATTGATTTCAATGCGAGCCGTCTTTTTGGTCAGGATTTTGAGGTGGATGCAGCATCAAAATCCTGACCAAAATACCCTTTGTGAACTCAGCCTTAAGCTAACTAAATTTCAGGCTAAGGCCCCATGTAGCGGGCAATGGAGTGCTGCAAAAAAGTGTTTGCCATACAGTGCTGTAAAAAAGGTGACAGAAACACTGTGGCAAAAACTGCAGCGTTTTACAGTCCCTGCAAAGTGGATAAGAATTATAGCAAATCCCATCCACACACTGCCATTGCATTTTTGGAAATTGAAGTGAAAGTGGGTGTTTAGTGAATCCCAACCCCACTTTGCGGAAAAATATGCGCATTACTGCGATTTCCAAAACCATCACAGCTTGTCAATTCTACCTACAGAAATGCCAGCAGTTTCCCCATAGGTATAGTTGAAGCAGAAATTCCGCAGAAGAAAACTCTATGGACTCTCTGTGAAAAACCACAATGCATTTCTGCCACAGTTTTTCTTGCGTAGCTTTTTGGCTGTGGCCTGCTACATGGGGCCTTAGCCTTTAGACAGAATTATTAAATCCATCCAATTTTCTCCCTGTTTCTGTGAATATATCACCTATTAGAGGACCTTTAGACATGTCTAAGGATATCAATAAAACCAGAGAGACTAATATCACTAGACATGTTTCATTGCTCTTCTGGCAGAATGCTGGTTAATACTTGTATGTGCTATCTGTATTGCACAGCATCTGCTTTAACACTCAGGATTGAAAATAATGCTGAACCTAGAAGTTAACCCTTAAGTACTATCATGGTGTCTATCATAATGATATGTGTATGATAAACACCATGATAGTACTTAAGGGTTAAATTCTTTAGCGCATAGCTTCCCAAACTGACCGTGGAAAGAGAATTGGGGAACTCCCCTCTACCGTACTTGCCACATTTGAAAAATAAATGTCCCTACCTGTATTCTTATTCTTATTCCACAATATTTTTCCTCCTATTGTGCCTTTCACCACTGCACTCTGTCTCTTTTTCCCCTTTAATATTCCTCTTCCCATTCAGCCTTACACAGTATAATGCTCCACAGTGACCTCACACGATATAAAATACTACTAATATAAACTTTATTTATATAGCGCCAACATCTTCTGTAGCACTTTACAAATCAGAGGACACATGAACAGACAATATGAGACATTACAATGTGAAAAAGAAATAAACATTAGGAGTGACGGCCCTGTTGGCAAGAGTTTACGTTCTATGAGGAGATAGGGGGACACAAGAGGTCAGAAGGCTTGTTTGATACAATGGTCCAGCCATCTTTTAATAAATAAGGTCATATAACTGAAGCTGTATGAGTCGTCACCAGCTGGTATCTGTGAATATAGAGATGCTAAATGCAAGGATTGTAGAATAACCTAGAGGGAGGGGAAGGGATCTGAGGAACAGAGCAGGAAGGATAGAATCGGATAAGAAAAGTTATTTTTCTACACTTCCTCAAACTACACTGTCATCAGGTCATGTGATAAGTCTGACTATACAGATGTGATTTCAGGGCAGTTATAAAACTGCTGTAGTTGGGAATTAATCAGATTGTCCGGGGTAAAGTATTCCAGAACACTGGTGCAGCTCAAGAAAAGTCTTGGAGACGGGAGTGGGATGTTCGGATAACAGAGGATGCAAGTCTAAGGTCATTGGCAGAACAGAGAGGACGGTTAGAAAGTCACAAGAGAGAATATATAGAGATGGATTTGTGGGTGAGTGTGATCATTTTATATTGTATTCTGTGATGGATGGGAAACCAATACATCAACTGACACAAGGTAGATGCATCTGTGTACCAGTTTGACAGAAAGATGAGTCTGGCGGCTGCATTCAGGACAGATTGTAGAGGGGAGTGTTTAGTAAGAGGAAGAACAATTAGAAGAATTGCAATAGTGAAGACAAGACAGAATAAGGGACACAATGACGGTTTTTGATTTTTGCACGATGAGGAAAGGGCGAATACTAAAGATGTTTTTGAGGTGCAGGTGACAATAGCGTGCAAGTGTCTGAATATGTGGCGTAAAGGTGAGATCTGAGTCAAATGCGGGCATGCTGCCTCTGTGTAATAGTAAGATCACAGAAAGAAATGGAGATATCAGGGTTAGGTCGGTTAATAGATGGAGGAAACACAAGAAGTTCAGTTTTTGAAAAATTCTACTTCAGATAAAGAGAAGACATGATGTTAGAGACAGCAGAGAGACAGTCACTGGTATTCTGTAGTAGTGCAGGGATGATGTCATAGGATGAGGTATATAGTTGGGTATTATCAGCATTAAGATGGTATTGAAAGCCAAATCTGCTGATGGGGCTGGCAATTGGGGCCATATACAGAGAGAAGAGGAGGGGGTCTAGGACTGACCCTTCAGGAGCCCCAACCGCAAGGGGCAGTGGAGAAGAAATAGCACGCGCGAATGATTCACTAAATGAGCGGTCAGAAAGATTGGAAGAAAACCAAGAGAGAGCATAACCCCGAGGCCAATCGAGTGGGGCATAGTGAGGAGGAGTTGGTGGTCTATGGTGTCAATTGCTGCTGAGAGATCCAGAAGAATCAGTAGTAAATAGTTCCCTTTAGATTTAGCCATTATGAGATCGTTGGAGACTTTTGTGAGGGACGTTTCTGTAGAGTGTACTGCAAAAAACCTGATTGTAAGGGGTCCAGAAAAGAGTTAGCAGAGAGATAGCGGATTAGGCGGGAACAGACCAAGTGTTCCAGGAGTTTAGAGATGAAGGTAAGGTTAGAGACAGGTGGGTAGTTAGCAGCACAGGATGAGTCCAGGGCGGGTTTTTCAGTAGCGGGGTTATGACAGCATGTTTGAAGGAGAAGGGAAAGATCCCAAAAGGAAGAAAGAAGTTGAATATTTTAGTAAGGTGAGTTATAACAGCAGGGAACAGAGACCGGAGGAGGTGTGACGGGATAGGATCACTAGTACAAGTAGTAGGGCGAGAAGAAGAAAGGAGCTGAGACACTTCTTCTGTTACTGGGTGAAGTATTGAGAGGTTATTTCCTGACGGATGTTGTCGATTTTGTCTTTAAAGTAAGTGGCCATGTTTTGAGCCCTGAGGTCTGCGACAGGTACCCGCACCTTTGGCAAAAGGAGGGAGTAAAAGGTGTCAAAGAGTCATTTAGGTTTATTGGAGATAGAAAAGGAGAAGTAGAGAAGTGAAGAAAGCAGCGAGAAAGTGAGAAAGGAGAAGTAGGCTGGTTTGGCGAGATGAAGGCTTTGAGCATAAACTTGAAGTGAAGAAAATATGCAGATGTGTAAGATTTTCGCTACAGATGTTCAGCACAATTTGAGCATTGCTGATGAAAACATATTTGAGGAGTGTGCCAAGGTTGCAAGTGTCTGTGTTGGTATTTTTGTCAAGGGTGCTACTCTTTGGTAGCCAGTTCAGGACAGGAGAGAGAAGAGATGGGAGACAGTGATAACTGTAAGGTGTCTGAGTGTTGCTGTGTGTTTACAGCCTGTAGATTTCTGTATGTGCGGTAGGTCAGTGTGTTTTGTGAAGAACAAGAGCCTTTGATAGTAAAGGAAAGAAAGTTGTGGTCAGAAGTTGTCAGTAGATGACAGCTACTTGCAGGGCGGAAGAGTCTGATAGTGTGGACCTTTAAAGAGGGGAAGGAGAACAATGGTACTGGAGGAATGACCTGAAAAGTGCATTGTGGTGATAGAAGGGCACCTACCGCTCCACCTCACCTATCCTCAGGTCTATCTAGGGGTGTGTGAAAATTGAAGGTCATCATAACAGAGTGCTACAAGAGAGGCAGTGTCAGACTGTTCAAGGTTTCAGTGACAGCCAGAAGGTTAAAAGATTTTGAAATGAATAGATGAGAGGAGAAGGAGATGACAGACAAGGAATATTAATAAAGTTAGCAGGGTTTCTTGGTGAGACAGGTAAGGAATTGAGGTTAACAGAAGGAGGACCAGGGTTTGGAGAGATGTCCCAAGGAGCTAGTAGCAGGAGAATGGAGAGATATATTAGATGGTTAAAGGGATCCTATCATTCACACACAATTTTTTTCTAGGTACCACATTGGAATAGCCTTAAGAAAGGCTATTCGTTTCCTACCTTTCATCGTCTTCTCTGTGCCGCTGTTCGCCTACAACCCCGGTTTCTCTTGGTATGCAAATTAGCTCTCTCGCAGCACTGGGGGCGGGCCCAGTGCTGTGAGAGAACTCTCTCCAGCGCCACCTCCATCTTCGTCAGCAGCGTCCTCTTCATCCTCTTCTTCTGGTGGTGGTTTGTAACTTCTAGACATCGAGCCTTGGGCAGAGCAGACTGCGCATGCCCACAGGCTACGAGAAAAAGGCCGCTTGCACAGTATTGTAAGCGGCCATTTTCTCGTGGCCTGTGGGCATGCGCAGTCTGCTCTTAAGACCTGAAGTGACCCCTGAAATGTGACATCAGCGATATTAGCCAGTAGACATAAGAGGCTTTTATCAGCAGCCATATTGAGACTGCAGCTCAGTGTTGCACAACATAATTACTACTGATTGTTTGTGACCCCTGGCAGTCTTCACATGACCCCTGAGGGGGTCAGGAGCCAGAGTTTGGGAACCACTGTCTTAGATGATGCTGGCAGCACTAATTGGTTAGAGAGAGGTCTGAGTGGAAGAAAAGTGTGTAGAAATATTTTAAAAAATGTAAAAAAAAAAAAAAAAAATCACATTATTTTTCTTGATTTTCATATAAAAATTTAAAACCTAAGAAGAAAAATATAAATGCTATATAAGCAAAAAGCTATATAAGCTGTATGAGGAAAGTATTGGAACATGCCCAATAACATCAAATGTTGCATTTAGTTCCATTGTCACAGGTGTATAAAAAAACAGCCTAGCCCTGCAGTCTGTGTAATTCAATTCCTAGAAAAGTTGGGTAGTTTTATGTGGTGCTGTGCCCCACAGGGATAATACAGTAAGAAATCCACTTAAGATGAACATTCTTATATTACAATCAACTACATGTTTTACATAAGTGGCCACTAGAGGCAATGTTCAGGTGTAATGTCAGGCAAAACTGAGGCATAAAAAAGTGCTGTTATAGGAATGACCAGTAGAGGGTGCACAATCACTTTTATATTAATAGTTAGAAGCCAGCTGTATATCACATGCTTCTCATATTAAATCCTAACCAACGTTAATTAATCGCGTTATTCATTATAGACATTTTTGCAAGCAGTTGTCCTGCAATCTGTATAGTATTGATTGTAAGCCCTTGCGGGCAGGGCCCTCTACCCCACTGTACCAGTCGGTCATTGTTAGTATTATACCTACTTGTATATTTTGTGTATTGAATGTAAACGCCCAAATGTAAAGCACCATGGAATTAATGGTGATATATAAATAAATTAATAATAATAATAATAATTGTTCAGCCTTATTCTGTACATTGAGAATTTCTTCATTTTTTTGCTGATTTGGCAGACATGAGTTGAGGAATATGGTCCTCGTATCTAATATCCCCTGTTTATATCAACACATATTGCAGATACCAGCCAAAGCATTAACTAACAGAGATCAATTGTAGTTCTTGTAGTTGTAGTAAGTGCCCAAACTGCAAAGGACTACTATGTTTTGCCTGGTGCCCCCTATATTTTAAGGAATAGTACAGACCCCAGCAGTCAAGCCCTTATTAATACAGTAGTGATGAAATATCCTTGTGACATTGTACCACATAGTATGACAGATAGCTACAGAATAAAGACAACTGTGGTAGGTAGGTTTTGCAATGAATGTGTTTTTGTTACATGGGGAGGTTAGATTAAGGCACAAGAGATTTAGAGTTTAGGTGACTTACTGTTCAGGTCAGTGACTAAGGTCAAAGATCAAAATTACAAAAAAAAACCTGCAATCTTTGGCAAGTGAGCCACAACACTATGTGCCCTATAGCTATTAGATGGTAGTAGGGACCTCCCTCTTTGTGCGTTAGAATTCAACCAACTTTCTAATAAATTATATGTTTCCATTTCTGAACATCTTTAAGATGCTTCAAGTTTGCTGTCACGAATGGACACATTCATGTTGGCTGAGCCTGAAAAACAGTCCTTATCATGTCCAACATACAAAGGTGCACAGTTCACATAACACCCAAATGTCCCAGATTCAGAGGGACTGTCCCAGATTCTAGGTGCTGTCCCGGAAGGTATGTCCCTAACTTCAAATCATCTGCGTCCTCCAAATGCAGAAGGGGTTTAGTACACCGGTGAAGCCTGGAGCTATGCATTGCCTACTTAATTATTCAGACCCTGTCTCTGCTCCTGGCAGTTTTTGGACAGGGGCAGTTTAGTGACATCACTATATTTTACCTACTAGTCCTAAGTCACTGGCAGTAGAGACCAGAGTGGGCTCTGGAGGAATGCACCAAGGTAAGTATTTGGTTTATTTTTTGGCTTGTGTATTTTTCTGTGGAGGTACCATGATGGGACATTATACGGTCAGGGCCACATTAAGAGTATGATTATACTGTGAGAGGAATGGTGAACATTGGTTATGATAATATTTCTGGAGCAAATATCAGAAATTGTAGGAACTGGCTGACAACAGAGAGTAGTAGAACAAGCTGTTTAAGGTTAGGTTCATACTTGCACTGAGCTCTCCATCATTTGTATCCACCAAGGTCACCTGAACAATGGAGAGCCTAACCGCTAAAACAGCGGTTTCTCGTGGACCCCATAGACTATAATATGGTTTGTTGGATGTCCATCAGGTTTCCGCCATGTCCATGCAGGACTTTTTCCCTCTGCCGATTCTCGGCGGATCTGTGGAGACTCTGACACAGATGTGAACCTAGGCTTCATTTCAGATAGTTCTGAGAGATTGATGCCATACACCCAAACGCCTTCACCAGAGCCAGCTGCAAAGCCCATTGGACTCGTGCTGAATTTGGGGCCCAAGTTGTCACCACAGAAATTAATATAAGAAATAAATGTTAAACTCACAAGGTAGATCAAACCCAGGTGGATGAATCATAAGAATAAATGTGATAAGCCAAAAGTCTGGGAGGTAACATCAGAGCCAAAATCATAAGACAAGTGGATTTTTCAGGAACATGGAAAAAGGTCAATAACAAAGTAAGCAGCCTAGCAGGACCAGCCCTGGACCATTAAATGGGACATTATATTGGGGCGGCACTTTAAAAGGGACATTATACTATCCTTAAAAGGCCCCTAGTTTGCCAACTGCTAAACAATCCAGACTGTATGTGTCTGATTTAGTCTATTAGTGGAGAATTGTTTACTTGTTGTTGTTTTTGCTGCTATTATTATATTTGATTATTATTTTACTATATTACAATGTATCAAAACAAGAGACGTCCTAACAGATTTCCCATCACAATCAGTGTAAATTTCCTCTTTAAATGAGAAAGATCCCATTAATCTGCACTATAGATGGAGTTGAGTCTGTGGTTACGCATAATCTATGATAATAATAAACCTCACCTGAACAGAACAGAGTTGCTGGAGTGACTGACTCCATTGTGCTAGCATGTCCATCTCCTTGTAAGCCTTTGATCATGTCTTAGAGAGGTGATCCTCAGTCTGGAGATAAGATCATCAAAGCACAAGGGTGAATACATAGCTAACCCTAAATATCCCCTTCATTTCCAGTGACAAGAAGCTGAGGTCATTCCACTGCTGGGCACAGGTAACATCTCCTTATCAGTGAAAAGTTACACTCATGGGATCATCATCGCTTTGTAACCTTTGAACCAACATCAATCCTGGAACAATCTCATTAACAAAAGGCTATTACTGATCACAAGTTTTTCTTAGGGAAGATCACCTGGGCTCAAACAAAATGCCCTTTGATCACCACATTGTCTTTCACTGATGGGAACACAAGACCTGGAGAATACAATGCAACCTAAACAATCACTATGTGGGCTCTTCTATAACAGTATACATAATATATTCTATAAATGGACCACCATGGTGGAAAGCTGGAGAATTCCATAAAATTAAGTAGTCTTGATTTCCATTCAAGGTATAGGGATATATAGCAAATCAAAATGGAATTCATTCCCATATATAGTCCCCTCAGTATCCACAGTACAGGGATAATTCACAGAGTGATGTCACAGTACAAAAATAATATTCATAGTGATGTCACAGTACAGGGATAATGCACACAGTGAAGACACAGTACAGGGATAAAGTACATAGTGATGTCATAGTACAGGGATAATGTACATAGTGATGTCATAGTACAGGGATAATGTACATAGTGATGTCACAGTACAGGGATAATGCACATATTGATGCCGTAGTATAGGGATATCGCACACAGTGATGTCACAGTATAGGGATAATGTACATAGTGATGTCACAGTATAGGGATAATGCACATAGTGATGTCACAGTATATGGGTAATACACAGAGTGACGTGACAATGCAGGAATAAGGCATGCAGTGATGTCACAGTATAGGGTTAATACATAGAGTGATATCAAAGTACAGGAATAATTCTCATAGTGATATCTCAACACAGGGATAATGCACACTATAATATCACAGTACAGTAATAATGCATACAGTGATGTCACACAGCAAAGTAGAAGGATAATGCTCAGTGATATAACAGAACATGGATAGTACACGCATTAATGTGGCTGTACAGGGATAATGCCTATAGTGATATCACAATACAGGGATAATTCACAAAATGATGTCACAGGACAGAGATAATATACACAATGATGTGACAGTACATGGATAATGTTTACTGCGACTGAGTCGTATTGATACCAGACTAGGAGCACGTGTAATAGCTTCACTGTAGTGCCCACATAGCTGTGTAATAACAGTTGTACTTAATTGCCATCTTAAAACTGTGCAGGCCACACAGCATTGACTATGGCAGAGGGACCTTTGGTGGTCGGACACTTTTGCTTGCTCAAGAAGTACACCACCGATTTTCCTTCACTGGGTAGCATTACCCAGTGAGTTTTATCTGCATGTTAGTTTGGGCCTCCTCTATTCATGGGTTCCTCATTGATCACTGCTTGGGATGGGCGAACCCAAATTTGACCCAAATATTCCAAGCTACTCGGTTTTCAAAGAAAATTAATAAATGACGATTCAACTTGGATGAACTAAAATGGCTGCCATGAAATGCATTGCTCAGTGAAAATACAGAAGATACACTTGTCTGTATGTCACTGTGATGTCCTGGCGTCACTTGATAACCTCTTAATGAAGCATTTCAATGATGTCACCTCCACCTCAAAAACATCTCCAGAATACACCCTTTCCTTACCAGAGATACACTAAAGACACTTATTGTCTCTCTGATTCATTCTCGCCTTGACTACTGTAACTCCTTACTAATCGGTCTTCCCCTCACTAAACTCTCCCTTCTACAATCTATTTGTTATGTCAGTCCAGGTAGCTGCAACGGGGCTAAGGAATAGCAGTAGGAAATCTCGCCCTGCACTACTCCCACTAGCTATCCCGGTCCCTGCCTCACGGGTGTGGGTCGGCTGTTCTCAGGCTAAGCCTGACCCCGACAGCTCCTCTCTCACTGACACCGTAGGCCTAGAGGGAAGTGGGAGAAGGAATGCCCTATAAGACCTCTAGGGACTGGAGACTAAAAGGGGGTCACCCCTAACGAACAAGTGAAGCTGCTACTGACAGGGACTGACAAGGGTGTGCGCTGACTAACAACACAAGCAGCACACAGGAAACATGTGGGAAAGGATTCCCCCAAACCAATATGGGAAGGAACCTTACACTAGGAAACAAACACAGGGAAACTGAGTAGAAATCAAAGGATAAGGCAATTCACTCACACAGTCAATAACACACAGAGGTAGGATTGGTGAAAACAGAAGGGAAAACTCACAAACCAACTAGTTCACCCAAACCTCCCAAAAACCAACCACGGAACTTCCTCTATCCCAGATCACCACCTACTCCTCCTGCTAAGGCCTAGCTCTGTAAAAGCGACACTCAGCACAGAACCATGGGAGGCATGGGTTTAAATACAGAGTAGAGACCACTCCTCCCAGGTGCAAATGGGAGGACAGACTAATCAACCAGGAAATAAAGCTGCCTACCATCAGTGCGCGCATGCAAGTCAGAAGGTGTGCACCAATACCCACGACAGGACAACCCCGCAGTGCCAGGATGCCACCCCAGACACCGCGCAGCCAAAAACTCCCCAGGTAAGAAAAATAGAAAGCAATGAACCTAAATACTCCTAACACTATTCTGAATGCAGCGGCCAGGCTCATCTATCAGGCTAGACGCTGCAGCGATGCCTCCGGTCTGTCCAAGTCACTACATTGGCTGCCTATTCATTATAGAATAAAATATAAAATTATAACCTTCATCCACAGGCTCTTCATAATGCCGCACCTCCCTACATTTCCTCCCTTATCTCTGTCTACCGGCCAACCCGTGCCCTCCGCTCACTCAATGACCTAACACTTACATCCTCTATTATCAGAACCTCCCACGCTCATATACAAGACTTCTCCCGAGTTGCACCACTTCTCTGGAATGCTCTACCCTGGACAATCAGATTAACTCCCAATTTCTACACTTTCAAACGCAAACTAAATACACATCTTTTCAGACAGGCCTATCACAATTTCTAACGTAAACCCTTTCATACTATAATTAGAATCCCCAAAATTTAACCTTCCTCTGTCCCCGCTCCCACATTTCCCCACATGATATGATGTCTTTTCAGGCTAACTTTATCTGTCCAAGCTCCATCCACATGTTACAGGACACGACTGGTGACGGCCCATAAAGTTTTGTTTGTGTAATGACAGTAACCTCTATTACAAAATTATCTGAATACTGTATAAGTAATGCCGCCCCTGCTACCTCTTGTGTCACCCCCTCTACCTCATAGATTGTAAGCTCTTGCGAGCAGGGCCCTCAGTCCCATTGTGTGAAATGACGTTCTTTGTTATGTATCTGTCTGTATTTGAACCCTACAAATTGTACAGCGCTGCGGAATATGTTGGCGCTATATAAATAATTTTTTTTTATTATTATTATTATTATTAGGGGATGGATGTGTGATTCATCACTGCGTGATCCAAAGCAATTACTTCATTTTCTTCAGTAATACACAACACTAACTGCAGCAAAACTTGAAATAGAGCTAGAGAGTCATAGGTGTAGGAGAAGTGGAACAAAGTTTAGTCAGATTTAATTAATTACAAGCAGATAGATATCATAGATAGGAGTGAGGGAGAATATCTGTGCTGTGTAAGGCAGACTGCTGCAGCAATACAGACAGACAGTTAACATTGCCAATAATTTAATTTTGTCTAAGGGTATGTTCACACATCAGTATGCCATCAGTCCGTTTGAATTCAGTTTGAGACTTTAAAACGGACTGAAACACATATTGATTGTATACTGACACCTTTTTATGCTGATAGCAAACGCTGTCCATCCCCTAGAGGACAGATAACGGGATTAAAAGTAGAAAATTGTAAACAGAGTAGAGATAAGGACATATGCTATCAGCATAAAAAGGTGTCAGTATACAATCAGTATGTGCATCAGTCCATTTTTAGTCTCAAACTGAATTCAACGGATGGCATACTGATGTGTGAACCAAGCATTAGTCTGTTTTGCAATAGATCAGTTTGATCTGTAACTGTCCACAGGGTGTTTGATGCTAGGTTCACACTAGCATTCAGGTTTCTGTCCTTTGGGTCCACATGGGGACCTGAAAGATGGAGATCTTGTCCGCTTAAAAAGCGTTACACATTTTCTGTCATTTTTATACTGGAATTGATTGAGAGAAAAGTCCTCCTTGCCATGCTTTGCCATTTAGCTTTTTTTGTAAAGAAAAAAAAAACAAAAAAAAAAAAACAGACATACATACAGTGTCAGAATTGTTGTCAATCACTATTATAGTTGAGCAGTAAAATAAAAGTGTTAAAAAACAGGGCAGGGTCAGGCAAATGGAGAGGGAAAAGGAAACTCTCATGCAAGTACTAACAATAAGAATGTTACACAGCAACACAACTTCTGGTCTTGACATCCCCACCAGTAGGCGAACAAAGACGCTTTTGAAGGCATTGAGACACAAATGTTGACTCAGGCTGTCTTTCCGTACTGTCAAACACGCCTTCTTCTTTATTTTCACTGACATAGATTCCACTCTCTAGTAGTCATGTGGCATCTGCTAGAAGTGATATTCCTCTTAGCCTCTTCTTCCTCTTATTGTAATAAAGGTTGCGGTAGAAGACATGGGTGATTGTGGAGGTAGTATTGGCAGGGGATGTGCTGTTGGTAGTCATGCTGGTTAGGCACTAGGGGTACCCCATTGCCATAATGGGTCAGAAAAAAATTTGGGATGTTGATGATATTCAAAAGACTTGCGTGGGGTAGGTCTAAGGGAAGTTTGGGTGGTGGTGGCATTAGCAGACACATTTCCACTGCTGCAGCTTTGCCAACAGCAGCTACGTGGGAAATTTTTTGTACATTACCAAATAACAGATCAATGGCAAGGTGCAAGATCTGCAAGCAGATAATTAACCATGGGCCTGAAGACACATATGTAGAGTCTAGATCTCTTCATACATGAAATGGTGTCAGTAGCTCATTTGGCAAAATACAATCAGTAGTGGCACCAAGACCTGAGCGGTCTTTTCCTTTTCCCTATTATCTTTTTTGTAGGCAGGCTACATCCACACTTAGCGCATGGTCATTATTGCTGTCTGCTTCTTCTCCATGCCAATGTCCGTTATTAGCCATAATGGCATGTCTGTTCATTAAACTGCAATCTTTGTCCAGTCATCTAGCCAGTCTGCAACTTTAAGTCACACCTGGCCAAGTTACTCGCATTGCAGTCACTGCCGAGCCACTTAGTGGAATCCAATGCGTTTTACTAACTGATGGCAGCGCACACTCTTGATGGAGATTACCTAGCTGCCATTATTTCTGTAGGAAAGATGTCCATGCTTGATATCGTCATGTGAGCCTCTCCTTGTAAATGTCCATGTGGGGAAAGGTGCACACCTCCATCAACATGTTATGGGTAGGAACAATATAGCTTAAGGCCCACTGTTTTGAGCATCTTCAGCCTCAGTGCTGACATCACCTTGTGGTTGTAGGACCAGTTTCAAAATCAACGAGACCCAACCGCCTCCTCTAGTTCCGCCACACTCCACCATTTTCCACCACCCAACTTCACCAGGGCAAGCCATTACTTACACTACCCTTCCTTATATTTTGGCGTAAGGTGAAGAGCACATTGAGAGGCCCTGTGGCACATGCTGGAGCAGCAGTATACAAAGAATGATTACTGCATGCAGCAAACCACAGACACAATGGTTAGATAACTGTGAGAAATGGAAGAACAACTACTTCTACATCATCATCACTTTTATAAGGTAGTCCAGCTTTTTCAGCTGGCAAGCTATATGATAGACCATGTGCCAAAATGTTTTCTTGAAATTATATGGTGCCGCCTATGTGCATCCATAAAGTGGTCAATTTTGGTGGCTTTTTTTCTACACTCAATTCTTTCTTAATTTTCTTATTGAAATTCTGTAAATTGTCACTCAGCCAACTCATTGTTTTGAAATTTACTCCCATTCAGGGTTAACCAGCAGGATAATTCAGTTTTTTTTCTGGCTCCCAAGTGCTGTTCTCACGGTCATAGTGCGAGTTCACATGGAGTTAACGGGCGCGCATTCTGGCATGTATACACGTCTCAGAATGTGAGCGCTCAAAACAGATCCCATTCATTTCAATGTATCGTTAAGGGGGAAACCACTATTCGACTCAGGAGGGTCACGAAGTCCACTATGACACCCCAGGAAATTATGCCAACACCCTGGAATGCAACTGGGACAGCAGGGGAAGCATGTCTGGGGGCATCTAACATTCCCAAGTCACTGTATTACGTCATGATCCCTGTCAGCTTGCGATATGCGGGAGCTGACTTTTTCCCATAGGAATGCAGTGACCATCGTTGATCGGCCGAATGCCATACAGAGTACAGCATTCGGCCAATCAATGCTGGTTCTGCAGGAGGCTCGTCTGTGAGGACACAGAGTCTAATATCGGACCAGAATGGAGACTGCTGTGGACTGATCTTAGACTCCGCCTCCTCCAGCAGAACCAGTGTTGATTGGCCGAATGCTGTACTTGGTATGGCATTCAGCCAATCAACGCTGGTCAATGCATTCCTATGCCAGGATGTAGCAGTGCTGGCCGTGCACTCAGTTCGGCTACACCAGAGATGCAGCCAAGCTGAGCGCACGGCCAGGTCTGCTACACCGGAGATGTGAACCATGCTGCATCAGAGATGTAGCAGGCTGAGTGTGCGCTGAATCCTGCTGCACACTCAGCTCTGCTACATCAGAGATGTAGCAGAGCTGAGTGTGTACTGAACCCTGTTGCACACTCAGCTCTGCTGCATCTCAGACGTAGCAGAGCTGAATGTGCGCTGAACCCTGCTGCACACTCAGCTCTGCTGCATCAGAGATGCACTGAAACCTGCTGCAGATTCAGCTCTGCTGCATCTCAGCAGAGCTGAGTGTGCAGAAGGGTTCAACACACACTCAGCTCTATTACATCTCCGGAGTAGCCAAGCTGAGTGCATGGCCAGCTCTGCTTCATCTCCGGTGTAGCAGAGCTAAGTGTGCGCTGAACCCTGTTGCACACTCAGCTCTGCTGCATCTCAGATGTAGCAAAGCTGAATGTGTGCTGAAAACTGCTGCACACTCAGCTCTGCTGCATCAGAGATGTGCTGAAACCTGCTGCACATTCAGCTCTGCTGCATCTCAGCAGAGCTGAGTGTGCAGTAGGGTTCAGCGCACACTCAGCTCTGCTGCATCTCCGGTGTAGCTGAACTGAGCGCACGGCCAGCACTGCTACATCTCGGCATAGGAATGCATTGACCAGCGTTGATTGGCCGAATGCCATACAGAGTACAGCATTCGGCCATTCAACGTTGGCTCTGCCGGAGGAGGCGGAGTCTAAGATCGGTCCACAGCAGTCTCCATTCTTGTCCGATGTTAGACTCTGCCTCCTCACAGATGAGCCTCTGGCAGAACCAGCATTGATTGGCCGAATGCTGTACTCTGTATGAAATTCGGCCAATCAACGCTGGTCAATGCATTCCTATGGGAAAAAGTCAGCTCCCGCATATCGCAAGCTGACAGGGATCCCGACCAGATAGAGCCCCAAAGAGCTGGGTGAGTAACATTCCCCCCTAAATAAAGGTAATCTCTAGCTAACCCTGCCTGTACATCTATCCCTGTCTCACAGTCACACAGTTCACAGACTCATATGACCCGGATATTAAATCCACTATTCGTATTAATTGGAGGTCACCTGAATTAGCCAGACAATTACTTTTTTCTGATTTTTTTTCGATGGCTCCATTGTCGTAGTTCCTGTCCCAGCGCAGTTATTGGTGCAAAAAAAGCGCCAGGGAAGGTGGGAGGGAATCAAATTTTTAGTGAGTTTGTCACCTGGTGTTCGACTGGAATCGAACATCTCGAACAGCCTGATATCCGATCGAACATGTACTTGATCGAACGCTGTTCACTCATCTCTAATCTTTGACTGCTACTTACTAGCGTGTATTTCTTGGTTCCATTAATAGACTTGCCCTAGGTGACGGCACGGGCTGTCATTTTAGTCCTTTTGTCACTTGGTGTTATGCACTGTGCACACCTGCGAGTCCTTCTTATAAATACAAACAAGTTTCAACTAAGTCCTTGTATAAAATGCCACTTGCTTTGAATTCTTCATTTTACAGTTTTTCAGAGATGTCATTCTCCTTTCGCCCCCTGAGGCTTTGCAGAGCTTGGCCTAAATGCAGATAAAAGCAAATGATAATGATTTGTGCATGTGGGAATGTATCAAATCTTATGTAGATTATAGATTTTCCCATGAAACTTGTGTGCGGCGAGAACTGGAGCGGCTGTCCTCGGGCCTCACACGTATGTTGTAAACACAAGCAACTTGGTATTTAGTCACATAACATACACACAGGTCTCTCAAATGAAATTTTATTGTAACCCCTCACCCCTTCACTTTGGGATCACATGAAGCTCAGAACTGCTGAATAAGATATTCAATATCCATTGGACTTTTATATCTATTGCCCATAGCTGAAAATGTGGGCAAGATGGTACCTATTAAAAAGTATATTAAAGGGATCCTATCACTCAGACACAATTTTTTGTAGGTACCACGTCGGAATAGCCTTAAGAAAGGCTATTCATCTCCTACCTTCCGTCGTCTTCTCTGCGCCGCCGTTCGCCTACAATCCCATTTTTTCTCAGTATGTAAATTAACTCTCTCGCAGATTACAATACTGTGCAAGCGGCCATTTTCTCATGGCCTGTGGGCATGCGTAGTCTGCTCTGCCTAAGGCCTGAGGCCTTAGAAGTTACAAGCCACCGCCGGAAGAAGACACTGCAAAAGAAGAGGAGGCAGCGCTGGAGAGAGTTCTCTCGCAGCATTGGGGACACCCTTAGTGCTGTCTGAGTGCTGGAGCCCGCCCCCAGTGCTACAAGAGAGCAGGATTGTAGTCGAATGAGAAGACGACGAAAGAAGACGATGAAAGACTTCATATCTGCAGACGAGAAGAGGAAACTCTACATCCTACTGGGAGAAGAAGAGGCCACTGTGGAGATCGCTGCCCAATATGTGTTCAGCTGTCACCAAACAAGAGGAAGATGAGACTCCACGGACTGTTATACCCCAAACCACCCACCCCACCCCACCTCCCCATATAGCGGTCACCAACTAAGAGGAAGATGAGACTCCACGGACTGTTATACCCCAAACCACCCACCCCACCCCACCCCACCTCCCCATATAGCGGTCACCAACTAAGAGGAAGATGAGACTCCACGGACTGTTATACCCCAAACCACCCACCCCAACCCACCTCCCTATATAGCCAGCACCGCACCTCCCATGAGGCGACCTGAAGCGATCGCTATGTCAGGACCCCAGGGAGGGCGGCATTTTTGCTTACCTAAGCCAGTTCAGGACAAGCTGTCCTGAACTGGCTTAGCACCGAGCGGTGGATTGGGAAGGCCGCTGAAGCAGCGCTGCTCCAGCAGCCTCCCCTCACGCTCAGGTAGAGAGCAGGTCCTCTCCCTGCCTGCTCTCTGCCTGCGAACGCCGCTAAGCCCCGCCCCCTTTGTTTCACCCCGCCCCTTCACTCCGCCACGCCCTCACCACTCCGCCCCCTCCTCCAGGGGGGGGTGGCTTTCTGTCCTTCACCTCGGGTGGCGAAAGGGGTAGGCTCACCTCTGCATATAGCGGTCACCAACTAAGAGGAAGATGAGACTCCATGGACTGTTATACCCCAAACCACCTGCCCCACCCCCCATACCCACCACTCACCCACCCGAATCCAACTCCCCCCCCCCCACTTTACTAGCTTTGGCAATGCCAAATATCTATTCGGACGTGCCAATAAAGCTTGTTTAATTTGATTTGATTTGAAGATAGGAGAAGAATAGCCTTTCTGACTGATAGGATCCCTTTAAGAGACAACCAAAACTAATGAGCTCCACCTTCCCCTGAAGCAAAATTAACAAAAATTAAAAGCATGGCTGTAAACAGCATCACAGGAGACACAGGTCTAATTTCTATACAGGGAAGCTTTGAACATGAAAAGGCAGGTGTCTCTAATAAAGTGGCCATTCAGTGTAAATTACCTTTAAGGCTGCATTCACACCTACATTCACACCTCCGTTTGTTGCCTGTTCGGGGACTTTCTCTCTGCATTTTTTGGGCATAAATCTGGTGGAACCAATTATAGTTTGTGGGGTCTGTGGGTTTCCACGGGTAACTGCTTTTTAGATCGGGATTCCATTTTTTGGATCCCCAAGAGGAAGAAAGAACGGAAACCCTAGCGCAGATGTGAACCTGGCGTTACTTATATCCTGATTTGTCATAATAATGGAATAATGATAAAGAGACACCGATAAACTAACTGGTAATAATTTCCACTCTGGTCTGATTGCAGGTTCTTCATCGATCTCTTGGTCCCTACACCAGTCAGACCGTTTATTAAGACTGCCATACCATGCACCAGCCTTAATAAATTTGCCACATTGACTTTTCCCATTTTTAGACTACAATGTGGACATGGTCAATATTTGGCCACCTGCACAAGATCATAGTTAGGGCTGCTTTAATCATAGAGGTAATGGTGCATCTGTACCTGGCCCTATAGTACCAGGGGTCCCCTCAATGATCCCGGATCGAGGGGGACAGTCCTATATTTTGGGTGATGCCCCACTGCTCTAGGCAGCAAGCAGTGATTTCAACTCTATCTGTGTCCTTAGTGACCAGCTGCTTTCTTCCTAAACAGTGCCATACCTGCCTATAGGTTGTGTCTGGTATTGCAGCTCATTTCTAAAGTGCATGGAGCTGAAATGTAATAGCACAAGTACCTTGAGGACAATGGTGATGTTGCAATTGACAAGTTTTTCGACTACTGTACAACCAATTTAAGGATTAACTTTTAATCACATTGTTGTCTGGGCAGAATTACAGGATATTGTTTATTTGTAAGTCACATAGATGAGATGTAAAGCGCATCACTGTTATATTCTGACATATACTTCATTTAATGACATAAGATAACACCCTAGTGTGTAGGGCAACATGTAAAGCTAAGAAAATTTATTATCAAGTACCCATTAGAAAATGCTGAATATGTGGGGTCTCCCATTCTGGGCTCTCCTCTGTTCATTAGATGGAAGACTATTGCATTGTGAATGTGGAAGGTATAGTTTACTGTATGGTGGACATATATTCTAGACATCTACACAAGGCTATTTTTTTTAGAACAGAGTATATCTGGATCCTACTTGCCCTGATATTACTTTATAAGCTGAGCTTCTTGGATTGCAAATTCCACTTACACAGACTGAGATCACTCATTGAAACAAACTCCTCAGCAACACTGAACACAACAGTAAAAATTAATAATTTGTACAGTATGATATGATATAGTTCATCACAGGGCAGATGGGCTCTTTTATCAAATAGTATGCTAAGAACCATATCATATTTACTGTATATACACAGATAATAACTACAGCAGCAGTGCAGGGTAAACTTACTATACTTAATATCTGCATATGTCTTAGCGCCCTCTGCTGAGTGCCATTAAATTTTATGTGTTTATTTGTAGTACAGCCATAGCAGCTTGCACCTGTGTACATTTATCTTACTATGGAGGTGCTCTCTGACTTTTTGCACAGAAAAAAATGGACAGTATGACCGGACGCCTGGCCGTCACTGTCTGTTGACGTTCATCATAAAACCTTTATTTTTCGTGGACACAAAAGTCCTGCACCCCGAATTCTTGTGTCTGCCAAAAATAACGGACATGTGACATATCTGCTGTAAATGGCGGACACTGATGGACAACAGATAATAGAAATCAATGGGATTTTTAATGGATTTGTGACTATTCAACTATTATTCGTTGTTAAAATCTTGTAACCGGCACTAGCAGCGGAAACTACTGATGGTCACCAATCATAGTATAAATGCCCCCCAACAGAGATCTTGAAAATGTTGAGGAAATGATGCAAAAATATTATTTACTGATTAAGTATGCAACGAAATCGCATCACAAAATGAACTTTAATTGTGCAAATAACAAATGCGGCTCTGCTACATCAGAATGTACATAATAATACAGCTAAGTGGTTAATAAGAAGCTCATAAAACCTGACGTTTATTTGCTACGGAATTAGTTCTATTAGCCCTTATGGCAACAAGCGAAACATGTTACAGCCAAGAGGCAAGTGTGCCGCCTATATATTTGTATATGGCACTGGGGTGGTGGTTGAACCTGCAGTCGTTTCACACGTGTGGACTGATCCTGAGCCATTGAGCCTGATGTTTTCTCACGCTTCTGAAGTGCTTATTCAGACTTATTACAAATCCTTCACCTGCCTGTGGCCTCGCCTGGGAAACGCCAAGTGAAACTGCTTACTCAGTGGGAGTGGGCCCAGGGCCTGCTCACTTCTACACATGCATGTCTGGGCAATTCGTCTACAGTGTGTATGAAATGGCTGAGACATAATGATTACCCTCCCTTCCAGGCGTGTGTCTGGAGTTCAGCACTGGCTGAGGAGATGTTATCACACGTAGAGGTGATGGCCTCTTGGTGTAGTGCCAGGTTGTGTAGACAATCCTAGAGAGAGGGCAATCACATAAACCAGAAAATGCAGTTGTTTCAGTCCTGACCTTGACCTGCTATTATATTCTATTTACTGCTCCAGTAACAACTCATTTCTATCAAGTAACTCCATTAATGTGGTGAAAGCTCCATGACGGGTGACAGAGGAGCTCTGCAGAAGTGCGGCCAATGTATGGGGAGATCTACTATAGACTATCAGGTCTGCTAAGGTCATGGGCATGAGATGAATGCTGGTCAGAAGGTGGCAGCAGAGAGTCAAATTGTAGTCGTACGGTCCGGGTCGTCAACTAGAGGGCAACGCAGTACAGTGGGAAATCCAAAGGAAACGTCAGGAAGGCCGATTTGGTAACAGGAACGGTGGAGCAGTACAAAATCGGTATTCAGGAAGAAGAGGCAAGCCGGGGTCATAAAGAGGAGCAGGCACAGTACAAAAACAGGAGGCAAAGGACAGAGGTCAAAGCAAGGGGTCAGAAGACAGGTAATCAGGATATGAGAAGTGCTTAATACCAGGTCAAAGAGTACAACTGAATAGCCAGTGGCGGTCTGGAGCCAGAGCCTTCCTTAAATGGGCTCCGGCCCACCACTAGGCCGTAAACTGGAAGTTCCCCATCCGGCTCAGGAGGAGACTGACAACCCCTAGAGGAAGTTCTGGCCTGCCTCCTGAGACCCAGAAGCAGGGGACTCGGGAGCGGACGACACCCTCCGCACAGCGCTTATTGATTTAATGGTGAGATGACAGTATCACAAGAAATTCACTAGTGGCCATTGATTGGTTCCACAGTCAGCTCCAAATGAGGTTGTCTTCTGATGGACACCTGGAATCCATTGTTGTGTTAGAGCCTGGGTGTCCAGTCTGATCCTGGCAAAAGAGTAGTTTGTATAAAGGGTCTTGTGGTCTATGGGGTTTTACGCTTGGCTTAGGGTTGGTTCACACTAGCACTTGTATTCCGTTCGCAAAGAGTCCGCATGAAGATCCCCCTGGACGGAATGCAATCGCAATTGCAAGCGATGTGCTTGCAAAGCACATGGAGCCCATTGACTATAATGGGCTCCATGTGCTTGCCGCGCACTGCCCGCACGAATGAATTGTGCGGGCAGTGCGCGGCAAGCACACGGAGCCCATTATAGTCTATGGGCTCCATGTGCTTAACTGCACAGCACTTGCATTAGTGTTGGTATTCCGTCCGGGGGGGGTCTCCATGAGGACTCCTTGTGGACGGAATACAAGCACTAGTGTGAACCAACCCTTAGACCATAACTTGTTTTGGGGTCGCAACCCCTTTAAGGTTACTCAGACATACTACACTGTAGGGACCCCATGTAAAAAAAATTCTGGCATCAATTTCAGGCTTACTTTAACAGCTTTGTCAGTCACATGTGTAGACAAGAAGTGACAGAGTGTGATATAAATCTCTTATGTCCTGTAATAAACAGGTAAGTGACACCGCCTATGTTTCTGCTTTCCCTCAGTAAGTGTGGTGAGTGCATCATATGGACAATCCATGTGCTATATAGTCAGATACGGGACACACCAAGGCATTAGTAAATAGTGTGAGCATTGTGTCTTTGTTGTCGCCCTAATTATCCGGGGTTGTAGCAGTGTGTGGTCATTGCATTTCCATATAGTCAGGAGGCGACTGATTCACTGTGATAATAGCACATCATAAAGATTGAGCAGCTCCCGGACAAGACACAACACGAGCCGGAGACTGAACAATACACATGGGAGAAATCTGCTGCTTGTTTCACACCTCAACTGTATCAAAGTGATGCTGTGGTTTAGATATGACACACTTCAACACTGAAATTGCAACACCAAGAAGGAAAAGTCTTGGTATTATGGAGATCACAGGATCCATAGACATGTTAATGAGATGCAAATGATAAAATAATGAAAACAAAATATTGCAAATGTCTCGATTTATTCAGTACCGAGTATAAGCGCCATGTGCAGAAATACATACACGTATACACCTTGGCATGTTATCAATGAGCTTATTAATGGTTGTCTGATGAATGTTATGCCACACTGAATGCACTTGGGCATGCAAATCATCAAGATTGACTGCTGGCAGCCCCCTTTGCAATTGCAGACCAATGATGTACCAAAGACGTACAGGACATGGTAGCACATTTAGGCCATTCAGGATTCTCACAGTAGCTCCAAAAACATGCAGCCTGGTGTTGTCCTGTTGAAGAATCACTCCTGTGGTACTTTGTAAAAATGGCTGTAGCCAAACCTTTGGATTTTTATGTGTCAATACTGATTACTGCCCTAGACTTAGGAAAAAAATGGATCACTATGCGCCATTCTTCCAATTAGGCAATCCGTCTGTGCAGAGGTTCGCCTCCACACACCTCTTGCTGTTATTCCAGTTCATAGTCGTTCTTCCAGCCACTGAGACACTTAGCTTTGAGCAGTGCTGACTCTACGGCCTAGACATGTAGCAATCTGCTGGAGTAGTGAACCAAGGTCTCTCAGTTCAAGGATTCTGTCTCTCTCAGTTGGCGACCAGTTTGAGGCAGACTGGAGATAGACTACTTCCTCAATATGCATAAGATTATGACTTGTCCTTCCTGGTGTTGCAATTTCAATGTTGGGGAGTGTATTAGGGAGCTGTATCATAATCATTGCAATAATATATTTTATACTTATATCACTTTGGGAAAGCTGTAGTTTTGCAACAGCTGGAAAACCACAGGTTGGAGATTACTGTCTTTAGACCCCTTGCAGATGACTGTGGTCATGGTTAGTGTGTTATCCGTGTATTTCACATATAGCACATTGACCCATTCTTTTTTATGGGCCCCTACACACGACCGTGAATTTCACGGTCCCGTGTGCGGGCCAACACTCCGGTCCAAAAAATATAGAACCTACCCAGGTCCCAGGACCCAGGTCCTATTCCTGTCCTATTTTGTGGCCTTGCTCCCGTGGCTCGTATTCAATTAATGAAATGGGCCAAGGAAACATGACGGCATCCCCGTGTCCTCCATATGCAACCTGTGCTGTTAATTTATGACAGGCTGGTTGCAGCATAGGCTGGAGAAACACACTGGGGGGAATTTATAAAGACTGATGTAGATTTCAGGTTTACAGCTAAGGCCTCACACAGCGAAATGTAGAAAAGAAAATATGTGGAAAAAATGCAGCAAAAACACAGCACATTTTTTTCTACAGCATTTTCAATTAGGCTAAGGCCCCATGTTGCAGAAACGCATTTTTTTTTGTGGCAGAAGGCATGTTAATTTTTTTGGGCTCAAATTAAGCCAAAATTCTAGTGCATTTTGTCTAGCAAGGCTAGGTTCACATTAGCGCTTACTCTCCATTTGGACGGAAATACGATGGACCCCATTATAGTCTATGGGGTCCGCGGGTAACCACTTTTTAAAATGGATTAGGGGTCCCCAAGTGGACCCCACGAACAGAAACCTGAACACCAGTGTGAACTAAGTGTAAATTTATTATTGTTTTTCGGTGATTTTTGTAGCATTTTGTCTACAGAGGATGACTGAAGATTTGAGCAGCACAATTACTTAAAGAAAGACTCCAGAATTTACTAACCTATCTATCCCAGTTTTTTAATCTACACATCACACCTTTGGCCTCTGGATAATTCTGGTGCATCTGCCGCCGGCTCTGAAAATAAGCAAGGAATCATGTATTTTTATAAATCTGGAAACCACATATTTTCAAAATGCAATGTATGAATGTGACCACCAGGGTAGCAGTGCTGCAGTTCTCCCAACTGAAGTCAATATGGCAGAGTAGGCAGGCTCATATTGTTCTTAGGGACCAATCAACCAAACAACTACTGAATACGTTTAAAGGGGAGTTTCTCTGAAATTATCCCTTTTTGAATTGATGCCAGACTAAACCACTTTAGCCCCCCTACCTGAACCCCCACCCCCACCCACTATCTCCATCAAATCCAACCATTGTCAATGGGGAAATCTGCAGCAAGCCAGACAGTTCACCTTCTGTGGCCCCTACTGGAGAGATTTAGTATTACATGCTGGCCATATGATACATAAACAAAGTAGGTGACCCAGTGGAGCCACTCTTTATGACCAGCAGTATCACTTGTGTAAAGTGTGTATATGTGATTTTTTGTTGTGTGTGTGTGTGTGTGGGGGGGGGGGGTACAATGAGGAGGGGGGAGGGTCCCCTCCATGGCATTTCTATGTCCTAATATTGTGAATGTGTTATATTCTTTAAACGACCCCATTATAACAAAGAAATGTAATTTTCTGTTACTCTCACTCCTGGAAAAGCTGGATGACAAACAACATGTCTTTGTCTATAGCTCCAATTCAATGATTCACCACCTGCTCCAATAAAGCATATGACTAAGCAGATTGACCCTTCAGGGCACCAGGAAAGTTGTGTGACAACAATAAACACCAAATCGACAATTTGTTTTTGTTTGTTTTTTATTTTAAAATAAAAAAATATATAAAATTTGATCATAAAAAAGTCTGTTAACAAAAAGTGCAAATCATACATATATACAAAGCCTTGTTGCACGTTGCCCTGCCATGTTTTAACCCTTCAGCCACCAGAGAGCCTAGCAATCTTTTGTTCTCTAGCAACTAAGTGGTTAAATAAATAATGCAAATTGCATACTCATTTTAAACCCTTTGGGTTCACTAGGGTTCTTCTTATACCCCTATATATATATCTAATCCCCTTAAAGGACTAAATGACCCCACAGTCTATTGCTTAGAATAATTTTCCATGCAACAAGTGGTTGTGTAGTTAGGAACATATTTACAAGGAAGTCATGGGTGTGTAAAAATATATTGGAATGGTTGGCTTGCATTTGAGACATAAGTCCATGTTTGCTCCACACCAGGCTCTCCAGATGGAGCAGATGAGCATTTGTGTGGTGGGACAAGTCCATGCTTAGTCTTTACCAAGGTCTCCAGATGGAGCTGATGGGCTGAGGTGGGCTTGGAACCTGTGGCCTTGAAGCTGCCTGGTTTGGTGAAGAGCAGAACAACTCTGGTCTCCTGGGACTGAGGTGAAGGACAATTCTTGGGGTGCTGTTGACTTTAGAACTGGGAGATTTAGTGCAATCTTGACAACAGAGCTCGGGGCTCCTCTGAAGATGTTCCAGTAGGCGACTGCAGGTCTCTCCAGCTATGGCATTACTCTTTCTTAGGAGACCGCTGAGACGCTCTAGACAAGCTCTATAGCCCTCTCTGTATTTTTCTGTAGAATCTTTAAAAAAAGAACAAAAATCGGTTACAATCTAACCCAAAAGATAAACAAACAGTCTATTATACAGAAAATAATAATCTGCCAGAAGTTCTGAACCCATAGGAAGACCAAGACAGATCAAAAGTTATTAGTATAGCCCATGTACTTACTTTGTGTCTGTACTGGAGGGATGTCCTTGAGGAAACGAACTGTCATCTCCAGAATATCAGCTTTTTCTAGTTTGGAATATCTGGAATTCTATCGGAGAAAGAAATAAAAAGAAGGTTATAACCTAAAACTTAATATGCTACATGTATTTCATACAGCGGATGGACAGGCTTATATGACTATGTATGAAAAACCACTATAATATGAATCAAATATAAAATTATAATAAGAATAATAGTACTTACATCTTTTCCTATCAGGGGCAGGATGAGTGTCTTGAGCTGGTTGAGGCTCTCATTGATCCTTGCTCTCCTCCTTTTTTCCATCAGAGGTTTGAGAGTCTGCAGAATAAAGTGCAGCATTTGGTTAATATCTATAGTTACATTTGTCATAAGCAGACTCATGATAGGAACAAGTCAGTACAGATACAATGAAGGATCCAGGCTCTCACCTTTCTTAGCTCACTGGCTTCCTTGGTCTTTTTTCCAGCTTTGGGCTGGTAGCTGGGGGCAGACTCAGAGATGATCATGCTGGGTGCCATGGCTCAGTGACAGGCAGCGCTAGCTCACGGGAGTGTTGTAGAGGTAGTGTCTGCCTTGGGATGCTGCACTGCTATATATGGGAGCTCCTGCACAGAAACTCCACCCATTCTGGGCAAGGACAAAGACCCTCTGGGGGACACGCCCACTCCTCTGCCCTCATCTCAGTGGAATTATTCCAAGAGCCATCTGTTCAGAACAGGTAACTGACACCAGCACTTGTATGCAAAAATACAATAATAATAATAATGGAATCAGACAGAGATATAAATGAATTAAATATGGTGATGAAATCAACCACTAGCCTAGTATTACAAAGAGGCAAAGTCTGTACAATATATCTATACAATATAATATAAAAGCTATATAATATATATCCATAATATCTATCTATCTAGAAATCTATTGGTTTATAAATCTTTCAATCTATCTCATATTTATTTATCTATCTTGTATCTCTATAGCTATCTCATATCTCATCACTTTCTAGCTAACTATTATGCTGTTTTGCATGATACCTATCATTTTACTATTATTCTGTCATCTATCTATATATCTTTTTCTTTATTTTTATTTTTCTATATTATTTTTCTTTATCTATTATCTTTCTATTTATTTGTGTCAAAGTTGTCTATCAATATATTTATCAGTCCAATATTATGCCATCATACATCCCTGTTTTGTATCTATGTATCTATGTATCTATGTATCTATGTATCTATCTATCTATCTATCTATCTATCTATCTATCTATCTGTATCTATCTATCTATCTATCTATCTATCTATCTATCTATCTATCTATCTATCTATCTATCTGTATCTATCTATCTATCTATCTATCTATCTATCTGTCTGTATCTATCTATCTTCACTTTCTGTCTACCTATCACTATCTATCTATCTATCTATCTATCTATCTATCTATCTATCTATCCTCTGTTCTCTGTGTAATATATGTATTTTCGTTTTTTTTCTAATAGTTATCTAAATATATGATGAATCACATCCATACTATTGTATTATATTCCTTACCTAGGTATATATTGTCTGATACTGAAATAGATACTGACCACCAATTCGTTTTCCTCTGATTGATAGTAAAGAAACAATATAATAAAGGAGAGGAGTTTGCACAAAATGTCTTTGTTACTTGCGCTATGGTAACACTAAAAGTATAATGCACTGTGGAAGAAACTTTGTATTGCCACTAAACACCCTGGAAAAGTTTTGAGGGAAACATTCATATGCAAAAGCAAGAGATGAGAGGATTTGACTGTAGTTAACATTTACACACGTGGCTTATGTGTTTTCCAAGAAGTGTATATAGAACATAACCCAAATTATAGTGTATACTAGTGACAATAGCACAAGTAATAGAGGAGAGATAGGCAGCAAGATAGATAGATAGATAGATAGATAGATAGATAGATAGATAGATAGATAGATAGGAGATAGATAGATAGATAGATAGATAGATAGATAGATAGATACTGTAGGTAGATAGATAGATAGATAGATAGATAGATAGATAGATAGATAGATAGATAGATAGATAGATAGGAGATAGATAGATAGATAGATAGATAGATAGATAGATAGATACTGTAGATAGGTAGGTAGATAGATAGCTTATAGATGGATATGAATGATGGTATCAGATGAGTATTTAATGCTGAAATGAATGTATTGCTAATAAACATTATGTTATACTACATACATCCTTATATATATATAATCTATCTATCTATCTATCTATCTATCTATTTATCGTTATAAAGAGTATTTTAATATGAACATATTTCCAGTAGCCATAATATCCTTTTCGTCTACTATGAGTTACATACATATACATATCCCTTGCGAACATGGCCATATTTCCAGCCGCTATAACAACAACCAGACAAATCCCCTAGACAGGTAATGCACATGGGACTTACACCCCAAGCCAAGCTACTGTATTATGTGGCATATGGGGGATACATTAAAGGCCTCCTGTGATTGGATAAGGACCTGCCATACACAGAATTGATGGTTTCACACAAAGTATTCTCAGTATTTTATATTGTCTGCATGTTAAATAGAATGTGGTTTCCTAATCAGCATGCTCCTAAAAATCCAAGGGGGGTTGATGATGGGTGGGGGTCAATGTGACATATGAAGCCTACAGCCCAACAGTAGGTTTAACAACAAGAGCAGATGTGACATCTATATATGTAAATGACTGTGGCATTCATAACCTGGATAGAGGCCTGGGACTGCACCTGGCTTAGCTCTCCTCCACTTGCTCCTGGTGCAGTCCCAGGCCTCTCATTGGCTGTCTGAGATGCTATGTAATCCCTGTCCTCATCAGGACCACCTCTATGTCCTACCCCACCCCCTCCCCTATCTCTTGTTATGTTTGAATTTTCAGTTGGGATTTGACTATTGAAATAAATATTGGCTTGGGTCCCCCATCTGGGGGGTCAGTGGTTAAACACCCCCCTTCCAATTTGGGTAACAAAGTAGCAAGCAGCTGGCAGGGTGTCATAGCTGGATTGGTGCTACTTACAAGGCAGCCTTTGTCCTCCATAAAAAAGTATGAGGTATAGTGCACAAGTTTGGCTTGGTTTGGGATTATACACAACCCATAACAGTAGGAAGCTAAACAGCATCCCAAGCTGTAATTATCCTGTATGCCACAATCCACACTCAGCAGATGACCGCATACTGATCCTAGAGCTAGGAAGTCAGCATGGCTTTGGTAAATCTCCTCTGAGAGATGTGGGTTCAGGCATCAAGTTTCACATCTGCATATGGATAAGAAAGTAGTAAATGGTTATAATTTATACATACTACACATTTATTAATATACAAAATGTCTGAAATATTAAATAAGATCAAAGAGAAGCAGTACCAGTCCTGCAATAATGCTATAATACCCTACAATAACAGTATAATGTCCTGCAGTAGCTTTATAATATCCCATATGAGCACTATGAAGTCGTGATATACTATGTTATATCGTCCCATAGCCCCATTATATTATCTGACAACATCATTGTACCTTACACAGGGGTATGATATTATATTACATGGCAGGTATATGTGCTATACTATGTTATATCGTCCCATAGCTCCATTGTAGTGTCTTCCAACATCATTGTACCTTACACAAGGGTATTATACTCTACTACATGCTGTACATGGCATATCTTATTAAAAGTCTAAAAATCATGCATTATATACTATATTAAAGCATTATATGTTACTGCATGATACACATCAGTGCTTTATATGTCACCTTTAGGACATTACTATATGTTATATAGTGGTGTATATGATATAGCATCATGTTGTTGTATGGTATGTTTCACTGGTACATTATAGTGCATTATTATATATAGTAGTATAACTTGTTACACAGTTGCTACTATTACATTGTTTCTCCTTGTAATGTGTGCTGATGTTTGATACATGAGTAGAAGGAGGAGAGGAAGTATTATCACTGCACAATGTACACATTTACTATGATATATATATATATATATATATATATATATATATATATATATATATATATATATATATTACATTCTAGCTGTTTCTCCTCCATACATGGGGCTTGTATCTGGGTCATCTGCATTGTATTCCAGGAGATGACATTGCTAGTCTGAGGCTGATCTGCAAAGCCGCACGCGTCTGCCACACTTCAAATTCCCCGCCGCCCCCTCCCATCTTCCCATGAGACCCCCTCCCTGCCCATCCTCCCGCTTACACGCTTCACAATCCAAACTTTTTTCCATAGCAGCTTTTTTGTTCTCTGTTGAAATAAACACATTTTGGCTTGGCTGCTCCATCTGTTATAGATGAGACAAAGGAGATCTGTTGTGTATATTTATGATTATATGGGGGGGGGGGGGGGGGGATAGATGGCCAGGAAGGGGGAAGGGTGCATCAGGTCCATCGGACAAGAGAATATTCTACATTTAGTAAAGCTTCTTTCTATAATGTCCCAGCTGTCTGGAAGGAAAGCAGAGGGTCTTATTGGGGTCTCATTGATATTGGGTGTTGTGCGTCTGTTTCTGGTGAGTTGCTCTTGATATCATTCATTTCCCAATATCTTCTCTTCCAGGTTCTGTAAATTTAAGAATGAAGCATCACATATGATAAGGACATCATTTGTGAATGGTCCTGAGTCTGACCACATGGAGAGAGCTTGAAACTTCCTAGGTAATGGTGAGTGTCAGGTTATTTGTTGTTTCATGTTACAGAACAGGATTTTATGCTTTTATATGATGTTGTTGGATGGTGTTCACATTGTATTCATGCATATATGGCATTTTTGCATTGCTTGGATGTAGATTTGGGTGATGGAGAGGATGCAGGGAGTAGAGTCATATGCAAATGTTTCTTATTCTTAGTAGTAATAAGTAGCATTATTATCTTTAGTAGAATTAGTATTGCTAAAGTTATTGGAGTTAAGAAGGTATTTGTGTATATTGTATTGTGTGTTTTGTATATATTAAGAGTAAAGTGTCTGCACTGGATCTGCACGCGCTGCCAGTGAGGCACGAGCCAGCTCAGCTGCAGCAGCACGCGCCGGGAGAGAGAAGCTGCCACTAATTATGTGCACGGACCAAGCCCCAGCCCGAGTACAAGCAGCTCCTCCGCCCGACTCCTGCTCTGCAGCCTCCACCCAACACTCCTTCACTCCAGTCTACAACCTGCTCTGCAGCCTCCACCCGGTATTTTTCTCTCTAGCCCACACCATGTGTCCTCCTTTTCAGACACGATTATGCAGCCTCTTTTCCAGCCTCCATTATATATCTTATTCCTTAGCCTCCATCATGTAATTCTCCTCTCCATCCTTCCCCAAGTATTTTCTGTTCCAGC
The DNA here is from genome assembly GCF_031893055.1 of Leptodactylus fuscus. Taxonomy (NCBI): domain Eukaryota; kingdom Metazoa; phylum Chordata; class Amphibia; order Anura; family Leptodactylidae; genus Leptodactylus; species Leptodactylus fuscus. The sequence goes on along the minus strand of NC_134270.1, from coordinate 53,703,658 downwards.
CTCCACCCTCTATTCATTAACCTCAACTACACACCCCAACCTCCAATTTGTTTTTCGGCTCCCTACATGAATTCTCCTCTCCATCCTCTCCATGCAATCTCTTCTTTGGCCTCTTCTCTTGCATCCTCCTTTCCAGCCTCTGCCATCTATCGTTCTTCTCTCCCTTCTCCTGGCATTCTGCTTACACTACAGCCTCCACTACCCCACTCTCCTGTTCAGCCTCTATTCTAGTTCTCCTCTCCAGCCTCCACTTTACAACCAACTATCCAGCCTACACCATGAATTCTTCTCTCAGACGTTTACTTACATTCTGCTATCTAGACTCCACTATACAACCTTCACCCCTGCCATCTCTTACATCATCCTATCCAGATTTCGCCTCTCCAGCCTTCAATATGTTTTATACTTTCCAATGTCCACCCTGCATTCTCCTTAGCACCCACAATGTATCTTTCTCTCTAAGGTCCACTTTCATCCTCTTCTCTGGCCTCCACCACATGTCTTAGTCCCAAACTCCACCGAAATTCCTTCAATCAGCCTCCACCTACACTCTTTTTCCATCTCCCACTTTGTATCCAACTCTTCAGCCTCTATGATAAATTCCACACTTTATCCTCTCCCTTCTAGCCTCTACCATACATCCTTCTCTTACATCCTCTTCTCTATCTTCCACCATGTTTCTCCTTTCCAATCTCGAACTTGTGTTCTGTTTTAGGTCCTTCCCACACATCCTACTCTGTGAGCTCCACTCATCTTTCCCAGTCTCCATTACATATTTCGCTTCTACCTCCACCTGTATTTTCCTCTTTGGCCTCCACAATATTCTCTCCTGTTTGTATCTTTCATCTAATTCTCAGTTTACATGACTCTCCTCCCCAACCTTAATTTGTAATCTCTTCTCTAGCCTCCACCGCACATCCTTCTCTCCAGCCTTCTCTCCCATCCTACCTACCAGTCTTCATCAGACATCCTCCTCTCAAATACTGAGTAGACTTCTCTCCAGCCTCCACCTGGTATTCACTTCCTTGGCTTCACCTTGTATCCCTCTAACTTCCAGTGTGTGTCCTTAACGCCAGACTCCACCATACATTCTAATATCTAGCCTCCACTTATGTCCTTTCCAGCCTCCATTATGTACAGTATACTCTTCTCTAGCCTCCATTATGTAACCTTCCTCTCCAGCCTCCATAATGTATCTTCCACCACTGCCTGGGACAAGTATCTTTCTCTCCAGACTCCATTTAGTTGTATTATCGCTAGCCTCTACTGTGTGTCCTCCTATACTCCACTACCTAGATGTTCTCCCTTAACCTGGACCTTGTGCATTCACTGCATCACTACCATATCTCACACCCACAACTCAGAGTTCTGTAGTCTGTACTCTGCATTCTACCCTATGTAGCCTGCATCCTGTAACATCTCCATCTATGTACCCTCACTCCTCTGGCCTCCTCTCTCTCCCTGTATCTCCTGGACATGGACCTTGCTCTGCCTTTTCTTTGAGACATTGACTGTCTAGGACTTACTACTTCCTCTTTCACCTGCTGTTTATACTTCCCAGATGTCTTTTGTTCTGCCCTCTGTTCCCTCAGACTAATCTTTACTTCTTCTGCTAGTTTGTGTAGCCTTCAAGCTCCACTGAATGTTCTCCTCTGATATCCTCTCTCCAATCTGTACATTTTACTTGTTTGTAAACTCTATTATGGTTTCCTTGACTTTAATCCAGCTCTGGGTCCAGCCTGTATCTGCTCACCTGCACAGTATATACAGAGCTCAGCTCTTCTTTCTTAAAAGATAGATGCTGTAAATTGTGATCCATCCATCGCTGAACTTGCACTTCAGGTATTTCCTTCCTTCCTTCCTTCCTTCCTTCCTTCCTTCCTTCCTTCCTTCCTTCCTTCCTTCCTTCCTTCCTTCCTTCCTTCCTTCCTTCCTTCCTTCCTTCCTTCCTTCCTTCCTTCCTTCCTTCCTTCCTTCCTTCCTTCCTTCCTTCCTTCCTTCCTCCCTTCCTTCCTCCCTTCCTCCCTCCCAGGGCTAGTTCACACGGGGACATGGACGCCGATTTTGACAGCGGATTTCGCGGCCAAATCAGCGTCCATACAATGTCCACACTATGTGAACTGCTCCCGCCGCGACCATCGCGGTCACGGCTTTCACCTCCGCTGTCGGCTCAAATGAATGAGCCGACATGGAGGGGTCTGCTGCTGGGCGGAAGCCGCGGCTCATCGCGAGCGGCTTCCGCCCGAAAGATAGGTCATGTCGCGAGCTAGCAGAAAAAAAAAAAGCGAGCAGTTCACATAGGGATACATTGTATGGACGCTGATTTGGCCGCGAAATCCGCTGTCAAAATCAGCGTCCATGTCCCCGTGTGAACTAGCCTTTAGAGTTGCTCAGGCAGTCCTACTCAGCTGAAGCTTCAAGCTGCTCCTCACATGTCCACCTAAACTTCTGTCTTGTCCATTTGTTCTTGCTATATTTGTGCTTTCTATATTCTGTATATTGTTCTATATTCCCCATCTACAAGTTATGTTCCTCCCCAGATGAACACCACAACCTCATCAATTACAATTACTTTCACCCTGCACCTTACATACTCCTTGCAGTCACCTCATATATCTTTTTGTCTTGTCACTTGGACAAAGGTGTAACTTGAAGCTCCTAGGCCCCAATGTGAAATCTGTAATGGGCCCCCTATCTACCTTGTGTAATTTAGGGGCCCCCACAGGGTCTAGGGCTCGGTAGCCACAGCTACCTCTACACCCCCTATAGTTACACCAATGCTTACAGACATGCTTATTTTGCGGTACTATTACAATTTTATGGTTTCTGTCATTTTACTCAAGCTTATGTTGTCAAATAGTTTCTCTTTCATAGATCCTATTAGGGGATAATCAAACACATTAGGGAGAGTGTGTGCCTACATTGGCGTACGGAGACTTACAAGACATTCCTGCTCTTCTAGGTATTCTGGGTAAAAAATATGCAAATCAATTCTCCAGGATGTAATTAGGAGAACAGTGCCTCTGTATTCTGCCCTCTAGGGGCAGCCCCCTTAACATCATGCATGACTCAGTTAATAAGCCTACTGACATGATGCGGAGTTTATTGCCAAATTAGTATTTCTATTCCAAAAGGAACAGATTCTCAGCTATGGACAGCGCTGTTTCAGTCTTTTGGACCTCATCAGCATAGTACAGTAATATTAATTTGTCAGAATGAGAGACTATAGACTAGGGTCAGGGGATAATCATACACATTACGGAGAGTGTGTGCCGACATAAGCGTACGGAGACTTACAAGTCATTCCTGCTCCACTAGGGATTCTGGGTAAAAAAAATATGCAAATCGATTCTCCAGGATGTAAATAAGAGAACAGTGCCTCTGTATGCTGCCCTCTAGGGGCAGCCCCTTTAACATCATGCATGACTTAATTAATAAGCCTACTGACATGATGCAGGGTTTATTGCCAAATTAGTATTTCTATTCCAAAAGGAACAGATTCCCAGCTATGGACAACACTGTTTCGGTCTTTTGTATCTCGTCAGCATAGCGCAAGGATACTTATTTGGCAGAGTGAGAGACTATAGACCAGGGTCAGGGGATAATCATACACATTAGGGAGAGTGTGTGCCTACATAGGCGTACGGAGACTTACAAGTCATTCCTGCTCTGCTAGGGATTCTGGGTAAAAAAATATGCAAATCGATTCTCCAGGATGTAATTAGGAGAACAGTGCCTCTGTATGCTGCCCTCTAGGGGAAGCCCCCTTAACATCATGTATGACTCTGTTAATAAGCCTACTGACTTGATGCGGGGTATTATTTATTAGTATTTCTATTCCAAAAGGAACAGATTCCCAGCTATGGACAGTGCTGTTTCGGTCTTTTGGACCTCATCAGCATAGCGCAGGTATACTAATTTGGCCGAGGGCAGCATACAGAGGCACTGTTCTCCTAATTACATATTAGAGAATAGATTTGCATATTTTTTACTCAGAATCCCTAGTGGAGCAGGAATGACTTGTAAGTCTCCATACGCCTATGTAGGCACACACTCTCCCTAATGTGTATGATTATCTCCTGACCCTGGTTTGCGCTATATGCAAATTAGTATCCTTGTGCTATGCTGATGAGGTCCAAAAGACCGAAACAGCGCTCTCTATAGCTGGGAATCTGTTCCTTTTGGAATAGAAATACTAATTTGGCAATAAACCCCGCATCATGTCAGTAGGCTTATTAACTGAGTCATGCATGATGTTAAGGGGCTGCCCCTAGAGGGCAGCATACAGAGGCACTGTTCTCCTTATTACATCCTGGAGAATCGATTTGCATATTTTTTTACTTAGATCCTATTATTAAGGTTGCACCTTGTTGACTTTGTATCACTGCCCTAAAATCTTCCACCCTCCTCACACCTATCCTAAATTACAGTCCTATCAACCCACACCTACTTGGCACCTCCACATGGCACACATCAAGCTGGCATTGTTCCTTTCATGTAGCTTTTCCTTTAAAGACATTAAGATGTTTTCATAAATCCAAGTTTGTAGCTAAGACTCCTTATGTCTGATATCTGGTAGGTCACTGGTGGTGGATTGTTGAACTCCATCATGCCATGTACCCCCAAAAAAGGCTATATCCTGGACACTTTAAGTAGGATCAACATTTGTTCCATTAATCCCTGGCTACACTTGCAACATAGTATCAAGAAGGTCACATGGTGACACCCCAAAATATTTTTGCTTATACAGGATTCCCCTAAATAGCAAAATCTTAATCAGACATGTTCATTCATCCTGGGTCATCTACTACTATATGGACTTTCTGTATAGTTTGTATATATTATGCCACCTTAGCTTCTAATTATAGGGCCTGTGAATTCCTTCAGTTTTAGCTACCCTTGGGTGTGCACCCTTTAGGGGCTGGGTTTCCTGTAATAACAGGTTCACACAGGTAGCATTAGCATATGAGGTTGTTACATTGCCTGCTGTGTTCTGGATGGGGTAAACAAGCATTTACTATGCCCAGAATCCACATAAGCTTGGTCTAATGCAACAGTTCATAGAGACACAGTGCTGGCTATTGTCATATTCTTCAGAATGAGGACAGAGACCATGCAGAGGATTGTGAGTGACCTCTCCCCTCCCCCATACCCTGGGAACCTCTATGTGTCCCCTTCACACCAAGCGCTGCTCCCACACATCAATACTTACCAGTATTCTCATGGAAGATAAAGAAAGCATTCCAACCCCCCCAATCCAAACGTACAATATATATGTAGCAGCTGTGAATGTGAGGAAGGTATAAGGATACTTCAGCACAACTCTTATAGAGAGGTATAGTAATAGTAATATAGTATAGTATAGTATAGTATGGTATGGTAATGGTTTAGTATAGTAATAATATAGTATAGTATAGTAATGGTGTAGTATAGAAATAGTATAGTAATAGTATAGTAATGGTGTAGTATAGTAATAATATAGTATAGTATAGTATAGTATAGTATAGTATAGTATAGTATAGTATAGTATAACAATGGTGTAGTATAGTAATAGTATGTCTGTTGTACTCCTTTTGGCATGATGTAAACCCTTCAACTGTAAAGCAAAAAGTAATTAAAGGTTCTGTAAAATAAATATCTATCTATCTATCTATCTATCATCTATCTATCTATCAATCTCTCTCACTATCTATCTATCTATCTGCCTTTCAATCGTTACACTTTATTTCTTTATTACAATGGTTCCCCCTTATAACTCATTCTCACATTGAGAAACATGATGAAGGTTTAGATTTCAGATCTGGTTCTGTGCTGAAATCCCCATCAAATCTGCTAAACCTCTATTTAGCTGCCTATGTACCTATATAACTAAGTCTTATCTTATCTTATCTTATCCTCCCTGCAGGGATCCCTCAATACACAATTGAGGAGACCTGGTTACTATCCATGGAGTTGTAGAGATATTGAGACAGGGGATTGGTATCTAGAACAAGAGATTTCTTTAATTTCTTTCTTTTTTCTTTCTTGTGTTTGTTCCTTATGTTATTTGATCGCAGTTCTATTTATTATCTATTTAAGTGTAAACATTCTAATCATGAATAAACCGTGCAGTGTAGATCCCGGCAGACAAGCAGTTACCGCAGCAGATGACTCATTAATATGATGTCAGGACTTTTCTTACTATTTACAATGTAGTACATGTACGGGGTTTAGGAGAGGGGCAGACTGCCGGTGTCATCTCCAGTAATGGGGCATTGTGTGTAGATTAGAGGTCCATCATGATGGTGAGGCACGAGAGTAACACGCGCCAGGACTGAACAGATGGAGGGGGATAAGGTGCACAACTCCACCCCCACCCCATCTTGTACCCCTGCCTCATCCCTCTGCCCTTGTGCCTCACATCTCAAGAAGGAGTGGAGACTGCTGCTCATACACCATGCGTGAGGTAAGACATTACACATTGTAAGAGATACCTTACTGTAACTAGTCAGCATGTAAAGATTCGGGGAGGAGGTAAAATATATATGGAACAGCTTTATTTAAGGACGACTATAGTGGTCACTAATGTCATACAATGGGGGAGATCTAGATGAAGGTGAGAGGTGATGAAAAACAAGAATGGAAAACCCATGACATATGTACCTAATAATATGCATATATGTTCTGTATATCTCAGTCTCATCATATATAGAAAATGATTGAGTCACATTACTTAGGCTGCAGCAACACCTTATAGTCCTCTATCTAGTATATCTATTTAATGAAGCAACCTTGCAAATAGCCTTCATAAAAAGAAATCTACCATATTGTGTAAGCAGGAACTATACAGACCTATATGGCTCAGCCATTACAGATGAAAGCAAACAGTGGCCATTATCTGACTTTATTAACATAGTCCTTTCTATTTGTCTCCCACATTTTGTAGGAGAATATGACTGAAGGGAGGATTTGTTACCGCAGGGACATATAGAGCTACATAGGAGTTGTATAGACAGAACAGTAAAACATTTTTACATCAAGACTATTTGCAGATATATTTCCTTTTTTATTGTAGATAAACTGGTGCTCAAGCTAAATAACCATTGTTAGATGGAGAGACCTGTGTGGTGAACATGTTTTTCTTTCCCTTACTAAGAAGGGATAATATGGCCTCAGGTAGCAAAATTCAGCTAAAAACACTTCAGAAAAAAACAGGCATTGATCTATAGAGTGATACCTTGCATAGGTGGTGCTAGAGCATGCTCCTCTTTTCTATGAAGTAAGAATTATTAGCATATTCCTTTCCATGACTAATAAAATAATAGTTTTGGAGGATCAATGGATTTAGAGAAAGCAGAAAATAGTGGCCTCAGTGAGTTTTCTACTAGCAGTAATAGCTAAGGCAGATTAATAGTATGGGTGCAGTAATGACTTGGCTATTTTTGGCTATTCCATTACATGTCACTACAGACTGACTGTTTAGTGAGTGCTCCAATGACATCAGTGTAGTTTTGCAGGTTACTGCACAGACATTAAATTGAAAGCCCCACCATATAGTCTGTGATAGATGAATGGCATACTGTGGCAATTGGCATGGTCCTCCATTTCTTGCCCACACTGTGACCACTTCACAGCTGCAGCCCTATCAAGTCTACGCCATGACTTCCCCCTGTAATTGTATCCTATGACCAGTCTACCAGACAGCACCCCATATCTCAGCTCCCTGGACCCTTCTCAATATGATTTGTGCAGCAGAGGGAGAGGGGATTTACAGGTTTGGAATGGAGTTCAGCTAAATGATCTTCTGCTAAACCTGCATAACAATATTAACAAATATAAGATGAATATATGATATGAATAAATACACAAATGGATTGCCATTATCTTTCTGTAGGGAGTGTCTCTTCCCATTATGAGGAAACCACTACCATATAGTTGAGATGCCAGGGACAGATGTTTACATACTATACAGAGGCTTGGAGTTGGGTACATTGTATCACTCATTGTTCTATATATAACCAATATATGGTAAAGTCACAGGGCATAGTATCATGAAGTGTATGGTATAGCTAAAGCTCAGACGTCTTGCAAGTAGCTAGATAAATGTACAGATGATGTGACTTCTTGTAAGGAAATGGGGAGGAAGCCTATGGAGAAGAAATGCTAAGGAGATACTGTATATAATGTACGTGTTATACAATAGATATTATAGGAGATAAGTGCTGTGTTAATTCTTAGCAAATAGATAGACGAATAGATAGATAGATAGATAGATAGATAGATAGATAGATAGACAGACAGATAGCTGATAGATAGATAGATAGATAGATAGATATTTAGATTCTGTATTGTAGTTAAAATAATGAAAGGGAGAGAAAATGGACAATAATAGAGAATAATAGAGGGAAAGAAAGATAACTATGAGATAGATAGATAGATAGATAGATAGATGATAAATGGACATGAAATAGATATATAGCAAACTATAGATAGTATAGTTAGATATTATAGACAGACATGAGATAACTTGAGACAAGACAAAGATAAAGAAAAGGATCATGGGATAGAATTATGAAATAAACATATTATATATGAAATAGATAAAAAAAAATATCACTAGTTAAAGATACTGTAGTTATAGAGGTACCATAGATATAATAAATAGACATGAGAGGGAAATGAAGAATACAGTAGGCAGCACTTCAGTATATTCAGTGAAACAAGCTGGATACTTTATATACATATTGTATGTGTGATATATATATATATATATATATATATATATATATATATATATATATATATATTACATATACATATTTGCAGCGTTTCGCCCCTTACTCCTGGTCGTTTTCAAGCGCTGAATTCCCTATATACTGTACATTTTTGTTTTATTTATTAATGTATCTATTTATTTTCTTTCAAGTGTCCTTTGGGGTAATTGGTATCACATCTATAGTCGGTAGATTGTATTATATATAATCTAGTAAAGGATTGGGACCATTCCCCTGCACCTTTGGGCTGGCTCCTATCACTGGATATCGGTACTATCTTTATTTCTTTTTCTAATTTAGTTAAGGAGCTCTGACTAGCACTGACATTTCTGGGACTTGTGGTTACATTAGTCAGGGATTTCCAAATGAAACGAACCTTTACTAAACACACACCCATTCACACACACAGTCAGTGCACGCGTCAGGCTGGTCCCTGGAGCTCTCATTGCATTGATCCATCACCAGTTACATGGAGAATAAGCTGTATGTGTGAACTGAGGCTGAGGCACGAGGTCTGCACGCGTCTCCAACCTCGGCAGATGGCTGTGACATGATCTAACTGCCTATTAAATGGCACAAGAGCAAATCCATGTCCTTAGTTATGTGTAGTGGGGGTAGTAATGCTGCCCCTCCTGTTACTACAAATATACCAAGTATTACTAAGGGTCCAAGACCATCCAATTGTAAGCTTCAAATATGGTCTGGATCACAGAGAGTTAACTTCATTACAAGAGAGAAAGAAAGACAGATATAGAATGAAAGACACTGACCCATATAGAAAGAGACAGAAAGCAAAGCAGAGAGAGAGAGAGAGAGAGAGAGAGAGAGAGAGAGAGAGAGAGAGAGAGAGAGAGAGAGAGAGAGACACAGAAATAAATGGAGTCACATAGAGACAAACAGATATGGAGGCAGAGACACACAGACACAAAGGGAGAAGGAGAGACAGATCGATCGAAAGAATGATAAAGAGAGAGAAGAGAGAGGGAGGGACAGATACAATGAGCAGAGATGACAGGCTATATATGGGAGCAGGGCAGTCATTGTCTATGGTGTAGGACAAGCTGCCCTTTGCTACAGTATGGTGGATGGATACATATGGGGGGGAGGGGGGTAAATAATCACATGACCGGGTAGATGAGGCAGATGGGGCAGCTGCGTCCTTCCTCCATTGTAGTGTTGCCTTTGAGTGACTCCACCTCTCTAAGCCCCGCCCACAATGCTACCTCTGGTCGTCTGGAGACATCTCAGACAGCTTGGGGGTAATACTTATCTCCTATGTGTTGTTTCCATCATTTGTTTTCTGTAAGGAGAACTTGGCGTCTGTACACCATCTGCCCCTAAAAGTATGAGGGGCATATCTACAGGACAATGATGGGGGAGGGGAGGGGTTATAATGGGGGAGGGGCCGCTTGCTGTACAGAGGCAGTCTTGGCTACCTGTGATAACACTGCAGTAATAGCTATACATAGTGGTCGCTGTCCACTGCTCTCAGGTGCTGAAAGACTCTGCTTAATGAAGGTTGTGACTTCCACCTGTATTATTGTATACTACTGGATGATTCCTCAGTCACTATCACCTATAAGGCTTCACTATAAGAATACACCCCATGTAGAGGAGCATTTCATGGGCAAAGATATAAGGAGCCTTATTTTTTCATATAATGGCTTTCTTTTAGTATAGTCCCGACATTTACATAATCCTCACCATCTCACCTTCTCTTCTACAGTGCCAAGCAAGCTACCTCCCTATACTCCTCCTAACTAATCTCACCTCCTTATACAGGTCCAAACAAAGTCATATCCCTAAACAGCCCCCATTAACCTCATAACCTTAGAAAGTCAAGTTTACTACCCTTCACAGTCCCCATCAACCTTATCTCTAAATAGAGTCCCAACGAAACTAATCTCCACCATATACAGTCCCAAATTAACCTTTCTATACAGTCCACACCAACCTTATCTTGTCATCTAATCCCAACCAACGTTATAAAGTCTCAGAAGACCTCACCTGCCTATACAGTCTACATTCATGACCTTATACAGTTCCTATCAACCTCACCAGCTCTTTGTATTGTTCCATTTCCTCCTCCCTTCAAGGTCTTTACTCCCCAACCCTGTAGTTCAGCTTTAGGATGACTGTGCTCCTTGAGTCTATGAAGAAGTTGTAAAGAACCCCTTATGGTTAAATCTCCTACAATGTACAGTATATCGCATTATAGTATATAGTACTATACATGTAAGAATTATACTTTCATAGTTATCAGAATCCTCATCCTTACAGTCCCTGCACCGATGGGACAATGAACAGACAAAGATGGAGCATTCAGAAGATGAAATATGGAGAAAATGATGAAACAATCATCATCAACATCCTTATTAGTAATAATTATTCTGTTTATTGTGCTACTGTATAATTATAAGTTAGTATAATAGACCTGTATGCCATTGATATTGTATTGTTGCAGTTATGTCAGGATTGGTGGATACTTACATAACCGACCTACTGAGTTATTAGAGACCCTTCCCCACCTCATTGTCACTTGTCTCTGCTGTCTACACCCCCTGTCAGCTGCAGTCTCAGTATCAGGAGCTCAGGGCAGCAGATCCCGAGGCTGAGACTTTATAGCGAAGATCTGCTCTCACTTGTTACATTGTATTCTGGTATATAACAAACAGGAGAAAGACCACAACACACAGGAGCCAAGGAAAGGGTGAGTAATTCTAGAATCACATAAAATTAATACATTATTATATTCTGCATCCTATATCTGTAATGGTTAATAATATCAGAGATTACATACATTATATTATCTATAATATAAATAATATTGTGAATAAACATTATTCAACTGTGAGAAAATGTGTAAGTGCTGGAAGTAATGAGCTGAAAGCAGATAGATATTAGCAGCACAGAGAAGGATTTTATATATATGAGGATTGATACATATGATACATAATATAAATGGATAAGGATTAAGTTCATATTAGACAATGAATACATTAATGCATTAATGTTAGACACATACATAGATTTATAGATAATGGATAAATCAATATTACACAAATCATAGATATAAAAATAGAATAATAAAGTTATATTATCCATACTAGATATATACTTCACCCCTGTATGGTGCTTGTACATACATAATGAGTAGCAGGAGGCTGTGCACGCGTCTAGTCTATAGACAGATGTCTCCTGTGACCTCTGCTGCTTCTTACATTCCCACAGTGTGGATATTATCACCAATGTCCCCTGCATAGAACTCCAATAATCCAACCACAAACTCTATCTATCTATCTATCTATCTATCTATCTATCTATCTATCTATCTATCTATCTATCTGATATCTATCTATCTATCTGTCTGTCTGTCTATCTATCTATCCTCTATTATCTATCTATCTATCTATCTATCTATCTATCTATCTATCTATCCTCTATTATCTATCTATCTATCTATCTATCTATCTATCTATCTATCTATCTATCTATCATCTATCTACCTACCTACCTATCTACAGTATCTATCTATCTATCTATCTATCTATCTATCTATCTATCTATCTATCTATCCTCTATTATCTATCTATCTATCTATCTATCTATCTATCTATCTACATCTATCTATTCATTTATAAACTCTTCTATTGGTCTAATAAATCTCTCCCTCTGTTTATATTTTATATCTAAATTTTGCATTGTTCTATCGATCAATCTAGCTAGCTATGTATTTGTCTGTCTATCACATCTATCTATCTATGATCTATAATATTTTCTGTACAAGCTATTATATACAGGATTTATAATTAAAAATAGATCTAACTGTAACTTATATTTATATTGCAGATTATTATTATTATTAATAATAATAATAATAATAATGTTATTTGTCTTTTCTTTCTATATATTGTAACCTTTCATTTCTACTCCCCCCTCCCCACTTCCCGGTGTCCTATTCCCCATCATTACACAGATAGTTGGGGGATGATTTGACCGTTTGCTTCTTTTCCCAGACTGAATGTAAATTGATAAATCCTGCACGCGTCCCCTTCCCCCAAACTGACAATATCCAGTACTAATCCCCCCCCCAGTTCATCCCCTGAGACCCCCTCCCCTCTCTCCCTGGCTTCCCACCATCCTCACACATGAGTCCATTGCAGCAGCTCAGCCTGGTTAGGTGCAGAGAAGTTTCATGTTGTATTCACATTATAACGTTTTCTCTTTTGTTGTCCTATGAGAAGATGCAGATCACCATCTGTGCTCAGCCCCCAGTGGACCCCATTGTATGAGGAGGATGGAGGACACTTTCCCAGGGTGTCAGTGTCAGGAGAGGGGTAGAAAGATGCTTGATCCTAGGACCCAAGGCTTGGGCAGCTGTGGTGAGATTCCTCTTTACTGTCAGTATACAGCACAAACCCTAAGTGAAGTGTGAATGAGAATCTATGTACAGCCCCAACTTCAGAGGTTTCTCTTAAAAGTGATAAGTGACGGGACACGACATCACTTCTCCAACTTGCTAATGTACATTCTGTTTCAGTTCTTCACCAAGTATAAAATCGCTTCTGCCGTTAACCAGTTGAAGACCAGGCCATTTTCCATTTTATAGCACATGATGCGGTTTAGAAAACTATGATGTTTTTTTTTGTTTGTTTTAACAGATATTTTTGCATTATTTTTAACATTGCTTTTCCTTTTCATTTTTTATATATATTACATCTATCTATCTATCTATCTATCTATCTATCTATCTATCTATCTATCTATCTATCTATCTATCTTAAAGGGGTATTCCCACGTCGCATACTTGCTAGTCTTCGATTCTGTAAATTCTTCTTTCTTCCGGCTTTGTTGCGTCATTGGTGGGTGGGGTTACATATGCAAAGCCAGCAGCGAGAAGTCGTCGCTTCTATGCCGCTGGCCCTGCGTGTGCGCTGCCAATGCAGCTAGGCATTGGACATACAACCTTCACAATGTAATACAGACCCGGCATCCGCTGTAATAGAGAGGCGGATGCCGGGGAGTGTAGACGCCGGCACAGGTGCCTGCAACATCGCTACGCTCCTGCCCTGCATGAAGCCAGCAGCGGCAGGAGCGATGCTGCTATTCCGCTCCTCCGCCCCCCTCCCCTCCGGAATATCAGCATCGCTCCTGCCGCTGCTGGCTTCATGCAGGGCAGGAGTGTAGCGATGTTGTAGGCACCTTTGCCGGCGTCTACACTCCCCGGCATCCGCCTCTCTATTACAGCGGATGCCGGGTCTGTATTGGCGGCCCCTTCCCCCAAAAAAATGTACACTACTCCCCCCCCCTCCAGGCTTGCTCCCGTGCACTTAGCCCCTCCTCCCTCCCCCCTCAGAGCAGCAGATACATCACTTGACTTATGACCAGATAAGTCAAGGGATGTGTAAAAAAAAAATGAATAAAGTAAGATAGTGGACAAACAAAGGAGTTTTGCTGAAGCAATGTATTTAGGAAAAGTCTTACATTCACATTAACAAGCAGTATAGATAGGATCCTTGTGATGGGACAACCCCTTTAATGTGTGTTATATATGTGTGTGGGACATTTTTTTAGGGGGCACTGTTCCAACTTTGAGAAATATAGGGCCATACTAATGGGGACTGTTGCTAATGAAGAAACTCTGGCGTTCTGATCTTCCTATTGTGGGCACTATTACAAATAGAGTCACTCTGGGAGAGCATTATTACTCACGGGGTCACTGTAGGGAAACACTATTACTAATGGGGGAACTCTGAATGAGAAATATTACTACTGGTGGCACTATTAGGGGGATCATTTTATTATGACAGACTCCCTGTAATGGATACTTTTGGGGCCACTGCTGGGAATTCCTATTACTTTTGAGGGTATTCTGGTGGATACAGTTACTTTTTAGTGCAGTGTGGGGGAGCAGTAGTTGTTTTGGGAGCATTCTTATATACTGATACTGCCAGGAGCTATATCTACTTTCTGAAATTGTTTATTCAGCACATAATGGCGATTATTATTGGGACAATATCAGTTTAGCACAATTTTTGCTGACACACACTACTTCTGTGGCAACTACTGTCAGGAGCTTTAGTTGCTGGAAACCTTTATTATATAGGGCACTATATATGGCACTAATATGGTAAGATACAATGTAAAGCTAATCTTTACTATAGTAAATCCACAGCTCCCATAGCATAGGTATTTGTCAGTGAAATCAGGGGAGGAGGGAGGGGGCAGATTGACACATGCAGGTACCTATCACCTGACCTGGGGTTTGGAGGCAGGCTGGACCCCTTGGTTCATCACGAAGAATCCACTGAATCAATTAAGGTAATTTAACTCCCTGGACAACCCCCTTACAATGCCTGGGCACCAAATTGTGCAAAGACAAGTCATAACTGAAAGAAGTTGTCATGGTGGTCTGGGCGAAATGGAGGCCAAGAGCAAATAGAACAACTGCAAGCATAAAAAATATTTCCTGTTAGTCTCTGGATGTAAGTATTGTATATTTTAGCTGTGACTATGTGTGATCAGTGCTGAGCCCGTTCTGTAGAGCTAAATTTTATTTAAAAAGTAATATCCATCCAGGGACAGTGTACAGCTGAGTCGATGGGGCAGATTTATTAAGATTTATTAAGATTTGGTAATAAATGTGTCAGGCCAAGGCACTCATCCCCAGCCCTCCCCCTAATGTGGCAACTGAGATGCAGAATGGGAGTTACGACAGCACATGTTGTCTTCTGGGTCCCAATGCAAAATATGTAATGGGGCCCTTAAACACCTTATGAACAACAGTGAAGTTTTTTCTGGAAAGAAGAGAACTCTATGCAAAGATGTATAACTTGAAACTCCTGGGCTCAATGCAAAATCTGTAATGGGGACCCTAAATACTATATGCCATTTAAAATATTGGTGTATATATGCGGCAGAGATACCTTTACGCCCCCTCAGGTTCTAAGGTAATTTAGGCTGAGGCCCCACATTGCGGAAACGCAGCTTTTTTTTGTTGCAGATTTTGTTGCTTCTTTTGAGCCAAAGTCAGGAGTGGCTTGAGCAGAAGGGAGAAGTATAAGAACTTTTTATAGAGATCCCATTCCTTTTATAGCCATTCTTGGCTTTGGCTCAAAAAAACACAACAAAATCTGCAACAAAAAAAGCTGCGTTTCCGCAATGTGGGGCCTCAGCCTAAAGAAGTATTCTGGTAATTTAAAGTAATCCTATGCACTGTATTATTTGTGCGAGTTCAACCACTGGGACTGTCAGTGATCACAAGTAGAGGATCTGGATGCAGCGGCAGGTAAGCGCTATGGCTCTCCATAGATTCTGTGTGGGCCCACCAGAGATTGCACAGTATAATGCTCAGTTTCCTCTGGCAGTCCCACAGAAGTATATAGAGTGGCCACAAATGCACAACCAGTCACTTCATTCAAACGGGGTACAAGGGATTCATATGACTATGGTTGATCAAACAGATATCCTCTATCTAGTGGATAGCAAAAAACTTTCAATAACCAGAAAACCCCTTTAATATCCACATTAAGCGGACCCCCTACTGTAGAACTATTTATATAGAAATTTCTTACAATAGCTATACCTGTCCAATCACTTGCATTACAAAAGATGAGCTCCTCTGGGGATAGGTGTGAACATGTGTACAGTGAGCCAGTCTATGTTGGTGCCATAAAAGCAACATAAATGGTAAAGCATCAGACTTATTCAGCCAGTAAC
This sequence comes from Leptodactylus fuscus, assembly GCF_031893055.1. Taxonomy (NCBI): domain Eukaryota; kingdom Metazoa; phylum Chordata; class Amphibia; order Anura; family Leptodactylidae; genus Leptodactylus; species Leptodactylus fuscus. The sequence continues at coordinate 53,687,186 of NC_134270.1, read as the reverse complement.
AGAAGGTCATCTGCCTCCAAGCACTATTTGCTTCCAAGCACTTGAAGATCCCACAGGGTTCCTTAATACACCATGCAAACAGTCTACAACCCTTGTGGTGGCCTCACATCAGGAGACATCCAGATCCAGGCACAAGCCTTGCACGCGCCAAGAAGACCAGCAGATGGGTCCAACCCAAGCTCTTTGTCAACGTTGTCTAATTTATCTCTAATAATCCTTCTGTCTCTGTGTGTGTTATTGGGGAGGGGGGCTTGTGTGTGTTTGACCATCAATGCATTTGACACATTCACAGTTGGCTGGTGAACATAATGAGCAAACAAACCTTGACAGATTGTGTTGTATCAGCATGGAGTTCACGGCCCCTCTCATAATTCAATGTGAAGGAATCTGTCTGGTGGTCTTCCTTGGGTTTTCTACATGAATAAAGGAAAGAAAGGGGAAAAAAAACCTAGAAACAGTAATGGACTGGCCAAAGGGTTTCCTAGTTAACAAAAAATGTGAAGTTAAACCAAAGGTTTTTCATAAAAATAATAATAACAACAATAGATGACGAGAAAAAAAAACACAAACACACAATAGAACCCTATTCACACTTTTTAATCAGTATTTTTCAGACACTTTTCAAAGTCAAGATCAGATGTGAAGTCAAGAATGAGAAGAAGTCTAAATCATTCACTTCACATTTTTGTTTACATGACACTCCTGGGTTTGGGTTAAAAAAAAATAAAAATGAAAAACACAGGTGTAAATGAGACCTAACTGAAACAATTCAATGGAGTGACCAATGGGTTTCCTAGTTCTGCTTACAAAAATGTGTGAAATATTAATAAAGTTTTTCTTTTATGCAATAAAGAGATATAAAGAAAGATAGATAAAACACAATCAAAAAGTTTAACAGAGTGGCTGGAGGTGTCATTACTGCTGTGTAACCAAGACATACAGTGAAGATGAAAAAAGAAGGAAAGAAGATGAAAAAGCTGAAACATATACAACAGTTTAAGGGGTGACAGGCGTCCTGATATATGTGTGAAGTTGCACTAAGGCTAAGGCCCCATGGGACATCCCGTAGCAAAAAAGCGCTGCGGAAAAAACATTGCTGTTCTTCCCAAGCACTCTACACAGAAAGTTCGCAGAGTTTTTCTCTACAGACTTTCTGTTTCAATTATACATAAAGGGAAACTGCTGGCATTTATTTAGGTATAATTGACATGCTGCGATTTCCAAAACTGCGCCAGTTTTGGAAATCACAACGTGTCCGCAGCGTGGTTTTTACCACAAAGTGGGCATGGGATTCTCTAGAATCCCATCCCTTACAATCCCACCCACTTTGCGCTGACTGTAAACCACCACAATTTTTCCTGCAACAGTTCTACTGTGGGCAAATTGCGGCATTTACGCCATGTGGGGCCCCGGCCTAAAGATTTTACATTTTTGCAGAAAATAAAACTGAACAATAAAGAAAGACGGGTAAAGGCACAGACTGTTCTTCCACAGTGGCTGGATGGTGTGGCGAGAGTATTCTTAAATCTGGTGTAAGCACAGTGTTTTTGGTTACTGTAGAAACGCAGCAGCAAAATACAGTACCATCACGATGAACGACATTCTGGCTAATCCCATCCACACTCTTCTGGCAAAAAACACTGTGGAAAAGCGTACGTATTTCTGAAAACACAGCATGTCAATTCTACCCACAGAAATGCTCGCGTTTTCCCTATAGATATAAAGGAAGAAAAACCACAAAGAAAAATGCAGCAAAAACGCAATAAAAAACACCACAGAAAAAAAGCACAAAATATATCCGTTGCGTTTTTTTCCCCTACATTTTATTAGCTGCGTTTCCACTTTTCTAGTACTGTAAAATGCGGTATTTTCTGCTGTGTTTCTGCATCAGCCAAAAATGCAGCGTTTCCGCAACATGGGGCCTTACAAAGAGTTTGAGTGTGAATCGTATGACTAAAATGCTCAAACTCCCTAAAGACATGGGAAAGGGTTTTTTAATTCTCCGAATTATAACATAAATCAAACAATGGTAACAAAGGGGAGTAAAGAAAGGAGCAGGAGTATAGCTATAGGGGGTGCTGAGGGGGTAATCGCTATCAGTCCTGGAGCCTCAGGGGTCCCAAAGACGTCTGTAGAACAAGTGGGGGCCCAGGAGCTTGAAGTTACCCCTCTGGAAAGGACCTATTGTCTGTGTGACGACATCCATAGGTTTATACATAAAATCACTGGTTAGAGAAGAATGTGATATTGGGGCAGATGTTTCCAGTACATTTCAGTAAAGTGTGCCCCCTATTATAAGTAAGGGGTATTGCAGATAGAAAAGCACATAGCTGAAGACTACTTGATAGATTTCTCGGTTATTGCTATTCTTCCTGTCCATGGACACCGCCTGTGTTTGGATAGAGCAGAACTACCAGTGTGGGTACCAGGAAAAAGTGGGGTAGTGCTGGAGTAATCTCAATATGGACCATAGAAATGAATCATATACATGAATAAAATTAAAAATAGAATATGAGTGAGGAGTTATATCACCATGACTGCAGGCAGTCACCATTTTAGGAATTTTATCACTAACACTATCACCGTGACTGCTATGATTGTTACAGTCAGTGACTAACAATGCTATTTATTGGTATATCACCATATATAGCGCTCTACTATGGCCTGACTCAACACGGTCACCATATTTCTTTATTGTCCTCTAGATCCTGGTTGGATACAGTTAGACTTTAGTTAAACTTTAGGTTTACATTATTAAATGGGTTATACAGGACTAGAAAGTAAATAAATTATATATTTTTAAGAGGAAAAGTTTTATCATTTTGTATTCCCTTAAAAAGTGGTCCAATAACGTTAACAAGTTACTTGGTTATTTGCAAACTGTATTACCAAATGTGTAAAGCAAATGCCTGTGATATCAATGGACAGCTCAGCGCTATGTACGGCCAGCTGCCAGCAGTGGTTTGTGTTGTAATGAAAGGACATAAGGGTATTCAGTGGAGATTAATGCGGCTTTGTGAGCTCTCGCCCATACAAAGAGCAGCAATATGTTCTACAAGTGCCGACAAGACCCTACAAGGCTAATAGAATTGATATGACTCTTTAGTGAGGTGGGGGAGGGGACTACAGGGAATGAAAGCTGTTAATATGAATTATCTAATATTATATACTAGTATATTTTTGTAGACTTCATTTTTTTCCCAGAATCTTCCTAATACTGGCCGATAAACAATATATATATATATAACCAGCCTAACCTGGCCCTTTACCAGTTCTTGATGAACCACAACTGTCAGCATGTCCTGACCGCTGGGAGGAAGGGAAATAGCAGTGTTGCAACAACAGGAGAACCCTCTTTGGAGACTGGTCTAAAGTAAAAGTCTTTAAGTCATCGCTTTACATAAAGTTATCAATAACTGCTATAAGTAGTTTTGGGAAAGCTGAGTGACAGCCAATATGGCCACTATTACAATTGGGTTTGCCAACCTGGTGATTACTCCCAAAAGAGAGTATCAACCAGTCAGTTATGTCATTCAGGAATATGGTAAAGCTGAGTGACATAGCACCTGTGATGCTTTGGTTGTTACTAGAGATGAGCGAACACTATTTGAAATGGCTGTTTCGAATAGCACGCTCCCATAAAAATGAATGGACGTAGCCCCTGCGTACCGGCCGCTTCCATTCATTTCTATGGGAGCGTGCTATTCGAGATGGCTGTTTTGAATAGTGTTCTCTCATCTCTAGTTGTTACCCATCTTTTACTGAATAGGTAGTGGCGTAACTAAAGTCTTGTAGGCCCGATGCAATCTTTTGTCCGTGGCCCCCTACCTCGTCCCTACAGTGAATTCTTGATAGTGATAGTTGCGGGTGCTAAGGAGTTTAATCCACCTTAGTCTGGGCAGGGTAATCTGTGGGTCTCCTTGGTTTATGAGCCAGATGGAAGCTGCAATCTTAGTATTGATGCCAGTGCTTATGGGCCCTCTAAGGCTCCTGGGCCCCGTGGCTACTGCACCCTCTGCACCCCTTAAGTTATACCCCTTCGAATAGGCAATATGTAGTAGATTCCGGTATAGAAGTTCCAATAATACTGAGGACAACTTGGAAAGTTTACGTATTTCAGGGGTAAATGCTCTTCTGTCCACATGACAGCATCAAGTGCATTCCTTGAAGACATGTTGTAATCAGGATGCTCCTTTCATGGGGACCTCATGGGTCTGGATGAAGCACAGCGCTAATCCTTGTATTGTCAGGGGGCTGCTAACAAGGACGCATTCAGCGCTCATTATCTCCTCAATGTGCTGGCAGTTCACTATCCAGTCTCTGAGGTGTTGGGCTCAGCAGATCCCATATGTCTCCATCAAGCACAACAAAAGCATTGGGCGCTGACCTCATAAGCTGATGAATGGCAATCCCCTGCTGCAAAAGCATGCAATGGAGACGTGCAGAGTATAGAAATGTCTCATAGTGCCGGGTACAGTCATGTTATTTCATCTCAATGTGACTTAGATTGGGTACCATATAGTTTGCAGAAAATACCTGCATTACTTCTAAATGACAACCATCTAACTGACCAGTGTTATGACGTTACCATGGACGAACCTCAAGAATATTCGTCAAAGCAAATTTTGTGAGGTTCGCCCATATCTAGTACCTAACTTGAAGAAGGCACGATAAAAGTACTGTACCAAGTATAGTTTTTGCAGTGGAAAAATGACAGAGGCGGTCCATGGTGAGCTGAGGCAATACAGGACAATGCAGTGGGAAAGGAACTCTATACTACCGAGCTGTAGGCACCCAATGTACTGCCATACTGTGCCTGCATACATTGCACTATGGAGAATTGCTTTTAAGTCGCAGACACTTCACCATAGTGTTAACATCACCTTACCAGTCACTAGGATAAAGTGGATTTAGACTACCTTAGGCTCACCATAGACAATTCAATTAATCTGGAGCCATTGAAGTTGCTTTAACCATAGGGCCAATGGTACATCCACACTGGACTTGGTTGCAGGGACCCTCAGCCGCCCTGCAGTGAGCCGGATAGCCCTGCATTTCAGTTGCTTTCCTGCAGTTCTGGGCGACAGGCAGTGATTTCAACTCTATACAATAGTAGAGCTCGGAGGTGTCAGCTCTGTGCCCCATTATTCTGCCTCTGACTGATGTTGTTCGCGGCAGGGAAGCACATTAAGCGCCATAATGCAGACATCATTACACCACTAGTGCTGCAGGTCCTTGGGAATGCTGTCAGGTGTGTTTTTTCTGTGTGGTGGTTGAGTGGGTAGGGGGCTTAATGAAGAGGCTAGTAGAGATGAGTGAGCACGCACGCATTGAAATGAATGGACGTAGCCGGCACGCGGGGGGTTAAGCGGCCGGCCGACGTCAAAGCGGAAGTACCAGGTGCTTCCATTCATTTCAATGCGTGCGTGCTGTTCGGATCGGCTGATCCGAACAGTACTCGCTGTGGGGGGGCACTTCCAAAAAGTTTGAACAGTGCCCCTAATATATTAAAATGGCCCTGGCTGCAAGTAATGATAGTGAATGTGGTGGCAGAGAAACCTAACAGTTTTTTTTTTCTGCCTTCTGTTGTCACGACCACCTGCAGGCTGCAGTGCGACCATTTATTATGTAACAAAGTGTGACCAGACATTACCGACTAACACTAGCCATATTTATTTCAAGTAATAGCATTCCTTGCGCTATAAGACATTAGCTCCCTCTAGTGGAGAAATCAATAAATTACACAGAGGAAACACAAGTTGCAGTTGTATCATATTATTGGTTAAGCATCATTATTTTCACTCACCAGAATGGCATCACAACTGCAAGTTGGAGAGGGAAACTGAAGATGAAGATAAAGACATCTGCCCTAGAGATAATTTCATAATGCTGCAGTATATTGGAATTTAAAGAGGATTTCACTACCTTTACCAGCGCTGATTTAACTATAGGGCCATTGGTACACTTGCACCGAGTCCTATGGTAGCGGGACCCCCTTTGGACAGTGATACAGCCCTACATTTACTGTCCCTCTGTCTAGGGCAGTGGGTCTGGTCTACAACAACTCATCGACGTTCGGAGAACATGTGTGAGCAATCTGAGTGGGACACGTCAGTGTAGGTGGACATGATAATATGGGGGCAACCTGAGTGGTGCATGACACGGTGTGGGCAACTTGGGGAGGGGGAGGTTGACATGATGGGTGCAGCCAGGCAGGTGGGGGAAATGAATTTGTAGTGGCAAACTGGAGGGATACATGAATCTGTGGGGGGCAACCTGGAGGGGGACATTATAAGGGGAATATTGTATTGGGCCACTAGGGAGCCATTATACTGCATGAGAGCCATAAAGGGATGTTATACTATGTGGGGCCAGTGATGGAGCATTGTAATTTAAGCAGGTCAGGTATTTCTAGGTGGTGGTGATGGGGGTGCCCACTTATTAAATCTATGCACAGGGCCCACCAATGTGTTAAAACGGACCTAACAGCTACCAACTACAGTGCTTAGTATCAGTGAATAGGTGCCTTTCCGCTAATTCTGGCACAACTGGAATTTTTTTTCTAGCCCCACCGTTCCCAAGGAATCAGTGCTGTTAGTTTTGGTGCCTGATATGTTAGTCTCTAGGACTGTCAGGAGGTCGGTGTCAGGCCAGAGCAGACAAGGGGTGTGACTCTGAGCTCTGACACTGGCTGCCTGAGTCACACGCCCTGTCTGATACTGTTCTTCTAACATTACAGAGCTTAAAAGGAACCTGTTAGGTCAATAAGGGACACTAAACCACCTACAGGTCCTTATAGACTAAGGGTTTAGTGTCCCAAATCACCCTGTTTTAAATCCATCCGTGCCCGCAAAAAAACCTTTAATAATTACCTAAAGATAAGTCCAACAAGTCTCATCTCTGGTGTTCTCAACATCTGCGCAGTTCTTCAATGAAACAAAGGACATACACCCTGGTGTCACTGAAGACACAGGACATGCACACTGACACCGATGTGTACTTCTCTGACTGCAGTGAAGTGTGCCGACAAGAGGAGTACACCAATGGCACTGCCATTGAAAAAAATGGCTCCGGAGTGTGCACAGTAGCTCCAGAGGGAGCGCTACTGCGCACACGCCGGATGTCAACCAATCGGATTTGAACCGCCGGAAGAGGATGAAGATGAAGCCGGGGAAGAGCCAGGACCGGAGGGCATCCCCGAAAGAAGAAAGAAGAGGTAGGCGTGGCAGAAGATGATGTCAGATCGTGCATCACCGCCCAGGGTGCACGTTCAAGTATGATTTACATATATGTTTTTATAGTTTTATTTTAAAACGGGACGGGGTTTAATATAAGATTAGCGGTGCCTGAATAGCCTTCACTCATATGTGGGGCTCATACAGCAAAATTTTGCTGATAGAGCCCCTTTAATCCAGGATACAAACATCAACCAGGTGACAACAGGTTGTGGTTAATCATTCTATCATCGCCACCTAGTGGAGTAATGGATTATAACATAGGTTTTTACATGCAGGTAAATACAGTTCCTTCATGATAGAATGACATATTCTGCAATTTGCAATTCTTACTGTTATCAAGCTCTCCGGCCCATTGAATAAGCCTCATACTGTGTGAACAGAGAGTTACCAGGGCAGGTTTTCAGTCTATTTCCACTCGCTGACATGAAGAAACAGAATAACGGAGTGTTACAGAACTGTGTATTGTTCAATGGCTAATCTTTATTTAGAGACATACAGAAATATATTTCCATGTGTTCCCATTCAGAGACTGAAAGTCAAATTTTACCTGGTTCAGGACAGGACTTATTTTTAGTTTTTTGTGCAAATTTTTTATGGGTTTGCATCTTTCTTTGGTGACACTAGGGCTTTATTTTTCTGTTGTTGATATCTTTCCATGTTTTTCCTTAATATCTGAAAAATGTAAACAAGACAGGAGGGTAAACCCCTTTTTAACCCCTTCCCAGTCTACACGTACTATTACGTTGCGCATAGTTAATGCTCAGCACCTTAGTATGGCGCTATAATGCCGTGGGCACAGATGCTGTGCCTGCGACATCACTTCTGGCACTCGGCTGTGTTACAATTGACATTGTTCAAATCAGGAAGATGTCGTCTATGTATTGTCACCACATCAAAAACATGAGAGAAGTAGTGGGACACATAGACAACCTCATCCTCAAAAATATTCAGAAATGCATGAGAAGGTGCCATATTAGAACCCATAGCATTTCCATGCAAGGCCATTGTAATACTTTGGTGGAAAGACCCCAAAAGTGGGCCCCATCCAGTGGCTGTGACTTGTGTTGCATGACTAATGATAGTTGTGTTGCTGTGTGACTCCTTCATCCATGTAAGTGAATGGAGTTGCATTGTGACCCAGGGGATGTTGTGACTTCAACTTCTATTTGCAAATAAATGATGTATTTATCATCTTTTTGCAACTAGAAGGCTCAAATTCAGCACCTCCTGGGTCACAAGGTGACTCCACCCACTTACCACAATGAGGGAGTCGCAGGGCAACATGGTGATCTTTGGTCACATGACATGAATTGCTGCCAATGTTGCTGTGTAGCCTGAGCCTTTTTGATATAAGATAAGATAATCCTTTAATAGTCCCACAAAGGGGAAATTTCAGTATGTTACAGCAGCAGAGTAATACAGATACAGGATAATACACAGTAATATATTACAGAAGTAGACACACATATACTAAGAAGATATACTAGGAGTCCGTAGCAGCTAAGGAACAGAAGAAAGAAAGAAGGAAGACTTCATAATCATAATCATTAGTTCTCTGTGCGGAGTGATCTTCGCTTGGACTGATGTAGATTATACAGCCTGCCCACGGTTGGGAGAATGGACCTCCGATAGCGCTCCTTCTCACACTTGGGGTGAAGCAGAGGGTTACTTACAGTGCTGCCAAGTGCCATCAAGGTCCCATACATGGGGTGGGATTTGTTCTCCAGCATGGAGATCACCAAGGACAGTATCCTTCTGTCACCCACCACCTATACTGGGTCCAGGGGGCTCCCCAGGACAGAGCTGGCCCTTCCGATCAGCCTGCCAAGTCTATTTCTGTCCCTGGTTGATATACTGCTCCCCCATCAAGCCACACCGAAAAAGACGTCTGAAGCAACCACAGAGTTGAAAAAGGCCCTAAGAAGTGGCCCCTGGACTCCGAAGGCCCTCAACCTCCTGAGCAGGTAGAGTCTGCTGTGACCCTTTCTCTGCAGTGCACCCAGGTGGTCAGCCCAGTCTAATTTATTATTGAGGAGCACGCCCAGATACTTATAGGTTCTGACTATCTCAATACAAGTCCCTTGGATCTCCACCGGGGTCGGAGCACTTCTCTGTTTACTAAACTCCACCACCATCTCCTTGGTCTTCCCAGCATTAATCCTGAGGTGGATAGATAGATAGATAAATAGATAGATAGATAGATAGATAGATAGATAGATAGATAGATAGATTGATTTGTGTTATATTAGGGAACAGTAAATCCTAGCTACATCTCTGGACTGTCCACATATCTACTTCATGTAAGCAGTCACCTGTATGACCAGGGTTTGATATAACAGAACATTAGGCTCCAAGCACATGGAGTTTTCTGGCACTGATTCTGACAAGGAATCTGCGTCAGAATCCGTGCAGAAAAAAAGCCTCCTATTAACTTCAATGGGTTCCGCACGGAAAAAGGAACCCATTAAAGTCAATGGGAGGCTTTTTTTCCCGCACGTATTCCGTGTCAGAAAACTCATTGTGCTTGGAGCCTTACACTGACAGCAAGCAGAGAGTGGAAGGAGCTAATGCACAAAGTATATTACAATGTTGCAGACGTTTAAGACAATAAGAAGACAATATCAGAATTTTGCTTATTATAGGTGGATTTGACCCATAATCTTCAGCTTCTCCAGGCAGTAATGTGTGCGGGTCATGATTTATCTAAGCTCTTTGGATTTTCACCGAGTTTTGTTGCTAAGAGATTAATCGACCTGTTTTGAAAAGATTGGTTATGCTTGACCTCTTAAAGGGGATAAGCCGAGATCCTGACACAACGGCAAAAGAGTTTGTTTCATTCTGCCATTAATCATCACAAATAGTACAGGATAATATTCCCAGATCATCCTATCAATGAGCATCATATCTCATCATAGATACTATATAGCACATAGCAGCTGCCTGCTTCTTCTGACAAAGGTTTCATTTTTTGGAAGGGTTCCCTTTAAAACAATCTAAATGCCAAGTGACTGCTCCCCGAGTCGCCTGATATGACCGTGACTTGCAGCATACAGCGTCCAACTTGAGACATTTACTGTATGTGATGGCCAACGAGTTAAACCTCATTCTGATCATCTGTGGATCATTCACCATGGCGAGCACGATAGCCGCACTTATGACAGACTGCTGGCAGGTAAATCAATGGGAAATATATTGGCGTAGTGCCCCATGTACTAATAGGCAATGTAGTAATAGTTCTTAAGATTAGTAGTACACATGTGTTCATTAATTAAAGGGGTCTCCGATAATTTTTAGAATTGATTTATTTTTAGGATAGGCTGTCAATAAGTTATCAGCGGGGGTCTCAGACATACAAGAGATGCAACGTAATTGGCGACAGTCTTTGATTTCTCAGGGGGGCACTATCCAGGACAAATTGGGTGACATATTTTTTTCTTTTGTAATCTGCACTATCCATTGTATTGTTCTGATATGTTATTCCTGAATCCCTTATCATGCACAAACCTGCCTCTTGCTTCTAAGTTGTGGCTCCATGTGATGCCGCACATTACATACAGACCCTGAATAATAAGGATATCATGTCCCGATGCTGTTCCGTGTCTGGAAAGTAATTTGGTGTAACAAGCTGGAGCCGAAAAAAAAGGAGGTGGGCCTATGCCATATCATTAACTGTAATTCAGTAGGTATTGGCCAATAGTCACTTTGTGGGGGCTATTAAAGAAGGAATTATACTGTGTGGGGGCATTATACTGTGTAGGTGTCTGTAAAGTTGGCATGATTCTTTGTGGGAGTCAATAAAGGGGGTATTATACTGAATGGTGGTGCTAGGGCAGCATTATCCTGTACGGGGCCAGTAAAGGGACAGTGTAATCTGTGGTAGCCACTAAGGGGGTCTTTTAGTCTGTGAGGAAGCCAATGGCACATTATACGCTGTTGTGCCACTAAGGGGGCATTATACTATTTGGACTAGTCCTCGGTAAAATAAAGAGGAGCACAGCATAGGGAACCTGGCATTTTACTGGACAAGATAGTGCCGTATACTGCACCATTTAGCCCATATATATACTGTATATTTTTAGTATAAATAGGGGTCAGTACTTGTAAACAGGAGGCATGGTTTAAAATTCCCTTCATTTAAAAGACATTTATGGCATGTCCACAGGATATACCTGCAAACCCGCTGGTGGGCCTCAGTAGCGGTCACGTGATGGAGGCGATGGAGCATAGGCTGATTTTGAACTTGAATAGGTTGTCTATTTTTTCCTGAACAACCCCTTTAAGCCAGGTTTTTTTTACAAACTTTGACACACCAAGCTCTAAAGGTTAGCCATCACTGGGACGGAGCCTGGGGTTGTTCATTATAGATAGGTGTGAGTTCCAGTGGTGGGATTAATATCTAATGCACATTTATGGCATAACCTATGAATATACATAAATGTCTTTTGTGGGCAAACCCCTGTAATATGTGTATGTTGTGTTCTTTTTATGCTGACTTCCATAATAATAATCGTTATAGGTCTCTTTCTTTTAACTTTATAGCACATAAGATACAGTAGCAATGACCATTGCTGGCATTTAGCCCTGGAAAAAAGGCATTTAATTGAATGGGGCCATTAACAAAAACATCAATGCATGAAATGAAAAGAGTAATAATAATAATAATAATAATAATAATAATACATTTTATTTATATAGCTCCAACATATTCTGCAGCACTTTTGTAGGGTTCAAGTACAGCCAAAATGAGGCATTACAGAGTAGCAAGTCAATTTACACAATGGGACTGAGAGCCCTGCTCGCAAGAGTTTACAATCTATAAAATGATTGCAGATAAAATGTAATTTTCTCTCAGATTAACAGCAAAGGATCTGTAATGTTAAGCACTCGCTGTAAGGGTCTCTGGAGAGAATGTGTCTGGGACCGCTTTGTAAAAATCTGGACCTGTGATGTTTTCAGCTCATATTTGAACCCACATCCAGGTAAGCAAAGCTTTCATCTGTCACCTCATCTAGGCAAGGCTGTTCCCTTCTATTATATTTCATAATGTGGCAAATATTGTAACAAATATTGTACAAGTAGCAGAGTCAAATACTAGGTTACAGACGCTATACAAAGAATATTACGCTGGGTTCACACCAGCATTCAGCACCCTGTTCTCAGGTTTCCGTCTTCTGCATGCAGAAGACGGAAACCTATCATGCCGAGTCTGGCTGTGAGCGCCGGTGAGCGTTTTATGCTCTCCGCGGCGAAACAGTTTTTTTTAAACCGGACACAGAGTCGGACATGTAGTGTCCGGTTTAAAAAAACGGTTTCGCCGTGGAGAGCATAAAACACTCACAGGCGCTCATGGCCGGACACTTTTCAATTCCATTCAAATGAATGGGTTTGAAAGATACCGGCAGGTTTCCGACTCCTGCCCAGTTTTGAGCAGGAAACGGAAACCTGCAGAACGGTCTCCCGGGTGCAGATGTGAATGAGCCCTTAGCAAAAAATACCACTATACAAAACCTAAAAGGCACCACCACACCATGACCGTTCAATAGTAAGTAAAAAATATGACCGTACTGCTACTGAATTAAAACCACTGTACAAAGATGAATATTACTATAATACAATGATTACATCAGAGTAACATATCAGCGCTACACTGGAGTTCAGCAGACCATATACAGTATCCCAGTAGATACTGCTATATATTTTACATTGTTTTGTTGTGTCTGTGCCATAGTATATACATATGTTTGCATGATTCCAGATTAATTTCGCCCTGTTAAGGGACATTCCACTTTAGAGTTGGTACACCCCTCCTTTTGGGAGAGCTTGGTCCATCCCAACCCATAGTTGGCTGCGGAAAGCCACCTCATGGTAGTCCATTAATGATAAACGTCCTATATGGAAGTTCCTGCTAGAGCTAAGTCTTTGGGACTTATTCATTTCAGCCCCTATACGTAGTGGGAGAGGGAGGAATATAGCTGTACAAGAGTGGCAAGACTAGGGAGGGTATTTATCGCCTATATAATAATCCCTTAGGGGTCATTCACACGGAGTAACGCCGGGCATGTATCACAGCCGTACACGCCGGCGTTACTGCAGACTGCCGAACACTTCCCATTCACTTCAATGGGAGCACTCGTAAACGCCGCTGTTACGAGCGCTTCCGTTGAAGTGAATGGGAAGTGTTCGGCAGTCTGCGGTAACGCCGGCGTGTACGGCTGTGATACACGCCCGGCGTAACTCCGTGTGAATGCCCCGTTACTGTGAGAACTGTTGCCTGACTCATTATTATCATCTACAGTGGAACTACCATTGTATTGGTATCCCATCTGGAAGCTGCATCTGTGGCTGTTGTTGCTTCAGTAAAGTTCTGTCAGGGGAAGAATATCAGTATATGATACAGACATTGGTTCAGCCATTTTGTTCTATATTTTCCATGTTTAATTTTTTGTGAACTCTCCTGGTCTTCTGAAGTAAGACTTCGGTAAAAATGTTGATTATTGCAGAAGTAGTTATCAGTACGTTTTGTTGTTAAAACCTTGAGAATGTTTCTATGTTCTCTGATGCTAGGTTCACACTAGTATTCGGGTCTCCGTTCTCAGCTTTCCGTCTTCTGCCGGCAGAAGGCATAAAGCTGTCAGAGCGGGTCCGGCCGTGAGCACTGGTGAGCGTTTATGCTCTCCGCCGCAAAACCAATTTTTTAAAAACCGGACACAGAGTACTGCATGTCCGACTCTGTGTCCGATTTTAAAAAAACGGTTTTGCGGCGGAGAGCATAAAACACTCACCGCCGCTCACGGCCGGACATCTTTCAAACCCATTCAAATGAATGGGTATGAAAGAGTCCTGCAGGTTTCCGTCTCCTGCCTCTGTTTTGTGCCGGAAACGGAAACCTGCAGAACGGAGACTGGGCGCAGATGTGAACGAGCCCTGAGCTTCAGTCTCCTGTGAGGGGCATGGTGATAAAAAGTTACATCTAATTAAAAGTGTTTTATGAAATCTCCAAGGCCACACAGCATCCATCTTGGCAGGCTGTGCTGACATGATTAGAGGCTAAGATGGCAGACCACACAGATATTCATGTGTTAACTCATGTATGCACATATTTATCATCTGTAAACACCCATTATATACTCTGACCAATTATAATACATATTTCTATGTGATGTATTTTATGACGCTTAAACTTGCATAAAGCCATTATTTCTCTTTATAATCCAATGATAATTTGTAATAAACCTCAGAACACTATTTATATACAGCATCTGAGTGTATGTCTGTGTCTGTGTTCTCCGAGTGCTCGTACATGTCTTTCCCAAATTCGGAAACCGAAAGCATTCCGCCGACAGTTCCATAATTTGTTCAACTGTAACTGCAATCTCCTGAGTTATTCCTGCACTTACCATCAAGGGCCCTTCCAGCCACCGGGCTCAATGAGATTAGACGCTGCCTACAATTGTAAGTTCCACAGGGGAACTACTACCACCATAAGATGTGGTTGCCCACCGTGGACAACCACATCTGCTACTCCCATCATCTGGTTCCCTCCACTGGGTTGCAGCAAATATAAGAGTCCAGTTACATTTTTTATTGCAATTTTCCATATTTTCCTTCAGACCCAGACATCCATGAAGACTTCTAGCCTCTCCTTCATTTAGGTCTGTCAGAGGACCTGTACAATGCAGAGCCGACAGACAGATAAGTGGACCACATAGACTATAATAGGGTCTGCTGGGTATCAGTCAAGTGCCCGCTGTTTTTATACTGAGACCATCGAAGAGTAAAGTCCAATTTCTGGTGACGTTGAGTGTTGCGGTTTTCTTCTTATATATTTGGCATGTAGGTGCATGTATTTAATTGGTTATCACCCAAACATGAAATGCTTGCTCTGCATTTGAAACCTACATATACAATGGGGTAGATTTATTGTGGCTGGTATTTCACACGCCAGTTGTAATAAAGGGCCCTATAGGTGCAAGGCTCAGTTATAATAAATATGATGGACTAAGCTCTCCCTGCCCTGGCCACTCCGTTCTCCAGCCACTTTTGTGGAAAGTGGTGAACAAAGTGCAGAATTGAGAAAGTGCCTTGTGCCGGATGTGCACCACATTATCACACATCTACACAAGAAAACTGGCATAGATGTGTTCATAAATTTGCAGAATTACTGAAGTGAAGCTCAGGAAAAAATGCTCTAGAAAAACCCAATTACTTATTTATAACGTATCCTTATACAAATCCAATATAATAGGCAATATAACTACTATATGACATTTCATATCTTGCTGGGTATCTCTTCCTAACTACTGAATATCTCTGGTTTACTTTTCCACATGCTGTATTAAAAATTGTCTTTTTCAGCCACAATCGTCCTCACCAGAGCATTAATAATCATCTCCAGTATAATGAGCGCTTTTGCATTTTGCTTCTTGATACTTGGCTTCAAGAACTTCAGCTGGTGCCAAGACACATCCACCAAACTGCAATGTCTGCGGCTTACCTCTGGGCTCTACTTTCTAGTTGGTAAGTATGTAGTGTCCAGTGGCGTAACTAGGAATGGCGGGGCCCCGTGGCGAACTTTTGACATGGGGCCCCCCAACACCGAAGATCTCGACTGAGTCCCTCCTACGCATTCCTGCATGCTCTATTATGTCCCATAGTGGCCCCTGCACACAGTATTATGTCCCTTAGTGGCCCCTGCACACAGTATTATGTCCCTTAGTGGCCCCTGCACACAGTATTATACCCAATAGTGCCCCCCTGCACACAGTATTATGTCCCTTAGTGGCCCCTACAGGACTAAATACTGTCACCGCTGACCGCTATACCAGGACAAATTGTGGATAAAAAAAAATCTGGTCCTGTGCATTACAATTTAGTAACTCCATGTGCCTCATATTAATAACAGTTAACCCCATCATCTCCCTCACATTAACCCCTGTCTGCCTCACCATAAGAGTTACTGATATGTGAGAGACATGGAGGTAATAATAAAGTATCTTCATTACTATTACCCCCATATATCTCACATATCAGTAACTCTTATGGTGAGGCAAACAGGGGTTAATGTGAGGGAGATGATGGGGTTAACTGCTATTACTATGAGGCACATGGAGTTACTAAAACACAAGTAATCCCCCCAAATGCCTGATAGTAATAAGTATAGTAACCCCAGTACGTACCTGTGTAGCTTCAGTTTCATTTTCCTAGAGCAGCTTCTTCCTCTTCTCTTCTGTGCTGGACGGCAGGGATAAGCCCCGCCTCCTCCTCTCATTGGTGGGCAGAGGACAGCAGAGAAAGGGAGGGGGGAGAGAGGGGGAACGTCCTGCAGCGCTGAGAGGAGCCAGAGCTGCAGCTCCTGTGTCTCAGCCGTTGCTGCAGCTTCGGGGCCCCCTGTTGGTGGAAAGTATTCCACCAACAGGGGGCCCCGATCATTATACTCGGGGGTCCGAAAAGACCTCCGAGCATAATGATAGCAGCGGTAGCAGCTGTCACCGGGCCCCTAATGTCCCGGGCCCTGTGGCAGCTGCTACCGCTGCTATGGTGGTAGTTACGCCACTGGTAGTGTCCCAGAACAAGATGTTAATGTTCTGTTTAAGTTGTCTTTATGTCAGCCATTCTTTCTGTGCGCTATATATAGTATTGTACTGCATTACTTAGCATACACTTAGTATTGTCTGCAGCAGTGTAGAGGTTAACTAGCTTTGCACCTTGTTTTAACTTTGCAAACCCACATGTTTTAGTATCCTGCTACTTCAGTCACATGTTTTGCTCTCAGCCTATAGGAGCACAAGTTGCTTCTAGGGCGAGCTGAGACGAAATAGGTGACTGCAAATGGAGTCTAAGCCTGGCTTCCAGCCAGTCCACATATCTGCCAGCATTGCTCCAGGCTGGTCAGAACCTCAAATGGGCTATATACAGCTACCAGTCCATCCCAACTACTGAATTCCTGCCAGTCCATACCTGGGAGATTATCTAAAAGTCTATTCCTGTTCTATTGCTCTAAGTCAGAGGAATAACCTGTTGGATAAAGAAGTCCTCTGCCTGGATCCACGCTTCTCATGGGTTCCCCAGCTGGATCCAACCTAAGTGGCTTCCACGTCGTTGATTCACGGCTTTAGCACCCTGCGATAGGGCATTGCTCTAGCACCTACTCTGTGACGCTAGGTTCACACTAGCGTTCAGGTCTCCATTCTCAGCTTTCCGTCTTCTGCAGGCACAGAGTACTGCATGTCCGACTCTGTGTCCAATTTTAAAAAACTGGTTTCGCAGCGGAGAGCATAAAACACTCATCGGCGCTCACGGCCGGACATCTTTCGAACCCATTCAAATGAATGGGTATGAAAGAGTCCTGCAGTCCTGCAGGTCCGTCTGCCCCTGTTTTGTGCAGGAAACGGAAACCTGCAAAACGGAGACCGGGCGCAGATGTGAACGAGCCCTAAGTACTCTCTTGCACCACATTGCACAGTATAGCCAAGCTGTGTTGAATCTCCCAAGGTAGAGCTAAAGCTGCACTGGACTGTATATCAATTAACTATTACCTACCCAGAATCTATATACCTGCTATTACAGAAGATATGGGACTGTGACTGAAGTACTGCAATTACTTGTGATAAGTGTAAGGGTGAGTTCACACAGAGCAAAGTGCCGCATGATGTGGCACGTATACGCCGCGTGAGATTTTGCGGGCCGTATACGCTCCCATTGATTTCAATGGGAGCCGGGATCGTATACGCGGCGCTATTTTGCGGCCGCAAAATTTACATCTTAAATGAACTAGGCCTGGAAATCGGTTCTGGGTTCATCTTCCAGAGCTTTAACTATGTTTTTCCTTCACCCAGGGAACTCTACAAGGATTCTGCTGCAGAGTGTGTTGTAATGCTAGTGGAGTGGGGTGAATTGGTTAGCAACATACGCATATCTCCCAACTTTCAAAGAGGGACAGATCGTATAGCACACTATGCGTGCTAAGACAAATACCCACTTCTATGTTGACTCTGCCCATCCCCATATATTTCTATTTGTGCCCCCACACAGTATAATGCTCTTAGAGTAACCCTAACAGTATATACCCCACTTTATAATGTTCCTCTCCAATTGCCCCCACAGTATTAAGTAGTCCCTCTCCTAGTGCCCCAGTTTAAACTGAGGTCAACTAGAGGAGACATTAATTTCTCCCTTCAGCTGCCCCCAGTTTACTGTCCTCCTCCAGTTTCTCCCAGTTTAATGTACCCATCCAGCGACCCCCACAGTTTAATGTACCCCTCTAGTTGCTCCCAGTAATGTCCCTCTTCATCGGCCCTTCCCAGTTTAATGCCCCTCTCCATCTGCAACCTTCAGTTTATGTCCCCCTCTATCTGCCCCAAAGTTTAAAGGGGCTCTATCAGCAAAATCATGCTGATAGAGCCCCACATATGCGTGCATAGCCTTTAAAAAGGCTATTCAGGCACCGGTAAAGTTATATTAAACTACCCCCCCATTTTAAAATAATAACCTAAAAAAGAATGTGCTCTACTTACCGAACGTGCACGCTGGGCGGGCATTCAGGGTGTGTCTTCTTCTTCATCCACGCCTCTTCTTCCTCCGATGTCTTTGGGTCCCGTCCTCCTCCGGCGCTTGCTTGCGGACACTGATAAAAAAAAAATAGCTTGGGCGCATGCGCAGTAGCACGCGGCTTCTACTACTGCGCATGCGCCCAGGCCGTTTTTTTTTATCAGTGTCCGCGAGCAAGCACCGGAGGAGGACGGGACCCAAAGACATCGGAGGAAGAAGATGAAGACACACCCTGAATACCTGCCCAGCGTGCACGGGGGGGGGGGTTGTAGTTTAATATAACTTTACCGGTGCCTGAATAGCCTTGATTTTGCTGATAGAGCCCCTTTAATGTCTACCTCCACCTGCCTCCCCAGTTTAATATCTCCCCTCTATCTGCACCCAAAGTTTAATGTCCCCCTATATCTCTCCTCAGCTCAAAGTCCCCCCTCATATGCCGCCCCCCCCACTTAATGTCCCTCATCACCTGCCCCTATTCAGTTTAATGTTCCTCTTCTTCTGCCCCACAGTTAATGTCTCTCTTCATCTCCCCTCCTAGTTTAATGTCCCCACTCCATATGCCTCCAAAGTTTAACATAAAAAAAATAATACTTACCTCTCTCTAATGTCCCTCGCTCTCATGCTGGTCTGTCTGTTGTCTCTGCTACCAGAGGTTTCATGGAGATGCAGATGCAATGTGAGTGATGTCATCACATTGCGCCTACAGTGCTGGAGCATACAGGACTATAGTAGTGAAGCAGAGAACAGATGGCTCCTGCTTCATCACCATTGTATCCAACTCATCTGTGTCCTCTAGTAGTCGGGACATTCCTCCCTTTGGCTAAAACAGGGCCTGCAATCTGGGATTGTCCCTCTGAATCTGGGACAGTTGAAAAGTATAGTATTACCATTACCACTGTCATGATGGTGAATTGAGGAGATAAAGTTCTTCTGCTTACTGCAACTGCTGGGACCCCTGCAGATCAGCAGTTTCCCAGAGCACACAGCTGCCGCTATTGTTTATATGTTTTTATAGGGATGGGGTAGGGGCTCCATTCAGAATCTGCTCCCCTGCCAACAATAGGAGCCTTTTGTGAAGGATGCCACTGTATGCTGTGCTCGTACATTAGAAACATGTATGTACATAAGGACATCTTCTCAATGTATATTTCTGTTCGTAGTGTGTATAGACCAAAGCTGTAATAGAAAACACCAGTCTTTCAGAGAAGACAGCCTTGGAGTAATCTGCACACCATATGGTAGCTGAGGGTATAAATTCCACAGTGTAGATAGCCTACTGGACACCATTGTAATGCAAATGACATGCTTTCATACCAATCCTTGTGGCAGAGACATTAAAGGATGGTGCCTGCCAATGAAAGATAAGGTCATATTCACCATTCTTCTACCAGGCTGTCAGCTGTCATAATAAACCAGTCATGTTATCTAGCCGAGTGTCTGCCTCCCATAGAAGAAACATTGAATCTGCCAAGTCTGGATATATGATATAAGATGTCTCTATTCTCTTTCAGGAATGTCCTCTTCAGCTGCCATCATAAGATACTGCATCTATGTATATCATGTTCACCAGTATGAGGTACATCACATGGAACCTTAAAGCCATTCTGTATACCGAATGATATATTATTCTGAATCCATCATTATTCTCCTAAAAATCTCCAATAAAATGAATTTTTCTGTTGTCCTCTGCTGTCAAGTTGTTAAAAAGCTTATTCAGTTGTTTCTAAGTTGTATCTGTTTCTGGGAAAGCTGGATTGCAACCATTATGGCTGACACTGCATCTAGCACAGGAACTGTTATCCAGCTTTTCCAGATTCCTATACAACTAGTCAATTTTTTTTTAAACAAATCTTGAAAAACATTGTAACATTTTTGTGGGAGTTATATTGCCTGTGGCTCCAATTTTTTAAGTGCAACCCTAAGCTATAAATTATTACATAGAATTTATACAATTTCATGACCCAGCTGTGAATGTTACCCTACATTACTTATAGCAATAATAGGCAACCTAAGACATGATAGCTGTTGTGGAACTACAAGTCCCAGCACGCTGGGAGTTGTAGTAGGTTGCTTAGTCCATAGATTCACTCTTGATCAGAACCATTGCTAGACTTTCTTTCAAAGCTCCAACTAAAGGAAGCCATTGATCCCTGACCCTTGCTGGGCCATATTACAGACTTGGTTCACATCTACGTTTGGGGATTCCGTTCCCCTCTCCGCATGAAAAATGCAGAGAGAAAAGCGCTGCAAGCTGCACTTTTCTCTCCCCACTTTTTGTGCGGAAACTGAGCAGAAACCACACGAACCCCCTTTATAGTCTATGGGGTTTCCTAAAGTAACCGCTTCTTTTGCTCCCAAAGTGGACTCCCTGAATGGAAACCCATGCGTAGATGTAAATTAAGCCTCAGCGAGTCAGGGAAAATTGTTAGAGCCTTTCTTCTTTTGAAGAGAGCTTGCAATAGACTACTACATCCCTGTGCACCTGTTTGTGTACTGTCCTGTACTCTTCTAGTAGTATTTGAGTGGGAAAAGTCTCCAACTCAGTCTTGTCTGTTCTATAAATCACCAAGATACATTAACAACACCTCTACAACTACTTGTCTTGGAGGTTAATACTTATGATTACTGACCCTGTGGGTCGCTGTAGGTGATTTAAGGAATGGCACTAATTCTTTCTGGTGATTTAGGGTGAGTTATTTACTATCCTCCATGGCCTAGATCAGTGATGGCTAACCTTTTAGAGACCGAGTGCCCAAACTGCAACCCAAAACCCACTAATTTATCACAAAGTGCCAACATGGCAATTTAACCTTAATAATGTGCGGATCCACAATTGCACACAATTACAGACCTGCAATATATGATCATACAAATGGGGCTTTATAGAGCTTCCTGCTCCAGTGTGACCCTCACACAGTCCAGTCTGCTGCACAGTGACCCCCACACAGTACAATTTGCCCCCACACAGTATAATCAGTTCCACGGATGGGTGCCCAAAGAGAGGGCTCTGAGTGCCACCTCTGGCACCCATGCCATAGGTTTGCCATCACGGGCCTTGAGGGATTTACCTCTTGGTTGGTTTTCCTGTGCTTTTTTCCCTTGTCCTGTCCAGTTGTTGTGATCTGACTGAGCTCCTTATGACCCAAAGTGGCCTGGGAGGGCAATCCTGCAGGGCTCTTTTGGTCCACTTTTCTAAAACACAAATCTGCTCCCCACCCCCTTCCTTATGAGTAGAGATGATCAAACAAATTCCGCCCTAATTTTCCACAAGTACAATAGATGGAGGCCTAGGGGTGTGTAGTAACATAATAAACACCTATACTTATTCTGCCTCCCAGAATCTAGCAGTCTCTCTGCTTTCTTTTCTGCCCTTTTCAGGCCTCCTGGCTGATGTCTAATGTTCTGGGGAAGCGCTGAGGCCTGTCATTGGGCCTCAGTGGTCACATAAAGCATGACAATGTCTTGGCGCATGCGTTTAAGGTTCATGATGTCAGCACACATCGCATGACCACTGAGACCAATCACAGGCCTCAACGGTCCCTCAGGGCACATGACAGCCAAGATGGCAGAAGATGACACAGAGGGACTGCTGGACACTGGGAGGAAGCCCGGGAGACGTGATATAAGGTGAGTATAGGTGTTTAGTATTGTTTAGTATGTAGTCGCACCTCCACTTATCTCTAGACCCCACAGTATAATAGTATCACTTTCGGTTTGTGCTGAACAAGATAGGCCTAAAGTGAAACAGACAGGTGTATGCACAGAGATGTCTAAGGTTTGCCCATCTCTATGTAAGTGGAGTGAATCTAGTTTTGTGAAATCTGTCAGCCCATGAACGTAACCACTCTTGCCCTTGACACACTGCACAGTGCACAGCTCAACAAGTAACATCGGCGCCCTATGCCTTCATCTTTATTTGTAAGCTCTTGCAAAGCTCTTGCAATACAATGTCTATCCGCTTTGTATTCATGATGAGATGTCTATGTTCTTTTTCCTTAGGTATCTCTGAAAATCCCAGGATTCCCTAGTTTTGAATATGGCTATTCTCTTTGGATGGCAGTAGGTGGTAATTTAGGGGCGATCACCACAGCCGCAATAACCTGTTACCTGGGTCTCCACAAAAAGATACCAACCGTGAAAGAAGACAAAATTGATAGCGAACAATCTGAACGTCCAGACTTACTGAAGACCTATGTTTAACATTGCAACTGCAAAAACATTCCACAAAAAAAATAAATTCCATGTCCGTTTTTTGTGTCTCTAAGTCATTTACCATTATATTTAATTGTTCCTTTAACATCTGACGGAATCTCAGTGTTGTCTGAGCAATTGCATAAAAGTTCAATTCTACCTTAGATTACCATTGTATGTCATTTTATCAATGTATGGGATGCTGTTGCTATGTGGAAACCATAAGCAAGTTGTTATTGATTGGTTTGTCACCTCTCTGCTTAGTACGGGGTATCCACTGTATACTGTACACTGAATCCTTGTATTAAAGAGGCTGTAAGTAAACATTTAAACATTAAACAGTTGTAAGTAAAAGTAAGTGAACCCATTGGAATTCCCTGGAGTTATGCATTGATTGCTAATAAAATGTGCTCAGATTTTTCTTTATTTCACAATTATAGACAACGATGCCATGAGACTAGGTCTATACAGTGACTGCGGCTGTTGCTCCCATCACTCAACCAAAGATCGCCAGCTGGCCCTGCAGCTCATTCACTAAGGCTAGTGAATGGAGTCACATTGCGACTACAAGTATGCTGCGACCTCTAGTCCGAAGAAGAGAAGCGGTGTTCAACCAGAAGTCATAGTTGTGGCACACTAGCATTAGTAAAGGAGTCACAGGCTGATTTTTTGTTGCTATGACTATAGTAAAGCCAGCCTCCGTCCCACACTTAAAGGGGTTGTTTGGGCTTATATTTTTTGTGGCCTATCCTCAAGATATCTGATAGGGGACTGACACCCAGCTCTTGGACCGATCTGCGTTATTGATGATCGGTCCAGTGGCCGGATGTCAGTCCCCTATCATTCAGATATTTATGGCCCTTGAGTATAGTTAATAAAACAATAAGCCCTTAAATTTCCTGTAAGATTGGGGAAGAGGATGACATTTATGATCACATGACCTAGGGGAACTCCTCAATCCATCATCAAGAATGTGTCGGATAATTTAAAGGGGCTCTATCAGCAAAATTATGCTGATAGAGCCCCACATATGCGTGAATAGCCTTTAAAAAGGCTATTCAGGCACTGTTAAAGTTATATTAAACTACCCCCCCCCCCCCATTTAAAATAAAACCCTAAAACAGAATATGTTAAACTTATCTATCATGCACAGTGGGCGGGCATTCAGGGTCCGACGTCATCTTCAGCCACGCGAACTGAGATTGATAAAAAATGGTGTGGGTGCATGCGCAGTAGTAGTAGCTGCATGATACTGCACATGCACCTGCAACATTTTTTATCAATCTCAGTTCGCAAGTTAGACGGGACCCGAGGACATCGCTGGAAGAGGAGGCATGGCTGAAGATGACATCGGACCCTGAATGCCCGCCCACCGTGCACGTTCGGTAAGATGAACATATTCTGTTTCAGGGTTTTATTTTAAAACGGGGGGGGGGGGGGGGGGATTGTAGTTTAATATAACTTTAGCGGTGCCTGAATGGCCTTATGTGGGGCTCTATCAGCGTAATTTTGCTGATAGAGCCCCTTTAAGGTCATTTTAACTACCCAGACAACCCCTTTACAGACTGTGCCTCTTAGTATACTATGTACCACCTACACTTCTTGCCTCATAGCCAGACCTTTGTAACCATTCTGCATGTTGCCTCTCCTTCTGTAATGACCATGACCCAGGCCTCTTTGTGGGTAAAATTTGCCTGAACAGTTACATATGTGTTTCTGTCCACCACAGGGAAATGAACACAATACCTGGGGTAGTAATCTTATATACAGTCCTATGAAAAAGTTTGGGCACCCCTATTAATCTTAATCATTTTTAGTTCTAAATATTTTGGTGTTTGCAACAGCCATTTCAGTTTGATATATCTAATAACTGATGGACACAGTAATATTTCAGGATTGAAATGAGGTTTATTGTACTAACAGAAAATGTGCAATATGCATTAAACCAAAATTTGACCGGTGCAAAAATATGGGCACCTCAACAGAAAAGTGACATTAATATTTAGTACATCCTCCTTTTGCAAAGATAACAGCCTCTAGTCGCTTCCTGTAGCTTTTAATCAGTTCCTGGATTCTGGATGAAGGTATTTTGGACCATTTCTTTCTACAAAACAATTCAAGTTCAGTTAAGTTAGATGGTCGCCGAACATGGACAGCCCGCTCTCAAATGATCTGAAAACAAAGATTGTTCAACATAGTTGTTCAGGGGAAGGATACAAAAAGTTGTCTCAGAGATTTAACCTGTCAGTTTCCACTGTGAGGAACATAGTAAGGAAATGGAAGACCACAGGGACAGTTCTTGTTAAGCCCAGAAGTGGCAGGCCAAGAAAAATATCAGAAAGGCAGAGAAGAAGAATGGTGAGAACAGTCAAGGACAATCCACAGACCACCTCCAAAGAGCTGCAGCATCATCTTGCTGCAGATGGTGTCACTGTGCATCGGTCAACTATACAGCGCACTTTGCACAAATAGAAGCTGTATGGGAGAGTGATGAGAAAGAAGCCGTTTCTGCACGTACGCCACAAATAGAGTTGCCTGAGGTATGAAAAAGCACATTTGGACAAGGCAGCTTCATTTTGGAAACAAAAATTGAGTTGTTTGGTTATAAAAAAAAGGCGTTATGCATGGCGTCCAAAAAGAAACAGCATTCCAAGAAAAACACTTGCTACCCACTGTAAAATTTGGTGGAGGTTCCATCATGCTTTGGGGCTGTGTGGCCAATGCCGGCATCGGGAATCTTGTTAAAGTTGAGAGTCGCATGGATTCCACTCAGTATCAGCAGATTCTTGAGAATAATGTTCAAGAATCAGTGACGAAGTTGAAGTTACGCCGGGGATGGATATTTCAGCAAGACAATGATCCAAAACACCGCTCCAAATCCTCAGGCATTCATGCAGAGGAACAATTACAATGTTCTGGAATGGCCATCCCAGTCCCCAGACCTGAATATCATTGAACATCTGTGGGATGATTTGAAGCGGGCTGTCCATGCTCGGCGACCATCAAACTTAACTGAACTTGAATTGTTTGTCCAAAATACCTTTATCCAGGATCCAGGAACTGATTAAAAGCTACAGGAAGCGACTAGAGGCTGTTATCTTTGCAAAATGAGGATCTACTAAATATTAATGTCACTTTTCTGTTGAGGTGCCCATACTTTTGCACCGGTCAAATTTTGGTTTAATGCATATTGCACATTTTCTGTTAGTACAATAAACCTCATTTCAATCCTGAAATATTACTGTGTCCATCAGTTATTAGATATATCAAACTGAAATGGCTGCTGCAAATACCAAAATATTTAGAAATAAAAATGATTAAGATTAATAGGGGTGCCCAAACTTTTTCATAGGACTGTATCTGAAGAAGCGCACTACCATACATATTGTATACTATACAACTTCTTAGATATACCCTGACCTTAACCCTATTGAGACGCTGTGGAGGGGAGGGGTCCAAAGAGTGTGAATGTAGCTCTGTAGTATAATACAGATATGACATATATATATATAACTCAGGATCAACATAAGATAAGTAATATATTGCGTGTATACTTCGGAAAGATTTATTCAACTGTCTAAAAGATAACCCATCTTTCTTGTCCATAACAACCACAACACAGCCTTCATTATTAAAGAGCACCATCAGAAATGAAATATGGGATGGATTTATAACATAATGGACACCATGATGGATACCTGTGGAGCCTGACAGATCTGTTTACCTATAATGGGGTCTGTTGGGCTTCTGTTATGGTGTCCATCATATTCCAGGGCAAAACATACAGCAAAGCTTGCATCACTTTTAGTCCAGGATTTTTGATTGAATTCTTTTACTGGTGAACATGTGGACATAGTCTTAGCTGTAAAATGTTGGTCACTGGCGGGCTGACTTTTTAGGCTCGTTTTTGCAGATCCATATCTGATCCTAGGATTGACTGGGTTTATATGCACTAGGGTTCATGCCAATCTACTGCAAGATGATATTGCCAGGTTGTAAGACTCATGTCGGATTTTATTTTTCATTACAGCACCAAAATGTGAGTTGACCCAGAATTGTATATTTTGATCACTTAAAAGATATTGTAGGAAGTCAAAGGGTTTTGAGTCCAGAAGAGGGACTAGCTTTCCATAACAGGTGTATATGAAAGCCATTCTAACTATACATAGATCACTGACACTGTAGTTTTAGAGATAGTCTCAATGACTACATACAGTTATTATTCACAATTATGTAGACCTTCTTACACTTATATGTAGATTGCAGGAGTAGCTCTAAAATTCTTGATGTTATCTTTCCTTTTAGCTGTAAGTGAACAGCAGGTGGATCAAGAATGCTGAAGGATGAAGGGACGGATTACAATGGCTAAACTCATTTAGGCAGTCTGCTGTAGACAGGGAAAGGAAGGAGGAGGAGTTGTGACAGGAGAGGCAGCTAGGAACACAGAGGGATGAATGTCCAGCTCCAGCCTTCAAGCACCAGCAGCAGAAGAAGAGGTCACACTACAATCCCACACTATACAAGTTCACTTAGGGGCCATGTGCCAAAAGCTGCAGTCAACATCCAACAACTTCCTCCTGAGAAACCTGCTCTGATCTCCTCTGCTCCATGTCTATGAGAACTTGGGGAAGACTTCTTAAAGCTGTATATACCTTGCTGCAAATGTGCAGTCTACAAATTGCTTGCCAGGCACTAAATACTGGGGATACAAAGAGGGCTCCTTCAAGATAAAGACCTTTGTGGAACTAGATCATCTCAGTTTGTTGTAGACCCATCCAATGTGGCTCCTTCTTCTACCCCTTGGATGGTGCCCATGGGTAAGTGATTTATAAAGGGGCACATGGGATCTGCTAGTAATCTGCACAACACAATGACACTGGAGAGGATCCTGGTAGCTGCAAGGCAGGGGGATCTGGAGACTTTAAGGACTCTCCATGCAGAAGGCAAGTTGCAGCCGGATTTAAAGGATCCTATGGGGGCTTCTATTGTTCATCATGCAGCTCGTGGAGGGAAAGTCGGATGTTTGCGCTATTT
This sequence comes from Leptodactylus fuscus, assembly GCF_031893055.1. Taxonomy (NCBI): domain Eukaryota; kingdom Metazoa; phylum Chordata; class Amphibia; order Anura; family Leptodactylidae; genus Leptodactylus; species Leptodactylus fuscus. The sequence continues at coordinate 53,659,176 of NC_134270.1, read as the reverse complement.
AGTGGATGAAGCGCAATTGGAAGGGAACTGTAGAGCAAGGAATGGTGCAACTCCAGCACACGATGCAGCAGCAACAGGGAACCTGGCCTGTCTACAGTGGCTGCTGACTCAGGGTGGATGTGACTTTGAGGTAGGTAATGCTGTCACACCAGGCATGTACTTGGAACTTGCTAGCTAATGTATCTATTTTGTGTGTTACACTGTTTATTAGATTTGTTGCATTGTTTATTATTATTGTTACATTGTTTATTGTTTAGCTTTAGAAATACATACTTATTGGTTGCTGTATGGGGTCTATAGATTGTTTGCCAGGGGTTTGTTTACTGTGGGGTTTCACCTGAACTATTATTCCCAGCATGCCCTGATAGCCACAGATCTCTAATGCTATATCAGCAGTGCAGTCACAATGTAGTTGTGTAGAGGCCGAATGTTTAATACCATGTCTGTGAGACAGTTACTCCTGTTACAGGTGAACAGTATAAGTACTATTATTATCTCACTGAAGTTATCATTTAGATTGTATTGACTCCTGAACAGCAAATTTACTCCCAAGTATTTATATATTTAGCCCTATAGAGCTTAGTGGTGACTATATTGTGTTCTAGTCATCCAGTTTTTCCAGAAACATATCTATCTGATTATCTATAACAATTAAAAATCTATCTATCTATCTATCTATCTATCTATCTATCTATCTATCTATCTATCTATCTATCTATCTATCTATATCACATGCCCACTGTTTACCTGCTCTGGATCTGTTTACTTTGTGGAACAATAGTTACAGTAACTCTTGGCAGGCTCAGGGTTAAGCTGCTCAATAATACATTGGATTCTCTCATCGGCTGCCAGCAGTGTGAGTGTGACACACCTGGGATAGGTAGAGGGAGAACTATATATAGACTGCAAGGGACAACTTTATCCTCTGTGCGGATTTAGCTCCAAGTCAGGCAAGCCTTGACAGCTCCTGAGGTGCCAGCTACCCTGAGGTGGCTCCTGTGTACATATTATAGTGGCTATGATACAGGGCTAGTAGAGGGCACATAGAATATTGGAAAAAGTGTGAAACAGTTTTAAAACATATTTATATAGTTCGGACACTACTAGCAAAAGAGGTGTTAGGTGCACATTGCAGCATTTTTGCATCATTGTTGCCTTATATTGCCTGTTAATATTTTGGAGATATTTTGTGAAGTGGTCTGGTGCTGCATACAAAGATACTTTAAGGGGTACCAAATGAATTCACCAAGTTATGCCAACAGTATGTAACTTGAATAGGTTTGAATGATGGGACACCTACTACATTGTCATCTTACTACTAAGATTGTGCATCAGACATTATTGGTCTGGGACACTGTACTTGCTCTCTGATACTAGGTTGAGCCTAAACCTGTACAGAGTACCCCAAAACAACATGGCCCCATCCATAATACTTCAGGTATGTAGCAGAGCGGCCTTTGTGTCTCTGCAAAGCTTGGGTTTGCCACTGTACCTTCTTACTATACCCATGTGTGTCTGTATGTTTCTGTGTTTGTATGTGTACATGTAATCATATAATGTTGTCACATGACAACATGATTTCTTGATACAGTATTAATAACTCTCCTTAAGTCATTCACTGATCTGCAATTCCATGAAAGCATCGCTTCATTCCAGATCGACTCAGTTCAGTTCACCTTGACTTGAAAGTACCAGATTCATATGTAGCTGGTACCTGCTTTAGGCTATGTACCAAATGAGCTAAAGTAATACTAGAAGGGACATGTCCAAACTCTGCTCAGATCGTACATGAATCTGCTACTGTGCAGGGGAAAAGTAGTGACAACCGACCAGCTGAACAGTGTTTGGGCATGTCACCATCTAGTACCAGTTTGGCTCATTTGGGACAAGTTATGCATATACTGTCATTAATTATACAAAATTATATATAGATAGATAAATATAAAGATAAAAATAATTTATTAGATATAGATAAAATTTTGAAGTCAGTCATTGGCTCCCCCAACTTCGCAACTCCTGGAAAACCGACATAAGACTATCTTAATGGCTAATCTTAAAACTTCACAGGCAGCAAAACTGCTCAGAATCATCTGGACCTAAATATCAACTGTCCACAAGATTGGTAACACATGTATGATTGTTGGGGTCTTACCACTGTGTCCCCCACACAGTCACTATAATGGGATCATGAGTCTCTCCATTCCAAAGGCGTTTGAATAAGGCAGTGCACCTAGCCACTAAATGTAATGGTTCCTGCTACTGTATACAGTAATGACATGACTAGCTGAAATGACATGGCTAGCTGAGCACTGTAACAATCTATTGCATGACCACTGCTCCATTCAAATACTTCCAAAATAGAGATTTTGACCCCCATCCCCTACAGAGATCGCCTAGTGATCACTGAGAGTACCAGAGGTTGGACCCTCACCAATCCTATATGTATCACTTATCAGGTGGATATGTTATAACCCTTGTAGTATAATCCCTTTAAGGGTGATGCCTGGTTCACATCTGCGTTTGGTAATCATTCAGGGAGTCTGCATGGGGACTTCCCCCCTCCCCGGGCGGAATACCAAACACACTGGCAAGCGGTGTGCAGTGAAAGCACACTGACCCCATAGACTACAATGGGGTTCGTAAGCTCTCCACGCGGTGTCCGCACGGAACATGTGGACAGAAAAGTACTTTGTGATCTACTTTCATGTCCGCATGATTTTTGCAGGCAGCGCACGGAAAGCTCATGGACCCCATTATAGTCTATGGGGTCTGTGTGCTTTCAATGCACACTGCTTGCCAGTTGTGTTTGGTAGTCCATTCAGGGGTCCTCATGCGGACTCCCTGAACGGATTACCAAGTGGATATATGAACCAGGCATGAGGCCCCACATTGCGGAAATGCAGTTTGTTTTGTTGCAGATTTTGCTACATTTTTTTAGAGCCAAAGCCAAGAATGGCTACAAAAGGAATGGAAAATATAAAGGAAGTTCTTATTCTTCTGCCTTCTGCTCAATTCACTCCTGGGTTTGGCTCAAAAAAATGCAGCAAAATCTGCAACAAAAAAAGCTGTGTTTCCGCAACGTGGGGCCTTAGCCTAAAGAAAAATACATAAAAAGAAGAACAAATATCCTAGCACTTCCTCACTTTATCTTCTCTTCTTTGATTCTTTCTCGTATAAAGAAATATATAACTAGGAATATATAAAGAGATCACAATGTATCCCAGGAGATCAGTAATGTCCCCGGTATTATATATGATACACACTAGGTGGGACCCTATTACAGAGTTGCCTTTGGGGCACAGAAGCTTTTAGTTTCACCTTTATTTGTGGGGCCTGATCCAGGTGCTGGTAGGGTCATTGGAAGTCAAAGGTTCCATTCACAATGAGTTTTTTGGCGCTGATTTTGACATTGAATCCACGTGGAAAAAAAGCCTCCCATTGACTTCAATGGGGAAAAAAGAACCCATTGAAGTCAATGGGAGGCTTTTTTTCCACATGGATTCTGACGCGGATTCAACATCAAAATAGGTGCCGAAAAACTCTGTGTGAATGGACCCAAAATGGTCTGGAACCTTAGTAGAGTATATGTATCCAGCGCTTCCTTGGGCACCAGAGAAATGTCACCTGGGATTCTGGCTAATCCATCCACACATTGCAGAAATGTCCACCTGATTTGGACAAGGTGGACAAATCTTTATAGTCTGGCTACTAGAGGGTATAGGGATTATAGGGCATAGGGATTTATATATTGAAGACCTATCCTTAGACCTAACATATAACTCCTGGAAAACCCATTGGAAAACCCATTGAGGCTAAGGCCGTAGCAAAGCATAGCATTTCCACAGCATTTTTCTGCAGAGTTTGAAATCCTATCTTTTCTGCTGCAGATTTATTTCTGCAATGTGAGGATGGATTAGCCAGAATCCCATTTACTTTGCAGGTACTGTTAACCATGGCATGTTTTGCTGCAGCATTTCTCCGCACCCAAAACACTGTATTTTTTCAACTTCAGGCCCCAGCTTTAAACACCAATTTCTTAAAGTTGGCGCTTGAATATAGTTTACACCAAGTTTGTTGAACTAAAACATATTTAGAGCAAGAGGGGCTCTGTGTGAACAGGATTTTAGCAAAATCCTATTCATAATCCTACAGGAATATTATCTATAGACAATAACCTGCGCACATAATGGGGGTGATTTATAAAGACTGACGTATAAAGCAGGTAAGAAAAAAGATATGGTCAATAGGATGAGAATAAAATGGAGTGTTAATGCCCCCACATCTACATTGGCAGTGACTGGAGGTCCCATCTCTTATTGGCCTCCTCCTTCACCCCCATATCCAGGGCCAGCTCTCTTCTTTCTTGCTTTGTAATGTGGTGGGCCTCTGGAGAAGGGCCTCAAAAATTATGGAGGCAACAACCTTCCGAAGATGCACATTGCATAGGCCACATTTTATGGGACTATATTATTTCTTTGACTCTATAGATGCCAACAGAAATGTGCAATTCATGTAGTAAATCCTGGTGTTCTGTAACTTCTATACAAGGTCTGTTCTAGCAGCCAGGTAGGCAACGTTTGCTTCTAGCACCTGACTTTTTTGATTGTTTTTTATCCACGTCTATGTAAGTTCTTACTGTCAGCCTGTATATAAAGTCTATGGCCTATTAACTGTAATGGGTCTGTAAGAGCATGATGTGCCCTCTACACTGTGGCCTTGTTATAGTAACCCAGCTGAATGGTAGTGATATTAGCAGAGAGCTGGCGGCGTCACGTTACGGCATCTGGTCAGAGGCTGCTGTAATTCTAGCAGCATGTGATGTAAGTTACTGCAGGTTAAAGATGTCTGCACTGCCCAAAATGGTGAAGGTGTGCTTGTTTATTGTTAGCCACAGGCCTTGGTATGACGGTCCTGCAGTGCTGAATCTCCTCATCTATAAAATATGATAGAATTGCATTATGGTGATGTCCAGAGGTTGTAGTATTCTATGTACAGAGTATAATAGAATTGCATTATGGCCATGTCCAGTGATTGGGTCATGTTTGGTGATATAGTGAGATATTAGAATTGCGTTATGGCCTTGTGATATGATCAGATTATGTTTTATACAATGTCCTGAAGAGTATCATAGAATGATATAACTATCATGTCCAGGGATTAGGTCATGTTGGGGGAGTAATTTAGAGTTGTAATGTGTATTCTAGTATTATGTCGCATTGGTTCTATGTATAGAGTGTAAGAGCATGCTCTCCAGCTTTTACATTGGTAAGATAGAGATGTTTAAAATCATTGTTCAGGATAATTTTTTTTTTTTTAAATTGGCCAGGGAGGTGAAAATACCCATACTCATCTGTCTCCTGTGCTCTGAGGTCTCCCGACACAGTCTGGTCCTGCTGCTCTGGTGTTTTCTTCCAGCGGGGAGCTTCCACCAAAACAAGACAACAGAGCAGCAGGACCGGACCACGCTGGAGCATCGGGAACAGGTGACTATGTTATTTATTTATTTAAATTCACCATCCCTGGACTAATATGTATTCTATTATTTTTTTTTTTATCCTGGACAACCCCTCTAAGGCCTACCCGGATACCAACTAGGACCACTCCAAAACTGCACACTTGTGGGTGGGATTTGTTAGCCATAACTTCTTTTCATGCTGTGATATGCCCTCACAGGAATTTGTTCCAAGGATTTGCCACTGCCCCTGCAAATACAGGCCAGTTGGCATCTATATACTAGAACTGTATGATGGTCTTGTAGGGTGGTGTAGTATTCTGTGTAGATGCTATAATGCTCCTCTTTAGGGCCGTAGTGTCCTGTATATAGATTATAACATAATTGCTGTATGGTTATCTGTAGATGGGTGAACCTCTAGATTCTAGATTCGAAGATTCGTTCTGTTTCGGGGACAGACAGTTTGGCACATGATTTGTTTCAGCTTAAATAACTCGTCACAAACTAGAAATTATATTATTATAGTCTAGTGTCTCTCCAGGAGTATAATAGATGGAGGTCCAGGGGAAGTATGAAAAATAACAGTTATACTCTCCTTTCCTCACCCCTTCTGGGCATTCTTACAGCATCCGACAATCCCTCTGCATCCTCTTCATCCTCCTGGGTGACCTCATGTGCACTGGGGCCACAGCTGAGGCTGTGATTGGGCCGCAATGGTCACATGGTGCGTTCTGATGTCATGATTGAAGAGGTGATGAAAGTTGAGTATAACTGTATTATTGTTTTACACCCCACCTTGGCCTCCATCTATTATAGTCTGGGATCTGAAGAGACCCCATAGTATAATTTTACTCTGAATTTGGTTTGATTCAAACTGGTTTGCTCATCTCTAGTTTTTACCAGTGGACAGGTCATGTTGGGAGCTGTAGTATTATTGTATGTATAGAAGATAATAAATTTCTATTAAGTTTATTTTGGGTGATAAAGTATATTAGAATTGTACAATGGTTGAGTCTAGTGATCAGGTCATGTCAGGAGGTCTATTCATCTAAGAAGGTAGTATAATAGAGTTGTACAATGGTCATGTCCGGTGAACAGGTCATTGTTGGGAGGTGTAACATTCTATAGGTAGAGTATAATTGAATTCTAATATTCTAATGTTTTGGGTTGTAAAGTATTATAGATGGTATAATGGTTATATTCAGTGGTCAGTGATTCAAGTTATTTCTGTGAACATTGTGGGTTTTTCTTTTATTAACCCGTTTATGCCTAGTGTTCAGTTATTAGAACTCAAAAATACAGTATATAACCTCCGGCATCAATGGGTTAAGCGAGGGGTTCCAACAATTTTGTCCACGTGTGTATATAACAACTTATATGTAAGTTACTTCTACTAATATAACAGCAATTGATAATAGAACCCTCCAGGCCCATGATGAAATATGATGTGTATTATTATGTCCAGGGCTTTCGGGAATTGTTCAGCATTCTGCTTGAGACACAACACAATTAATGCAAATGAGCTGTTAATCGGCTTTCACAATGTCGGATGGCTGGTGAAAGCATGTGATGTGCTTATAGCTTAAAAGCATTACAGGTGATTTGTGTAAAACGCTATGGAGTGCGAGAGAGACAGGGGATTAACAGGCAGGACAGCTCGGCGCAGGAGGATGTGCTAGTGAATTAAACCGTTCTCTGCAAGGGATACAAAGTTATTTAGACGTATCAGGAACTTATTGGGTCTCATATACGAAAACTTGTAAAATTTAGAATATTAGCGGTGTTACCATAGCAAAAAAAAAAGCTGAATCCGCATTGACTGGATGAACCTTACTGTGTTACAAAGTGGGCAATGTTTGTGCTCATTTGCATAAAAAGAAAATTTCTGGGCAATTTTCAGGATTTTCTCAGGCAGAAGTGGGGCAGAGCTTAAAAGAAATGTATTGTCAAGTTTTCATTTAGTACATGAAGCTAGAGAATAATATATCACTTTTTTGTTTTTATTTTCCAATTGCCGAATTTTTAATTCTATTTCTGTACATGACTGTGGGGTCAGCCATCTTGCCAGAGCTTCTTCTCTGCCCTATTAACAGCATTTAGTTACATGCTTTACCATACTTTCATGGCCTTAGTCAGTGAAGTGTATGGAGAGTTTTCTAGGCATGCTCTGTGCAGGAAGGAGGAGTGCATAAATTATTACATTATCTATTGTCAGCAGTGGATGCATTGATGGGTCAGTGGTGTTATCTACAGATGTGATATCTTCCGTTGTAGTTCTTTTTGTGTTGTAAATGAGGTGACTGTTGCAAAGAACCCCCTACAGAAATTGCAAGTGTCATTATTAGGCTTAATTGCCAGGGTATAAATTGCAGAATTTAGTACTTTTTGGAATATAGATAGTGACATGGAAAATTTTAGTTAAATTATCAAAAATTCTTAAAAAATCGGAACAAAAACTTATTGCACTCTTTCCTGTACTTTCTGACATAAGTGCAGGAACAAGAACTTATGATGCAGCATGGTGGCTCAGTGGTTAGCACTGTTGCCTTGCAGCAGCTAAGGAACCAGTCAAAGACAACATCTGCATGGAGTTTGCATGTTCTCCCCGTGTTTGTGTGGGCTTTCCTCCAGGTACCCTTGTTTCCTCCCACACTCCAAAGACAGACCAATTTAGGTTGTGCGTCCTATTTGGGACAGTGTTGACAATAGCTGTAAAATTCTGCAGAATATGGTGACGCTATACAAGTAAGTTTGGATTCACACCAATGTTTGTATTCTGTTTTTTGGATTCCGTCCCCGAATTCACTTGCAAAATGCATTTTTCAGGTGGGAACCCGATGGACCCCATTATAGTCTTTTGGGTCTGCAGGTAAATGCTTTTTAAGCGGATTGGGTATAAGTTTTTTGGATCACCAAGCGGGTGATCTGCAGATATATACCCAGTGGCGTAACTAGGAATGGTGGGGCCCCGTGGCGAACTATACTGCAAAGACCCCCTAATATAATGATAGTATTTGTGGGGCCCGCGGTGTCACTTGTCGATCCCGGCCCAGCCAGGATCGGCAAGTGAATAGGGGCCCTAACGGCCTATTAAAAAAAAAAAAAAAAACGCAGCGGTAGCGGCTGTCACCAGGCCCCCTAATGGCCCGGGCCCTGTGGCAGCCGCCTCCGCTGCCTCTACGGTAGTTACGCCCCTGTATATACCTCATGTGTATGTCCAGCTTATATCGGAACCACATACCCCTAGTGGTAGAAATAGGTAACTGATATTTGTGCATAGTGAGAACAGAACATTTCTATGCAATACAGAAAGAAACTTTGGAGTTTGAAATCTTGGAGACATTTTGTAGTGGTAGGTACAATTCAGTCTACATGTACATGACAATAAAAAAAAAACAAAAACAAAAAACACCAAAAAACAGACGTGTCCATCAGGGAGTCACATATTTCAGTTTTTAACAGTGAAACAACTGATGAACTTCATTGGTCTCTTTTTTTACCCAACTCTTTTAAGTTTGGTAAAAGTGATATAACACCCAAAATACAGACTAAAAAAGTTGACCCCATAGACTTGTATAGGGTCCGATAGGCAGGAAAACCAGACATGTCTTATTTATTTAACAGTCCATTAAAAAGGTCCATTAGAAATGGACATGTGTATGTGCCCATTGACTCTCACCCTTCTAAAACAGGACATGTCACATGTGTATGTACCCATTGACTCCCGCTGGGAGGACATGTCACATATGGACGAGACCTTACTCTTTGTCACTACTTATCATTTGATCTTATAAATATAATATTCTGTGGCAGTGCATTCAATAATCCTTTTTCTCTGTCTTCCAGGACAAGGACAATTCTGGTGCCACTATTCTGCACTTAGCCGCCAGGTTTGGCCACCATGAAATAACTGGTTGGTTATTACGATTCGGAACGAATGATGCGATGGTAGCGACAGACACTGGAGCACTTCCTGTACATTATGCAGCGGCCAAAGGAGATCTCCCTACATTGCAGCATCTCATAGAGTATTGTCCAAAGTAAGATCCCCATAGGCTCCTTATCTCCTCCATAATATTATCCTCAGATATTTACCCTGGAAATGTATATTCTATTGTAGTTATATGTTTTATGGGTATCTAAGACATATCTATTTGTGCTTCTGTATTCAGCCCAGTTTTAGTAGTTTTATGAAAATAGACCCACTAATATAACCCCCTCCCACCATCACAACTACAAGGGATCTATGTATGGGTGTAAATAACCGGGTAGCGGGCAGATAAGCTGCTGTGGGGCCTAATAGCTAAAACAGCTCACATTCATACAAAGGTAAGGTGGATGATGGCTCCATTCTATGGGATACATTTTGCATTATTTACCTATACCCAAGTGTTACATCATTATTTTATTTTTTATTGTGCAATTATTGCTGTGCTATGTGTGGGGGAGGTAGGCTCAGCGGTAGCAGCAGCGGACCCAGACAGTCAGAGACAGACACCAAAATCAGTTTGAACAGGGTTTTTGCCCTGTGTGTTTATTTTGCAAAAAGTTTTAAAGGTGTTTGGCAAACAAAATAAATAGGCCTTTACTTCAGGCAAAAGCAAAAACACAAATACCTGCCCGGCTAGGCGACTAACTACACAGAAGTAATCTGTCTATACGTATGGCTTGCTTCAACCACACGGACAAAACAAAGCAACAAAAAATACAAGCTGTGGAGCACCCACTGGTCTCACCAGTTTTCAGTTAGGATGGACAGGACCTGGCTCCACCACTCTCCCCCAGGAACTGCCCAGGACTGAAGACTTTAGAGGCTTTATAGGCCTGTGATTAGGCCTAACTGTTCCCACCTGTGCACGTAAGCTCCTTCCTGCAGTAGGATGAGAAGAGGTTAATACTGACAGATGCCTTCTACAGCTATATGAAGCCCTCACTCACCACACATATGAGAGGACTCTGGGGGAGATATAGCGTCCTTCCAGGACTTTTCCTGTCACTTTCTTACATACCCTCCCCCTTTGTTCGAACCTATAGGGGCGAACACCTTTCGCCACCATACAATGTGTCCTGGACAAAGCGTCTGCATTCCCCTGTAATTTACCGGATCGGTGTTCGACCTTAAATTTAAAATTTTGTAAGGTAAGGAACCATCTCGTAACCCGGGCATTTCTTTCTTTAGCCTGAGACATCCATGTGAGAGGGGAGTGGTCAGTAATCAACCAAAACTGTCGGCCTAGCAAATAATACCGTAGGGACTCCAGAGCCCATTTGATGGCCAAACACTCCCTTTCTACAATACTGTAATATTTCTCTGCAGGAGTGAGCTTTCGACTTAAGTACGTGACTGGATGTTCCTCACCTTCAATCACTTGTGAAAGGACTGCCCCTAACCCTACATCTGAGGCATCTGTCTGTACCACAAACTCTTTGGCATTATTGGGAGTGACCAAGACTGGTTGTATACAAAGGACCGCTTTCAACTTTTGGAATGCCCCCTCAGCCCCTTCACTCCATTTGATGAGGCCAGTTCTCCCTCCCTTGGTTCGGTCAGTCAGGGGAGCTGCAATGGAGGCAAAATTGGGTATGAACCTCCTATAGTACCCCACAATTCCCAGGAAAGCCCTCACCTGCTTTTTACTTACGGGCCGGGGCCAATTCTGGATAGCCTCTACTTTATTCACCTGGGGTTTGATCACTCCTCTTCCTATTGTGTACCCCAAATACCGGGCTTCCTCAAGGCCCAAAGCGCACTTTTTGGGGTTAGCAGTTAATCCGGCTGCCCGAAGCGAATCTAGTACCGCTTGGACCTTTGGCAAGTGACTCCCCCAATCAGGACTGAAGATGACAATATCATCAAGGTAGGCTGAAGCATACCTGCGATGTGGCTTGAGGATTTTGTCCATCAACCGTTGAAAGGTGGTGGGAGCCCCATGTAGTCCGAAAGGCATAGTTACGTACGGGAAGAGACCATCTGGGGTGGCAAATGCCGTTTTCTCTTTAGCACTTTCCGTAAGCGGGACCTGCCAATACCCTTTTGTTAGATCAAGAGTAGAGAAATACCTGGAAGTCCCTAACCTGTCAATCAGCTCGTCCACTCTGGGCATTGGGTAGGCATCAAACTTTGAATTTTCATTTAATTTACGGAAATCGTTACAAAATCTGATTGTACCATCGGGTTTGGGAATCAGGACAATAGGATTTGACCATGCACTTTTAGATTCTTCAATGACCCCAAGGGCTAACATATCGCTAATCTCCTTGGTTATGGCCTGTCTACGAGCTTCAGGTACACGGTAGGGCTTCAGACTGATTCGTACCTGCGGCTCGGTTACAATGTCGTGCTCTATTAGATTAGTACGCCCAGGGGTCTCTGAAAATACATCAGTGTTTCTTTGTACAAGTTCTTTTGTCTCTTGTGCCTGTACCTTAGACAGAGTCACCGCTATCTGTACCTCAGGACAATGATTACCAATTGTACCTCTGACTTTAGTGGCAATCTCTCTAGGGGTACTTAGGGCCGACAAGGATTCCCTCTCTTTCCAGGGTTTTAACAGATTCACATGGTAGATCTGTTCAGGTTTCCTCCTGCCTGGTTGGAAGACCTTGTAGTTTACATTCCCCACTTTTTCAATTATCTCATACGGACCTTGCCACTTGGCTAGAAATTTACTTTCTACAGTGGGTACGAGCACTAACACCCGGTCACCTGGGTTAAAGGATCTGAGCTGAGCCTTTCTGTTGTAAACGCGGCTTTGTGCCAACTGAGCATGCTCCAAGTGCTCCTTTACGATTGGCATTACTGCGGCAATTCGGTCTTGCATTTGGGTTATGTGCTCTATAACGCTACGGTAAGGAGTCTGTTCCTGTTCCCAAGTTTCCCTAGCAATATCTAACAGACCCCTTGGATGTCTACCATACACTAGTTCGAAGGGAGAAAATCCGGTGGAGGACTGGGGTACCTCTCGGATGGCAAACATTAAATATGGCAGCAAACAATCCCAGTCCTTACCATCCTTGCTAACCACCCTTTTCAACATTCCTTTAAGGGTCTTGTTAAACCTCTCAACTAGGCCATCGGTCTGGGGGTGGTAGACAGAGGTTCTTAAGTGCTTAATGCCCAGGAGCTTACACATTTCCTTTGTAACTTTGGACATAAAGGGGGTACCTTGATCCATCAGGATCTCTTTAGGGATACCGGTTCGGGAAAACATATAAAACAACTCCTTTGCGATCAGTTTTGCCGAGGTATGTCTAAGGGGCACTGCCTCAGGGTACCGGGTAGCATAATGTACTACGACCAATATGTACTGATGTCCCCTAGCAGATTTCACCAGTGGTCCCACCAAATCCATAGCTATACGCTCAAAGGGCACCTCTATAATTGGGAGGGGTACTAATGGACTCCTGAAGTGTGAGACTGATGCAGTCAATTGGCACACTGGGCAGGAGCTACAGTAGTCCTGTACATGTCTGTCCACCCCCGGCCAATAGAAACGTTGTAATATCCGTTCCTTAGTTTTCTCATACCCCAAATGTCCTCCCAGTGCATGCTTATGGGCTAAGTCTAGAACCACTTTTTGAAAGGGTTGAGGTACCACCAATTGCTCAATAACTTCATTTCTTATTTTGCTTACTCTATACAGTAAATCCTGGTTCACAGCAAAATAAGGAAATTCTCGGTCAGCCCCCGGATATTGGGACTTACCATTTATCACTTTTACATTTTCTCTTGCCCGAGACAAGTTTGGGTCCCTGAGTTGGGCAGTACCAAAATTGTCATGGGACACCTCAAGTTCCTGTAGGTCAGACACCTCCCGCTGACCTTCAGTGTCACCAGCTAACACTGTAAGGGGCGGGCTAGTTCCTTCTGGGACTGCAGCTATTGCTGGCACACCACAGTCCGGGTCGAAAGGTTCAGGGTCAATTTGAGGCAACCTTTCACAATCCTCCCGCTCTTTATATGGAACCTTCTGGTTTTTCCGCAGGCTCCAGAACCCAGGAAAGTCTCTTCCAAGAATGACGCTGTGGCACAGACTCTGGACTACGCCGACCTGGTGACAGACTACACCACCGGTAGTCTCAATGGGGACCTCAGCGATTGGGTATTTTCTGACGTCACCATGGATACACAAGACCCCCATCATATTGGACAGGGTCCACCAGAGTTGCACGTACCAGGGTCACCACACTACCAGAGTCCAGGAGAGCAGACACAGACTGTCCTCCCACAGTTACCACACACATTTGGGGATCACCATCAATCGGCAGTTCTGCTAAGCAGGCAGGTTGAGCAAACAGCAAGACTTGCAGTCCATTGGCTCACTGGTCAGAGGGCAACGTGCAGCTACATGTCCCATCTCATGGCACCGCCAGCACCGTAAATGTGATTGGTCGCCATTTTGCGGGTGGAATCTAGACAACACGGCTCCGGCTGCCTGCTCCCTTGGTATACGCCCTTCCACTCCAATCCTCCTTACACCCCTACCGGTGGGTATTGTCTTACCAGACTTCGGGGAGGTCGGTCTGGAAGGTGTCTGGAGGAGGTCCTCAGTGGCCCGATATCTCTCCACTAGGCAAACCAGCTCCTCTGCCGTCGTGGGCCCTGCTTGGCCAACCCAGCGTTGGATTTTAGGGGGAAGGGAGCGAATATACATGTCCAGCACTACCCGTTCCACCATCTTGGCAGGGGAGGCTTCTTCTGGCTGGAGCCACTTCCTCACCAGGTAGACCAAGTCATGCATTTGAGACCTGGGCGGGAGACTTTCAGAAAAAGTCCATTGATGTACCCTTCCGGCTCGTACATGCATGTTTACTCCAAGTCGGGCTAGGATTTCTCCCCTCAGCTTGGTATAGTCCCTGGCGTCTGTCTCACACAGATCATAGTATGCCTTCTGTGGCTCCCCGGTTACAGTACTCGCTCATCTCTACCAGCTGCTCATCAGCCAAAATGGCCATATCTGCCATTTCAGCCTATAAAAATCTAATGTGTATGGAAGGCTTAAAGGGGTTTTCTGGGCAAAAAATGTTGTTGTTGTTTTATTTTGTTTTGTTTTTTTTTAAAAAAAAGGTCTTAGAGCTATTAATGGGTTGATAAATGCATCCATATACCTTTAGTAATGTTTTGAGTGATTTCTGGGTGTCTGGTATCTTCTGCATTTGTTTACCTTGTTCAGCTTCCTGCTATGTAACTTCTATAGTACACTAATCCCTCTCACCTCACTCCCCTCCTTCCTCTCTCCCTCCCTTCCATAACCCTCTTCTCCCTGTCTTTCTAGCTATGTCGCCCACTACTAGCTCTTCCCAACCTATTCAGCCTAACTCTGACCCTTCCAGTCTTCCTCCTGCTGGACGGCTCCTCCCTCTTTTCTGACTCTGCCGGAGTCTGCAATAGTCCTAGCGCTGCAGTGACGATCCACCTCTACAGCGCTGGGTCTGTAGCGCGCATCGGCAGTCAGAAAAGAAGGAGGAGCCATACCGCAGGAGGAAGCCTGGAAGTCAGAGAGGTAAGTATGATAGCGTGTATGGGGGAAGGGACTAGTAGTGACGAACCGTTTCCAGAAAAGGGAAAACGGATCGTCACTGGATAACCAGCAAATGCCCCTGGGGCGGTCATGTGTCATTTGGGTAAATATACATTTTTGATAACTTATGTTATTTAGAAAGTAGGCGGAGGACGGTGTTTAGATTAGTGTATTGATTAGTTTTTATCCTGGAATACCCCTTTAATTTACCAGAGATTCAATAGTTGGTTGGTTATGCTGATGAGATATTAATCTGAAGATAATTGGCAGATCCAGCGTATCTTAGTATCATCTTATCTTTGTAGCATCTGCTATTCACATGTATGTTCTCCACAGACATCAGATTCTCAGCAGATTTCACCAAATTTAGCAAAACCAGACAAAGATCTGCAGATAAGTATCTAATGTATATGACCTACTTTGGTGCACATTCTGATGTGAGACAGAAACCTGGAGTACGGATTCCATATGTTGCCATATAAGCTCTATTGATGTTATATATATATATGGACATATTACCCCTAAAGGCAATGCTTCCTTTTACTTATGGTTCCGTATAAAATTCAAGGCATGCAGAAGTAAAGACCCAAGAACTTATATGGAAGCTTATAAAATCAACCCAAAATACTGACAAGTGCATGAGTCTGAGGCTGGGGCCCCACAGGCTGGAAACGCCGGCGTTTTACAGTACAGGCAAAGTGGATGAGATTCAAGTGAATCCCATGCCCACTTTGCAGTAAAAACCGCCGTGCGGACACGCCACGATTTCCAAAACTAGCGTGGTTTTGGAAATTGCATTATGTCAATTACATCTACAAAAATGCCGACGGTTTCCCCATAGATATAATTGTAACAGAAAGTCCACAGAGGAAAACTCTGCAAACTTTCTGTCTAAAGCACTGTGGGAAGAACCATGACGCGTTGCTATGGGATGTCCCGCGGGGCCTTAGCCTTAAAGTTGTTACTGGAGCAGATTTCTCACTTTTTAGGTTACTTTACCAGTACCTTATTATGGACAAGGACAGTAAACCCTTCACTGGGCCCAGATATTTTTCTGGATAGGTTGGTGGAGTTAAGGAAAGCAAAACCCTTGTAATGCTTGGGATGAAATACACCAGACGTTCCTGATCCTTGTCCCGTCCTCTTTGGTGGGCAGTGAGTGATATACAGTATATTTCTATTTTGTTACCTTTTTGTACTCACACGCTGTATTTTATGTTTTTACCTGCTTTTGCACTAGTCACCTGGCGTTTTAGTTTAGAAACCACATAAATAATTTATCTCGGGTAAGAGCTTTCTCTTCACAATGCTTCCTGTGGATGATGATAGTTTCCTTTACAAACCCTTGAAATTCCATCTTCATTACAATTAAGGGCTCAATAGGCCGATGTATCATTAGATTTTATGTTCATGTGCGTGTGCGGAGGATTGTGTGAGCGGACCACAAATTAACCCTAATTATATCTGCAGATTTTTCCATGGCTTTGTTTTCTTGCTTCTCCCCAGCCTGGTTCACTTGTTCCACAGGCCTTGGGTTGTCCATTAGGGATATTAATGTGATTAAACACATAGCATTACATTGGTTACGATCTGTTAGCTCCTGTAACATGTCTGTTTTAGGAAATACTTCCCCATAAAGTAACAATTCCAGAGTATATTTTCTTACAACTGTGCATTGTGCTATTTATTTGTTTTTCTGGATATGTATATACTGTATAAATTGAAACCTGGGAATTACCATTTACCTTGTACATAAGGTTTGTCTCTGCAGATTCTAAAGGTACGTTCACACTGAAAAATTGTGCTTCTGGAATTAGGAAACATTTTTTAATGCATTTTTTCTTTTACATGATGTGGTTTTTGACGCATTTATGGACTTGGGGGAAAAAAAACCGCTCACGGTTTCTGATGCAGTTTTTGCAGACTCTGCCTCAAAATCAGTCTGCAAAAAACTTTGTGTGAACACACCCTAAGGGCCCGTTCACATGGAGTAAACGCGCATGTATTTTGGCAAAATACATGTGTAAAAATAAGACTCCCATTGACTTCAATGACATTTTACACGTGTATTTTGACGTGTATTTTAACGTGTATTTTGATGTGTTTTTTACACGTGTAAAAAAATGTCATTGAAGTCAATAGGAGTCTTATTTTAAGGGTGCATTCACACAATGTCTTTTGGCACGTAATGTGGCACGTAGACGCCGTATACGCTCCCATTGTTTTCAATGGAAGCCAGTACTGTATATGCGGCGCTAATTTGCGTCCGCCGCAAAATCACGGCCGCAAAGTGGCGGCGCGTATACGGTACCTGCTCCCATTGAAACATTGGGAGCGTATACGGCCCACAAAAGCTCCCGCGGCGTCTACGCGCCACATTACATGCCAAAAGACATCGTGTGAATACACCCTAACACGTGAATTTTTTACACGTGTATTTTGTCAAAATACACGCACGTTTACGCCGTGTGAACGGGCCCTAATAACAGTCCACAATGGTTAGACAGTGTCAGAGTTTGACATGGGGAATGGTAATGCCCAAATGTTACGTGGCGTTCTCAATACCACCACTGTCCACCCAGGGGTTTCCTTCCTAATCCCTGGAAAAACTGGATAGGAAACGGCTTGCCGGAATTCACTTTTAAAACCCATTCATTTTAATGGATTTTTAAAGCAAACCACCGGTGTCCATATGCAGCATCTATGCCTGGGAGCCAATTTTTTTTTTCGACTGGCACAAAGTCCTGCAAGTTCAACTTTGTGTCCGTGCAAAAAAATGATCTGCCTATATTCAGCAAATTGCTGCCGTCAGTGATTTGCCTGCTTTGGCATTTCGGCAGCTCTAAAGCTGTCCTGCTGCTAAATTTGTTCCTCACACCATTCCTGTGATTGTTCCGGCATCTCAGCAGCTTGCTGTCACGCCACATAATGAGCGTGTTGTTGCCGTTGATGATCTGCCTACTCTGGTGTTTCATTGGCTGGTCTGCAGCTGACCTCGTTCCTGGCGCTGTGCCCGTGATTGTTCTGGCATCTCAGCAGCTCGCTGGGAAGCCATATAATGAGTGTGTTGTTGGCGTCGATGATCCCCCTCAGCTCCGTTTGAGGAGAAATCTAGCTACCTTCATAGTTCTCGTTTTACAATTTTATGATAAATTTGCCATAAAATCTAACTGCCAATTTGGATTAAAGCTGTTTTCCCATCCAGTGTGTCAACACTGCCTGTAGTAGATCAGACAATATATCCATTAGTAGAAATGAAGTGAAAAGGGGCGATCCACAAGCACTCCACAGCCTTTAAAATATTCAATTCTTTATTCCATTAGGTTAAAAAAGTGAAGATACACAAGAAAGGGTGTCCATCAGAAATCACACATCATACATGTGTGACACAGTCATAGCATGACTAAGGGGGCCACCCCGAAACGCGTAAGCGTCTTTTTTAATGCACCATGTGTGATTTCTGATGGACACCCTTTCTTGTGTATCTTCACTTTTTTTAACCTAATGGAATAAAGAATTGAATATTTTAAAGGCTGTGGAGTGCTTGTGGATCGCCCCTTTTCACTTCATTTCTACTACTGAACTTACCTCATGGTCCGGAGAAAAAGATCCTGCACCTCCCTGCAAAGCTCAGCCAAGTGGTAAGACACAGCCCTAATTTTTCCCTTTTGTATTTACTATAATATATCCATGCTTGTACAGAATCCACTGAGGGTTATCTGAGTGTTTACATAGAGAGATAACAGACCTGGCTTTGTCAGAACCTGAGATAAGCTGCTAAGAGTAGTATAATATAGTACATGAACATAAATTCATAACAGTCGTGAAGCCATGTCATTTACCGGGATAAAAAGTAGCCTATGTGTTAATTGAGGTTACAAACTATCTATGTGCCAAATTTCATTCAAATCCGTTCAGTCATTTTTGCGTGATTGAGGAACAAACATCCAAACACACAAACTTTCACATTTCTAATATTAGTAGGATAGGATAGGATTTCAGGAGGCTCAACTGACCCACAGGACACTTTTATCACAGGGGTTGTGAATGTGCTTAGAAACACTCTAACAGCACTGTAACTCTCTATATTATGGGAGCACTGTAGCAGTTTAAGGCCGGGGCCTCACATTGTGAATATGCATCATTTTTGCCACAGCAGAAACAGGGTGACAAATGGTGCGTTTTACATTAACTGCAAAATGGATTGGATTCTGGCTAATCCCATCCACACATTGCAGAAAAAATCTGCAGTGGAAATGTTGCCATTTCAAAAACGCAATTTCGGAAATACTTTTTCCCTGTAGAATAATCCTACTAATATTATAAATGTGAAAGTTGGTGTGTTTGGATGTTTGTGTGTTTGGATGCTTGTGTGTTTGTGTGTTTGGATGTTTGTTCCACTATCACAGCCAAACGCCTGTATGGATTTGGCTGAGATTTTGCACATACCTAGATATTTAGCCGGAAGGAAAGATAGGCCACCTCACAAGGCGCGCACTCCCCTGACATCCCCGCCGGGACCGGCGAAACGATACTCTGGCTCCGCTGTAGGAACTCAGATGGCGTCCTCACAGGTCTGTCACCGTCGCTCCCATTGGTGCATGGTAGGCTCTGGGCGGGCCTGGGGAGAAGCGGTGCAGCCCGATACATCCAAGGCAGTCTGTGGGCAGGCTGCTTTCCAGTCTACGACCCGGCCAACATGGCGACTACTCGCGGCCATGTTGCCTGCTCTGCCTGGCCAGACCACTCTAGGACACTGTAGTGTGCGGGTAGGGGGAAAGGGGGGATTCCTTGGGGAGGGGGGGGGGGGGGTTAAAGGGATTCTACCACTAAAACGCATTTTTTTTCTGCTTTATACGTCGGAATAGCCTTTAGAAAGGCTATTCGTCTCTCACCTTTAGACATGGTCTCAGTATTTATCGGTATGCTAATGAGTTCTCCGCAGCAATGAGGGAGGGCCCCAGCACTCAAACCCAGGCCCGCTGGGAAGAACTCATTAGCATACCGGTAAAAAACGGTATTTCTAAGGAACGACACAGCAGAGATTTTGCACATAGCCTTTCTAAAGGCTATTCCGACATCTAAAGCAGAAAAAAACAGTAGAATCCCTTTAAGGGTGGGGGCCACGGGAGAGTCAGTGGGGTGCCGCAGGAGAGAGGGGCTGGTGAGGAAGAGCCGGGGTGCAGCAGGAGAGACGAGGGGACCTGCGAGGTTGGGGTTGCCATGGGGGTACTGCAGTGGGAAGGAACCAGGGTGGGAAGGAGCATCAGCCCCGGGAATCGAAGGGGTCAGGTGCGTGGGGGTGTGGGGTGAACAAGATGCAGCCTGTAGGTAGAGAGACCGTGGTGCCAAGCGAGCAGCAATGGGGGACGAGGGTGCGCAGGGGTTGGCACATGTAGCACCGCGAATCAGAAGCGACAGCGATTGGTTACATATAGGCTGCTCAGCGCCACCACCAACCCGCAGACGAAGTCGCGGGCAGATGCTAGAAATATATAATAGAAGGCGAATTTTTTTCCTCTGTGGACTTTCTGAAAAAAAACACAATACATTTCCACCACATTTTTTTCTGCAGTGTTTTTTTGCTGTGTTTCACTACGTGGGGCCTCAGCCTGAAGGGATTTTCTGGGACTATAATATTGATGACATATCCTTAAAAGATGACTTTTCACCAATTCTACCAATACCAGTTCTTAGTATCTATTAACAGGTGCCATTCCACTGATTCTAGGACAGTTGAGATTTTTCTCTAGCTCACACCATTCCTGAGCCATAAGTGCTTGGTGTGCTGTGTGAACGCAGCAGCCTTGTCAAGCAGTTGATTTGCGAGGGTTCCGGGTCTTGGACCCCCCAGTCTTCTATTAATATAAAAATACTCTATCTAATCTGGGGACACCTGTGGCAATCTTTATTATGGGAGCACTGCGATTGTCCGTATTATGGGGATTCTATGGCTTTTGTTTTTATGAAGGCATTGTAACTTTATTATGAGAGCACTGGGATGGTCTTAATAATACAAGTGTTGCGACTACCTTTATTATGGGGCCCTGTGACTCCTTCTTATGAAAGCGCTGTGTCTGTCCATAGTATGGGAGCGCTATGGCTGCCTTCATTGTCTGAGCACTCTAGATGTCTTTAGTATTGGCCCACTGTGGTTGTTGTTAAAGGGTGTAACAAGTAACCATGGGGCCCCATAACCAAATTTACAATGAGACGCTGATCTACCATGACCACCTGAGGCAGCAAGTTCAGGAATGTAACACTGTTTTGGTCTCTTTTACAAACAGCAATAATGCACATGCTGATTTTATGGTACAGATAATGCACAGTGACGTCGCACTACTGGAATAACGCACACAGTGATGTCATGGTTCAGGGATAATAAACACAATGATGTCACAGTACAAGGATAATAAGCACAGTGATGTTACAGGACATGAATAATAAACACACTGATATTACAGTATTAGAATAATGCACACTGTGATGCCATAGTACAGGTATAATAAACATACCGGTAGTTATGTTATGGCATAGGGATAATGCACATGGTGATGTCACAGTACAGGGGTAATAAACCTAGTGACCACCTTTATTATAGGAACACGGAGGCAATCCTTTTTATGGTGGCACTGTGACTCATGAGATCAATGTGGCTGTCTCTAGTTTGGGAGTCTGTATTATGAGGGCACTGTGTCTGTCTCTAGTATGGGAGTCTTTATTATGAGGGCACTGTGTCTGTCTCTAGTATGGGAGTCTTTATTATGAGGGCACTGTGACTGTCTCTAGTATGGGAGTCTATATTATGAGGGCACTGTGGCTGTCTCTAGTATGGGAGTCTGTATTATTAGGGCACTGTGGTTGTCTCTAGTATGGGAGTCTGTATTATGGGGTTACTGTGGCTGTATCTAGTATGGGGGTCTGTATTATGGGGTTACTGTGGTTGTCTCTAGTATGGGAGTCTGTATTATGGGGTTACTGTGGCTGTATCTAGTATGGTAGTCTGTATTATTAGGGCACTGTGGTTGTCTCTAGTATGGGAGTCTGTATTATGGGGTTACTGTGGCTGTATCTAGTATGGTAGTCTGTATCATGGGGTCACTGTGTCTGTCTCTAGAATGGGGGTCTGTATTATGGGGTCACTGTAACTGTATGTAGTATTGGAGTCCTTATTATGAGGACACTGTGGCTGCTTTATTATGGTAGCTTTGTGATTGTAAAGTCATGAGTATGAGAGCAATATGATTGCCTGTAGTATGAAAGCACTATGGCATTTTTAGTGTGCAGTACACAGTACTTTGACTCTTTATTATGGAGGCACTGTGGCTGTTTGTAGTATGGGAGTATAATGGTCATCTTTATAATGGGTGCACTTTGTGCTTCATTTATTTTGGAGTGTGGTAGTTTTTATTATGGGGCGCTCTTAAAGGGATATGGATATAAAATGTCCTCTATTTAAGTTGTTTGTGTTTGGGAGGTATCTGTTATATATTTCTATATGTTAGAGGGTATTGAACTGTTGATATCAACATATTCACATAATGACATCTCCAACTTTTTGTGGACCCTTTTCCTCAAGAGATGGCCTTCTTGAGATTGTCACTACCCTTTGCGCGCACAAGGAGCAGATTTCGCCTGGGGTATGTAATTGCCTGTGACGCGGCTGACATGTTATTAGTTGTAATGATCAGCACCTTAGAGTCAATTTATCTTCATTGGTCTTTGTTTCTTGTCACCATATGGCTGTAGGTGCACTTGATGCGGTAAGTTCAGTCGGCGTGGTCTGCAGCGTATTCTTGTTAATTCTTAATCAGCTCAGGTAGTGACAGTCAATGATAACAAGTGCTTGCTTTCCAGACTGTATTGTTTGTGGCCACCATGGCAACGCGGAGGGTGACCTGTAGTAAATTAATAAGATGTAACCAATACACGGACATGGAGTTCCGACATCCCAGCTTCCTACATGTGTAGGTACAAGTGACCCTCAGCAAAATAATTCAGGAAGGTTCTCGTTCGGGTAAAGTCTCATTCCCCAAACAAAGTTGGCATTAATAATGTAAAAAATTAAAGTGACCCGTCCTTTTACATCATGTTGGAGAATTGCATAGATAAAAACTTCTTAATATAATGGTATAAAAAGAGGCTGGTAAAGGCGTGAACTATACAGGTAGTGGTTGATGCTGTAGGCACCTTGTCTATAACATCTAATGGTTTGCTTGTGACTCAATTTTTAAAGGAACTTGTGTGGATTTGGGATACTAAACCACTAGCATATCCTTATGGACTGGTGCTCTAGTGTCCCAAATATCCCTTGTGGAGAAGGTAACTCAGTAGCAGCAGTGGTGTAATCCAACCAGTCACAGACAGGGACACAAAATCTCAGGATTATTTATAAAAAAACATCAAAATAAATAAACCTTTACATCAGGTACAAAAATAAGCAAAATAAATACAGCCTTACCTTCAGGCAAAAGGCAAAACAAAACTCCTGCTCGTCCGAGCACTCACTAATACAGAATAAGGCTAACTGTAAGTGTGGCTCACTTCCGGCCACACGAGCAAACAAAATAAGTCCCATTTTCGTCTCACCAAAACTCAGGACAGACCCAGGCGCCTCCTCTTACTCCCAGGATATGACCTGAAGTGCCGACTCTGCAGTCTTTTATAGCCCAGTAACAAGCCCAGGACCCACACCTGAGACCTATTCCAGACGCACCCTGGACCACACATACGTCAAAAACCTGGGGGGGGGGGGATATACCAGGACTCCTGCACTCTGCCTGTCACCTTCTCACACCCTCTATTATGCCTTTCTGTACCCTTAAAGATGTCTACTTCCAGAAAATTCACCGTGCTGCAGTGATACCGGCTGGGGCACTACACTGTGGCTTTACTGTACATGGTTTGACGTCTGTTGCATGCATAGGGGGGTGGACTGTGCCAGCTGGCTTCATTGCAAAACTAGTGTGCACTGTAGGAACCAGAGATGAATCTGATCAGTCTCATCTCTAGATAAGTATAAGGTCTTTTCTTATTCATGGGAACAGGCAGGGTTAATATTTGGAAAACTAAACAACATGCATGCCAATAATGACACAAATGTATAAGAAAAGAAATATGTTATTAGTACATACTATATCCCATAGGCAGAGCTGTGGCTAGGCTTTCCGTCACCAGGGTAAAGGTTCATTTCACTACTATTACTCTTTATCTAAATACATATGTGTGACTTTATGGTGTCCCCCCTGGGGTATATGCCTATTGGGTTGAAAATTTCCCCCTTCCTCGCTATGCCTCAGCCTTAAGCAGTGGCGTAACTACCACCATAGCAGCAGAGGCAGCTGCCACAGGGCCCGGGACATTAGGGGCCCGGTGACAGCCGCTACCGCTGCTATCATTATACTCGGGGGTCTTTTCGGACCCCTGAGTATAATGATTGGCGGACCGGGAGAGGTAAGAAACATAAAAAACACTGTTACTTACCTCTCCACGATCCTGCCAGGCCTCCTTCCTACTTGTCTGACGTCACATGAACCCGGCCTGAGTCCCGGGTCATGTGACCTCCGACGTCATTGAAGACGGCAGCGGAGGCTGACAGCGTAGGAGCTGGGGGACAGGTAAGAAACAGTAGTTTTTTTATGTTTTTATTTCCCCGGGTCTCCGATTTTTATACTCTGGGGTCTGAAAAGACCCCAGAGTATAATTGTTTATGGGTGTCCACAGTGGGACATAATACTGTGTGCAGGGGCAACTATGGGGGATAATACTGTGTGCAGGGGCCACTATGGGGGATAATACTGTGTGCAGGGGCCATTAAGGGACATAATACTGTGTGCAGGGGACACTATGAGGGATAATACTGTGTGCAGGGGCCACTATGGGGGATAATACTATGTGCAGGGGCCACTATGGGGGATAATACTGTGTGCAGGGGCCACTATGGGGGATAATACTGTGTGAAGGGGCCAGTATGGGGGATAATACTGTGTGCAGGGGCCATTAAGGGACATAATACTGTGTGCAGGGGACACTATGAGGGATAATACTGTGTGCAGGGGCCACTATGGGGGATAATACTGTGTGCAGGGGCCACTATGGGGGATAATACTGTGTGCAGGGGCAACTATGGGGGATAATACTGTGTGCAGGGGCCACTATGGGGGATAATACTGTGTGCAGGGGCCATTAAGGGACATAATACTGTGTGCAGGGGACACTATGAGGGATAATACTGTGTGCAGGGGCCACTATGGGGGATAATACTATGTGCAGGGGCCACTATGGGGGATAATACTGTGTGCAGGGGCCACTATGGGGGATAATACTGTGTGAAGGGGCCAGTATGGGGGATAATACTGTGTGCAGGGGCCATTAAGGGACATAATACTGTGTGCAGGGGACACTATGAGGGATAATACTGTGTGCAGGGGCCACTATGGGGGATAATACTGTGTGCAGGGGCCACTATGGGGGATAATACTGTGTGCAGGGGCCATTAAGGGACATAATACTGTGTGCAGGGGCCACTATGAGGGATAATACTGTGTGCAGGGGCCACTATGGGGGATAATACTGTGTGCAGGGGCCACTATGGGGGATAATACTATGTGCAGGGGCCACTATGGGGGATAATACTGTGTGCAGGGGCCACTATGAGGGATAATACTGTGTGCAGGGGCCACTATGGGGGATAATACTGTGTGCAGGGGCCACTATGGGGGATAATACTATGTGCAGGGGCCACTATGGGGCATAATAGAGCGCGCAGGAATGCGTAGGAGGGGGTCGGTCGAGGTCTTCGGCGTAGTTGTCGGTTGGGGGGGCATGTCAAAAGTTCGCCACGGGGCCCTGTCATTCCTAGTTACACCACTGGCCATAAGTATTCTCTCTAAGAAACATTGCCTTTGCTATTTCATGGGGTACCATACAGTGCCATACACTGTCTCTACAGACCAGGAACCATGGGCTCTCCTTGTCCTGCCATACTGACACTGCGCACACTATCACAGGTCTGCAGTAGACATTGATTATTAAGGAGGACACAGACTCTACTACTCCCCATTGTGCAAGCACAATAGTGGCGGCTTATCCTTTTATGTGACCCTACTGATGATATTTATAGGTTTGCCCATTAGGAGATGTTATATTACCTCTATCAGCAGGGTACACAACCTAACCAGAGCTGCGCTGTTTCCACTGATATGGATGAATAGCTGGCAATAAATCAGTGTGTTCTATTATCTATATGCGGGCTTGTGTGGTGTGACATCTCAAGATAGAGTTTATCTGGATCTCTCAGCTGGGACCTTGTTATAGTACATAGTACATGAATATTAAATTGTTAGCGTGAAGAGCGGGATGTGCTCCTAAAGCCACAATATGGCTGTGTACGGCATATCACCTGTCACTGGACAGTCCCATACAGAGATATATGAGGATAATAATAATAGCATTGATCACATCTGAGGAGTCTATGGGGTCATCTCTGGTACTGTATGGTGATATAGGGTCCTATCTCTTGCACAGTAAGGGAGTATCTTTGGCATTGAATGGAGTTATCTCTTGCACTTCAAGGAGGAATATAGAGTCTGTATAAGGACAACTTGGGCCCTCCAACAAAGCACCTCTTGCATGATATGGTGGTGTGCATCCATTGCTGTATAAGGGGGTATATATGCCACTATATAGAGACATCTCTCACTGAAATGAGTTATCTCTTGAACCTTATGGTAGCATCTGTGATTTTAGAAAACTCCTGCAATGTAAGAAGACATCTCTTGTGCTGTATGGGGTATCTCACATTGTATGGAAGCATTTCTATCAACATCTGTAGCAGTGTGAGTGGTGTGTCTTATATTGTAATATTGTATCGAGGAATCTTCTAACTGTCTGTAGGCAAATTTTTTAATTGGGTTCATCCCTGGTACACATGAGGCTAAGATGCATGTCCCTAAACACATAGGGACACATGTCCCTAATCTACATCAAACCAAGCGTAGATCACTCCGCGCAGAGAACTAATGATTATGACGATGACCATGAGGTCTTTCTCTTTCTCTCCCGTTTTTTCCTTAGCTGCTATGGACTCCTAGTATATCTTCTCTTCTCAGCTTATGTGTGTCTACGTCTGTATTATATTACGGTGTATTATCCTGTATCTGTATTACTATGCTGCTGTAACATACTGAAATTTCCCCAATGTGGGACTATTAAAGGATTATCTTATCTTAAAAAGAAGATCATCTCTGCATTACTTCATTGGTTAGGGGCCACACAGATAGGTTTCTGCTCCTATTGAAGACCCCTACATGCTGCTGTTATTGGATTCTGAGGCATTGTGGACCTTACAAACTCCTTTTACTGGGTTTATGGTAACATTGTTGAGGTCTAGGGTAGAGAGGGAGTTCATGTATACAATCCTGGTGGTCTATAGCAGTGAAGGGGTTAAGGTTGTATACTTGGCGTCCAGTGAGTTACTCACTGCTCCACACTCCAGTGTTGTTTCTGTAGTGGTACGACTGGTATGGACAAACATATCCTATCACATAAACTGCTTCCTATGGACCCCTCTCCCTCAGACTCCACCTTGGACTCCTCACAATACAGACTGGTCCCTATTAGAGATGAGCGAACAGTGTTCTATCGAACACATGTTCGATCGGATATCAGGCTGTTCGATGTGTTCGATTCGAATCGAACATCACATGGCAAACTCCAAAAAAATTTGATTCCCCTCCCACCTTCCCTGGTGCTTTTTTTGCACCAATAACAGCGCAGGGGAGGTGGGACAGGAACTACGACACCGGGGGCATCGAAAAAAATCGGAAAAAGTCATTGGCTGCCGAAATCAAGTGACCTCCATTTTAGACGAATAGTGGATTTCAAATCCGGGTCATATGAGAATGTGAACTTTGTGACTATGAGACAGGGATAGCTGTACAGGCAGGGATAGCTAGGGATAACCTTTATTTAGATAGGAATGTTATTAAAAATAACTTTTTGGGGCTCTATCGGGTGTGTAATTGTGATTTTTGTGACATAAACTTTTTCCAATAGGAATGCATTGGACAGCGCTGTTTGGCCAGAGTACGGAAGTCGACCAATCAGCGCTGGCTCTGCTGGAGGAGGCGGAGTCTAAGATCGCTCCACACCAGTCTCTATTCAGGTCCGATCTTAGACTCCGCCTCCTCCAGCAGAGCCAGTGCTGATTGGCCGAAGGCTGGCCAATGCATTCCTATGCGAATGCAGTGCTGAGCCAGTTCTGCTCAACTACACATCTGATGCACACTCGGCTCTGCTACATCTGATGCACACTTGGCTCTGCTGCTGCATCAGATGTAGCAGAGCCGAGTGTGCGTCAGATGTAGCAGAGCCGAGTGTGCATCAGATGTAGCAGAGCCGAGTGTGCATCAGATGTAGCAGAGCCGAGTGTGCACACTCGGCTCTGCTACATCAGATGTAGCAATCTGATGTAGCAGAGCCGAGGATGCACTAGAACCCCTGTGCAAACTCAGCTCACGCTAATAGAATGCATTGGCCAGTGCTGATTGGCCAATGCATTCTATTAGCCCGATGAAGTAGAGCTGAATGTGTGTGCTAAACACACACATTCAGCTCTACTTCATCGGGCTAATAGAATGCATTGGCCAGCGCTGATTGGCCAGAGTACGGAATTCGACCAATCAGCACTGGCTCTGCTGGAGGAGGCGGAGTCTAAGATCGCTCCACACCAGTTTCCATTCAGGTCCGACCTTAGACTCCGCCTCCTCCGGCAGAGCCAGCGCTGATTGGCCAAAGGCTGGCCAATGCATTCCTATGCGAATGCAGAGACTTAGCAGTGCTGAGCCAGTTCTGCTCAACTACACATCTGATGCACACTCGGCTCTGCTACATCTGATGCACACTTGGCTCTGCTGCTGCATCAGATGTAGCAGAGCCGAGTGTGCATCAGATGTAGCAGAGCCGAGTGTGCATCAGATGTAGCAGAGCCGAGTGTGCACACTCGGCGCTGCTACATCAGATGTAGCAATCTGATGTAGCAGAGCCGAGGGTGCACTAGAACCCCTGTGCAAACTCAGCTCACGCTAATAGAATGCATTGGCCAGCGCTGATTGGCCAATGCATTCTATTAGCCCAATGAAGTAGAGCTGAATGTGTGTGCTAAGCACACACATTCAGCTCTACTTCATCGGGCTAATAGAATGCATTGGCCAGCGCTGATTGGCCAGAGTACGGAATTCGACCAATCAGCACTGGCTCTGCTGGAGGAGGCGGAGTCTAAGATCGCTCCACACCAGTTTCCATTCAGGTCCGACCTTAGACTCCGCCTCCTCCGGCAGAGCCAGCGCTGATTGGCCGAAGGCTGGCCAATGCATTCCTATGCAAATGCAGAGACTTAGCAGTGCTGAGCCAGTTCTGCTCAACTACACATCTGATGTAGCAGAGCCGAGTGTGCATCAGATGTGTAGTTGAGCAGAACTGGCTCAGCACTGCTAAGTCTCTGCATTCGCATAGGAATGCATTGGCCAGCCTTCGGCCAATCAACGCTGGCTCTGCCGGAGGAGGCGGAGTCTAAGGTCGGACCTGAATGGAGACTGGTGTGGAGCGATCTTAGACTCCGCCTCCTCCAGCAGAGCCAGCGCTGATTGGCCAGAGTACGGAATTCGACCAATCAGCGCTGGCCAATGCATTTCTATGGGGAAAAGTTAGCTTGCGAAAATCGCAAGCTGACTGGAATTTCCATGAAATAAAGTGACTTTTATGCCCCCAGACATGCTTCCCCTGCTGTCCCAGTGTCATTCCAGGGTGTTGGTATCATTTCCTGGGGTGTCATAGTGGACTTGGTGACCCTCCAGACACGGATTTGGGTTTCCCCCTTAACGAGTATATGTTCCCCATAGACTATAATGGGGTTCGAAACCCGTTCGAACACTCGAACAGTGAGCGGCTGTTCAAATCGAATTTCGAACCTCGAACATTTTAGTGTTCGCTCATCTCTAGTCCCTATGCCCCTGTCTATTGTACACACTCTTATACACTTCTCTCTTTTATAGAGACTTTTCTTTATGCCCTCATTTCTCTTAGGAAATGCTTGGAGAACTCTATGGGCGAGTGCAGCAGTTTACGGGCATCTGCGGTGTCAATGTTGCTGATCTGCAACTAGCGGACCATAAAATCATTACTGCCGTGTAAGACCAGCCTAAGAGGTGTGGACCAGCAAGGATTCAGGTGGTATAACTGGAGCAATGCAGAATATATATATATTTTTTTTTTTTCTATCTGTATGTCTTTGTAGAATGGGAGGAAATCCACACAAACATGGGGAGAACATACAAACTCCTTGCAGATGTTGTTCCTGGTGGGATTTGAACCCAGGACTCCAGCGCTGCAAGGCTACAGTGCTAACCACTGAGCCACCATGTTGCCCCCAACCAATGTGGAATCTCAAAGTGCTGTTTATTGTGTTACTAGCTTCAGCCTGCGACTTCGCCTGTGGGTTGTTGCAGTGGATGATCCGCCTATATTAAGCAAATAGCTGCAGTCGATGGTTTGCCTGCTCCGGCATTTTGGCAGCTCGCAAGCTGTCCTGCTGCTGACCTTGTTCCTCACACGGTGCCTGTGATTGTTCCAGCATCTCAGCAGCTCGCTGGGATGCCATATAATGAGCATGTTGTTGGTGTTGATGATCCGCCTGCTGCGGTGTTTCGACAGCTGTCAAGCTTGCCTCCTGCTGAACTCATTCCTCGCGCTGTGCCCGTGATTGATTCCAGTATCTCAGCAGCTCGCTGGGACGCCATATAATGAGCGCATTGTTGGCGTTGATGATCCAAATGCTCCGGCGTTTTGGCAGCTTTCAAGCTGGCCTGCCGCTAAACTTGTTTCTTGCACTGTGTCATGGGATGGTTAGAGTCCGGCAATAGGCAATGTGTAATATATATTTCATGTGGAATGTATTCTGTAACCTGTTGTAAACATCAGTGTGTAGTTGGCTGATTCGGGTCTAGTGTGTTAGCACATTGTATGCAAATACCTCTAACTAGTGAGGACCAGTGAGGACAATGGGTGGAGATAATCTGATCAGTGTCTCCAAGAAGATGTTGGACTGTGCATTGTTCAAAAGAGACAGGGAGTCTGCTCTCCTTGGTATAGGTGAGGGGGGAAGGATCTGTGACTCAGCCCTCCCCACCCACAGATAGAGGAAGTAACAGTTTAGTATATAGTTGTAGCTTGCAGTTAGTATGTGTTAGCCGGCCTGTGCACAGCTCTGCAGAGAGCCAGAATTTAGTTACAGGACCAAGGAACCAAAGTTATCATTGGATTGTGACTTCTGTGGACTTATTGTTATTACGGTTGATGTGACCGCCGCCGGCTACTAACTTTGTGGATTACAATAAATTGCTGTTGTCTCCCGACCTCTTGCGTCCGTGTTGATTCAAAAGACCATCCGGAGGAAGACGTATACCTTTGCTCCGTGACAATTGGTTGGCAGCGGTGGGATCAACAGCGGACAGCGAGATGGACTACAGCAGCCCAGCGATTAATGGAGCCACAACCTCAGAATACAGGAACTGGACTATGGCAAGTCTACAAGTAAGGGCCCGGGAACTAAACCTGAGTTACCAGGGAAGAACGAAAGAGCAACTGATCGAGGCACTGGAGGAGATGACCCTGCAAAGCGACCTAGAGGAGGGCCCTGGCATTTCTATCAAGTTGGCAGGGGGTACTCAAAGACGTATTCCTAAAGCTACCGTGGAACTCGACTATGGTTATGGACCAAAACGATGCACAATTGGTGTGATGAGCGGGCTGCCGGCCGATGTTCTGTTAGGCAACGATGTTGGAAATCTACAGTGCCACTTTGTGGGAGCAGTGACCCGAAGCCAAGCTCAGGGAGAAGCCAACATGGATCCACCGGATTTTCTGACAGATGCCAGCCCTTCAACCCTACAACTTTACCATTCAGTACCGCCGAGGGAACCAACACCAGAACACAGATGGGTTATCCCGGCAGGAGGAAATATGAGCTATAGAGACTGATGTGCATTCCCCAATTTACCTGTGTAGGCAAATTGTGTCATGCACATGTTTTGAGAGGGGGAGGGGTTGTCATGGGATGGTTAGAGTCCGGCAATAGGCAATGTGTAATATATATTTCATGTGGAATGTATTCTGTAACCTGTTGTAAACATCAGTGTGTAGTTGGCTGATTCGGGTCTAGTGTGTTAGCACATTGTATGCAAATACCTCTAACTAGTGAGGACCAGTGAGGACAATGGGTGGAGATAATCTGATCAGTGTCTCCAAGAAGATGTTGGACTGTGCATTGTTCAAAAGAGACAGGGAGTCTGCTCTCCTTGGTATAGGTGAGGGGGGAAGGATCTGTGACTCAGCCCTCCCCACCCACAGATAGAGGAAGTAACAGTTTAGTATATAGTTGTAGCTTGCAGTTAGTATGTGTTAGCCGGCCTGTGCACAGCTCTGCAGAGAGCCAGAATTTAGTTACAGGACCAAGGAACCAAAGTTATCATTGGATTGTGACTTCTGTGGACTTATTGTTATTACGGTTGATGTGACCGCCGCCGGCTACTAACTTTGTGGATTACAATAAATTGCTGTTGTCTCCCGACCTCTTGCGTCCGTGTTGATTCAAAAGACCATCCGGAGGAAGACGTATACCTTTGCTCCGTGACACACTGTGCCTGTGATTGTTCCGGCATCTCAGCTTCTCGCTGGAACATCATATAATGAGTGAGTTGTTGGTGTTGATGATCCATCTGCTCCAGCGTTTCTGCAGCTGTTAAGATGGCCTGCCACTGAACGTGTTCCTCGCGCTGTGTCTGTGATTGTTCCAGCATCTCAGCAGCTCGCTGGAATGCCATATAATGAGTGTGTTGTTGGCGTTGATGATCCGCATGCTTCGGCATTTTGGCAGCTCTCAAGCTTTCCTGCTGCTGAACTTGTTTCTTGCACTGTGCCTGTGATTGTTCCGGCATCTCAACACCTCGCTGGAATGTCATATAATGAGCGTGTTGTTAGTGTTGATGATCCGCCTGCTCCAGTGTTTCTGCAGCTGTCAAGCTGGCCTGCCACTGAACACGTTCATCAGGCTGTGCCCGTGATTGTTCCGGCATCTCAGCAGCTCGCTGGGACGCCATATAATAGCATTTTGTTGGCGCCGATGATCCTCCTCAGCTGCGCTTGAGGAGAACTCTTTTGACTTCTGGCTTCCTTCATAGTTGTCGTTGTTTGCGACAAATTAGATTCTCTTTTTCCAGGCATATTGAAAATTGGAAAACTGCCAATTTGTATTAAAGGTGTTTGTCTATGTCACTTTGTCTGCACTGGAGCAGATCAGATAATATGCAAATGTATATACACACTGAGGGTTAGTGTGTTTACACAGAGAGATAACAGCCCTGGCTTTCTCAGAAGGTGAGATAAGAGCAGTGTAATATAGTATGTGAACAAACATTCATAACAGTCATGCAGCCATGTCATTTACCAGGATAAAAAGTAGCCTATATGTTAATTGAGGTTACAATCTATCTATGTGTCGAATTTCATTCAAATCCGTTCAGCCGTTTTTTGTGTGATTGAGGAACAAACATACAAACATACAAACTTTCACATTTATAATATTAGTAGGATAGGATTAGGATGTTATGTTTCACTTCTTTATTCTGAGCATGTGCAGAGAAGAATGAAGAGGGAAAATAGATTGCAAAAAAGAAGCAAACAGATTGCTATACGGTAATCCTTTGTGTCTGAAATCCAGAGTTGTCCTGCAGGATCTGGGACATTTGGGAGGTGTGACACATGCACCTCGCCTTTACAGTTTGCTCTCCATACTTCCCTTTCAAGTTTAGCTTTTTGTTTCCTTCATGCACTGATCATTAGAGCAGGGAGGGGATAGAGAGGACTGTGCAACGGCTACACAGTTCTCTTTATAGCCAGACATCTTGCTTCATCAGTGCTGTGCCTCATCTTTACAGGAGTATAACAGTAATTACAAGTGTGGATAGAGGATAACTGTCTGATCAGTGGGGGTCTGACCACTGGAACCTGCCCAGTCATGAGAAAGGGGGTCCTGTTGGAAAATAACTGAAAATCATTGTATCGTGAACAGTTCTGTACATTTGTGTTAGACTTAGCTCAGTACCGCACCGATTTTACATTTTCAGCTGTGTATGGACACATCCAGCTCAGTTGTTAGTGATATGAGTCCAAAAAGTGGGGGACTTCAGAAGGAGTGGTGTTTCCTCAATTTATTCTTCCTCTAGCCCGAGTTGCTCCTGAACTATTAAGAAACCTAGTGCAGATTTCAGGTATAGCTCCAGCTAGGTTTCTGGAATGAGTTACAGTAAATTTGCCCCTGCCCCGGTCAGCCTGTGCTAAAAAGTGGTGAGCAGGTTAGAAAGTGAAAAAATTAGATATTTTTACAAGCAATTTAAGCAACTACACATATTTCACTTATATAAGATCAGTTTCCAAATGCTGGAAGATACATGTTGTACGGTTATAGTAATAACTTTACTTATACTGCGCCATGGTTCAGAGCTCACCTGCCAGGCTTGATATGTGCACCTCCCGCCTTCCTTCTACCTAAATTTCAATCATTTAAAGGGGGTTGGTAAATGCCATCTGACTGCGCTAATCTGATATGTGTATAATTGGCTTACTTGCATCATCCCAATGTAGTGTAGCACCATCTAGTGGACACTCTTATAATTGCACTGTGAATAAAGCAAAGTAGGTTATTTTAGGCCTTATTCACACAATAGTGAAAAATTCCATTTTTTAGCAGCTGGCACATGGCCATTAAAAAAACAAAAAAAAAAACACTCAGAATTAATAAGTACATGAAAAACCAGTTCTTTGAAATAACTGACATGTTCCACTTTGTAGCCACGCAGCCCCATTGGCTGCTAAAAATGGATCAGTGGGCTGGGTCTAAAAAAAGAAACCAATAAAATATGTCATTTAACATTCCCCTATAAACAGACACTATGTGGATGGCACTTAGCGATCAAAAATGGTGAAATGGACATAGAATGGATGCAGAATTGCATGATTTGGGCAGACATGTGAATAAGGCCTTATTCAGATATGGTAAATCACTCAGGTTTGCAGTTAGAGACTGTTCTAAAGTCTCCATCTGTGTAAATTTTCTTCAGATTTATGACCGGATTTGAACATTCTGTATCTAGTATGGCCGATTATAGCAGAATGGTGAATATTTTGTGCTCCAGACTGTTACTCTGCTAAAGAGTATTATAGTTGTAGCTAAAGAAATTGCAGACTCCTTTACCCAGCTCTATTTGTGGCCCATGGCATCTAGTCCTAGGTCAGCAAAAAATACATAAAGCAACTTTCAAAGAACAGAAAGAGGGACAAAGTGTGTGTCACTTTGCGCACTGCTGCAAATTTAGCTCCACCCACTTCTAGGTTGACTCCGCCCATTCTCATCCATTTTTCTATGTACCCCCACACAGTATAATCCTCCTACAGTCACCCGTACATTATATGCCCCCATATTATAGTGTTCCCTTCCAGCTGCCCCACAGTATTAAGTCCTTCTCCTGGTGCCAGTTGGGCAGCTGAAGGGGGACATTAAACAGTGGGGGTAGTTGGAGGGCAGGGGTGAACCTACCTTTGTCGCCGCCTGAGGCGGACGGCAGAAAGCAGCCGCCCCCCAGGAGGAGGGGGCGGAGTGAAGGGGGCGTGGCAGTGCGGCGTTAGCAGGCAGAGAACAGGCAGGGAGAGGACCTGCTCTCTGCCTGAGCGTGAGGGAAGGCCGCTGGAGCAGCGCTGCTCCAGCGACCTGCCCAATCCACCGCTCGGTGACGGTGACGCTTGACAGCTTGTCCTGGACTGGCTTAGGTAAGCAAAAATGCCGCCCTCCCCGGGGCCCTGGAATAGCGCCGCCTGAAGCGGTCACTTCAGGTTGCCTCATGGGAGGTGTGGCACTGTTGGAGGGGGACAATAAATTAATAGCAGCTGGAGCAGGACATTAAACTGGGGACCACTAGAGGCGGACAGGTCCCCCTCCAGCTACTCCCATGGTTTAATGTCCTCCTCTAGTGACCCCCATTGTTTAATGTCCCCCTCCAGTTGTCCCCAGTTAAATGTCCCCCAGTGTTTAAGTGTCCCCTATCATCTGCCCCCAGTTTAATGTCCCTCCTTCATCTGCCCCCAATTTTATTTCTCCCCTCCATCTCTGCCCCCAGTTATATGTCCCCCATTCATCTGTCACCAGTTAAATTTCCTCCTCCTTCTTCCCCCACTTCATCTGCCCCTAGTTTCATGTGCCCCCTTCATCATGTTCACCCTCAATTTTCCATCAAAGTTTAACATAAAAACACTTATACTCACCTTTCCTCACTCTTCTGCCACTCTGTCGGCAGTCTGAGTAACGGAGTGTTCTTGGAGCTGTAGGTGAGATGTGAGTGACATCATCACATCACGCGTACAGCTTCCGGGACCGGAGTATGGCGGTGAAGCAGTCTGTCTGCAGACAGCTCCTGCTTCATTCATCAGTGTTCAACTCATCTGTGTCCTTCCGATGCAGATGAATTGAAACTGGGACATACCTCCTGCCGACCGGGACGACGGGACACAACTCATCATTAAAGGTGGGGTCTTATGCTCAGGACCGTCCTCCATTATCCAGAGTGAAGAGCTCAATAGAACTAACAAGCACTATCAGTGGCGTAACTAGGAATGGCGGGGCCCTATGGCGAACTTTTGACATGGGGCCCCCCCCCAACCGACACCGACGTTGAAGACCTCGACTGACCCCCTCCTCCGCACTCTATTATGTCCCTTAGTAAGCCCTGCACACAGTATTATCCACCATAGTGGCTCCTTCACACAGTATTATCCCCCATAGTGGCCCTTGCACACAGTATTATCCCCCATAGTGGCCCCTGCACACAGTATTATCCCCCATAGTGGCCCTTGCACACAGTATTATCCCCCATAGTGGCCCCTGCACACAGTATTATACCCCATAGTGGACACCCATAAACAATTATTATACTCTGGGGTCTTTTCAGACCCCAGAGTATAATAATCGGAGACCCAGGGGAATAAAAACATAAAAAATTACTGTTTCTTACCTGTCTCCGGTTCCTACGCTGTCTTCTCCGCTGCCATCCTTATGAAATGACGTCAGATGTCACATGACCCGGGACGCAGGCCGGGTTCATGTGGCGTCAGAGACGTCAGAAAGGAGGCCTGGCAGGATCGTGGAGAGGTAGGAAACACTGTTTATGGGGGGGGGGGGGGGTGTCTGCAAAGACCCCCGAGTATAATAATAGCATTTGTGGGGCCCGCGGTGTCACTTACTGATCCCGGCCCAGCCAGGATCGGCAAGTGAATAGGGCCCTAACAGCCTATTTAAAAAATAAAAAAAAAACGCGGCCCTGTGGCAGCCGCCTCCGCTGCCTCTATGGTAGTTACGCCCCTGAGCCCTATGTTAGCAGGGCCACCTCTTCCAACCAGGAATGAGCAGGACAGTCATGCACTTTGGTGCTGTCTTGCTGTTCCAGGCAGCAGGCAGTGATCTCAACTCCTTGGGTGGCAGATAAAGAAGCACACCCACATTCAGGCTTCTGTGGCGGAGAGGCTCAGTGGGTACCGATGTGCAGACATCTTTACAGCCAGAGCCTGCATAAAGCTCTGTAGGGCCACTTGAGGGGACATTAAATTATGGAAGGAGGAAGGGGCACTTAGGGAACCTTTGAACAGGGCCCACCAAGTCCATTGCCCACAGGTAACCCCTGGTGGTAACATATGACCCCTGGGGTCTTAACCATCAGCCATACCTCCCGACAATACTTCATTCTGAGGATATTTTAAGCCTTACCCTACTCTTTCCCGGTACGTTCACAAAACCTCCTACCCAAGTAACTTCATGATCAAAGTTCACAATATTTTTCAATATTTTCATTCATTATGTCTATTCTAACTGTTATCTGTTGTTTTCTAGTGCAATAAATTCTCAGACAAGGAATGGTGCCACACCCCTCTACTTAGCCTGTCAAGAAGGACATTTGGAAATCATTCAGTATTTGGTCAAAGACTGTGGGGCCGACCCTCATATAAGGGCCTCAGATGGAATGACCCCATTACACGCAGCGGCACAGATGGGCCACAGCACAGTTATTGTGTGGTTGGTAAGTCTTATGCATTTACATTCTTAACCTGTGAAATGTGTAGGCGCTTATATATTATAAATTGGTTTGAAGGTTTGAGATTTTATGTTAAATAGGAAACATTTGCATTGGAACATACTCTTAAGAAGAACCCCAAACAAAACTAGTACATTATTCTTTTCTCTTAGGTCTTCTTTTAATGTCACTTTAAAGGGGCTCTATCAGCAAAATCATGCTGATAGAGCCCCACATATGTGTGAATAGCCTTTAAAAAGGCTATTCAGGCACCGTAAAAAAGAATGTTATCTACTTACGCATCGTGCACTCTGGGCGGGCATTCAGGGTGCGCCGTCTTCTTCTTCATCCCCGCCTCTTCTTCCTCCGATGTCTTTGGGTCCCATCCTCCTCTGGCGCTCACGAAATGACACTGATATAAAAAAAATGGCCTGGGCGCCTGCGCAGTAGCATGCGGCTTCTACTACGGCTACTGCGCAGGCGCCCAGGCCATTTTTTTTTATCAGTGTCAGTTTATGAATGCCCGCCCAGCGTGCACGATGCGTAAGTAGATCACATTCTTTTTTAGGGTTTTATTTTAAAACAGGGGGTAGTTTAATATAACATTTACGGTGCCTGAATAGCCTTTTAAAGGCTATTCACGCATATGTGGGGCTCTAGCAGCATGATTTTGCTGATAGAGCCCCTTTAAAGCACCAACTCATAAGACCCGATACTATGCATAAGACAGCATATCCCTTTTGCCCGGAATGCTCCTTTAACTGTGCCACAGTCACCTTGAACACTATTAGAGTCAATGCAATGCAATGCATTCTGATTTGTCTTGGTGTAGATTGGTAAAGATACTCTATGTTCTAGGTGATTTTGCCCCCCATGTCTGGCCAACCCAGTCTATATAGGAATGAGTAACTTAGAAACACAGATATCTAAATAGCAGGATATATGGGTTATCCAAGTGGTTAGACCGTTTAGGGCCAGTGGTGCCCACTTAAAGGGAGCCTGTTACTAGAACTCAGCATATCAACTCATCCCTGCAGATAGGTTAGGGTCACTTGTATCAAACAGTCTTTTGACCATTGTGAATTGGCACCTCCATTCTCAAGATATTTCCATTTATTGAGCTCATTGTAGCAATAAGAATGTTACTGCTTACCTCTTTGGAGCATTGACTCTAAATAGCTCATTTGCATATTGACATAAACAGCAATATCTTGGCAATGAAGGCACAAAGAGAAGGAGAAAAAACTGCTTGATTCAAGTGACCCTAACCTATTTCCCTCTCGGGCTGGTTTGATATGCTGGGGTTTGGTGACAGACTCCCTTTATTTACAGGTGATATGCCTGGGTGACCGGACAGATCACACACTATTAGGGCCACCTCTAACAAGACGTTAGCAATGATATGGAGGTGTAAATCATGTCATTGGCAATTTGCTGTCCATGGAAGCGGCACCCTTGGTTATTGTCTTGATATGTGGCCAATGGACCATGAACCAACTTTACTTCCACTAATGGGGGGTTCATTGTGAATAACAGTTTGTCCTTTTTCTCATGTTATTCATCTTTTTTCTTTTCTCACTTACAGATGAGTTTTACAAATATAAGCCTTTCTGAGAGAGATGCGGATGGAGCAACTGCCATGCACTTTGCTGCCAGTAGAGGTCATGCCAAGGTCTTAAGCTGGCTTCTCCTCCACGGAGGGGACATGAGCACTGATAACTTTGGTGGGACCCCTCTACATGATGCTGCAGAGAACGGGGAACTTGAGGTTTCTTTAAATTTTTAAAAAATTTATCCCTCCATACACAAGAATATAACTACTGTAATACTGCCACCTATGTGAAAAAATATAACCACTGTAATACTGCCTCCTGGGTCCAAGAATATAACTACTATAATACTGGCCCTTACTTACAAGAGTATAGCTACTATAATGCTACCAACTATGTACAAGAATATAACTACTATAATACTGCTTCCTATGTACAAGAATATATCTACTATAATACTGCTCTTTTGAATTAGAATATAAGTACTATAATCCTACCGTTTATGGAAAGAACATGAACTGATCTCTCTCTATGTGGATATTTCAGTGACAGAGATAGAAATTAATGTACATACTGTATGTAAACACCAACACCACCATCCAGTCCAAGGATTTGTTTTTCTCCCACTGGTGGCCATAACAGGAATTGCAGGCACTATGTGCAAAGTCATGGCCATTAATAATTATTAGTTTATACATTTTTATATATTCTTATTTATATTTTTTACACTTATATATATTTATTTATAGATTAGAATCATGGAACAATAGTAATATATATTTTATTTCGGTTTGGATTTTCAGTGCTGCCAGATTCTTGTTGTAAATGGTGTTAAACTTGGGATCAAAGACCACGATGGGTACACAGCTGCTGACCTGGCGGAATATAATGGACACATGCATTGTGCTAAATATCTAAGGACGGTGGAAAATATGGTAAGCTTATACTGGCTGCTCTCCTGTCCTTTGTCACATATATGTACATTGCATAGAGAAATTGCATAGTTTGTTTACCCCCTTCATAGCTATGGCTAAAATTTGTTCAGTGGAACACACAAAAATACTGAATTAGATATAAGGAACCTGAGTTTCTCACACATATGTAAGTGTTGAATGGAAACTATGCCAACTAGCCTACCCTGAACACCTGGTGATCTTTCTAGTACGGTGGTGCATGGGCATGTGCTTCTTTTGGAGAGTAAAGACCCTCTGTGTAAGAATTGTGTACGGGCTTCTAGCCTTAAAGGGGCCAGTTATCCACCCCCACTGCTCCAGTGTTTTGTTTTGTTTTTCTTCCAGAGAACAGAGTGTTAATATGGTGAAGGCGGAGTGACATCCCATGGTTCTCCTGCTGTCGCCATGTTATGGACAGTAGAGGTGTCCAGTTTCAGGGTGTTGGAAATCTTCCTGTATCCTAGGCCATCTTTATGTAGAAAAACAATACTTTTTTTGACAGTCTCAGAGAGTCTTTTACCATACTGAACTTCCAGTGACCAGTATGAGAGAGTGTAAGAGAAAAAAACGTTAAAATTTAAGGTGACTCAAGCGCAGGTGACACAAACACAGCACACAGACACATGTGACACAAGCGCAGCACACAAGTGACACAAGCACAGCATAAAGGTGACACAAGCGCAGCACAGAGACACAGGTGACACAAGTGCAGCACACAGACACAGGTGACGCAAGCGCAGCACACAGAAGCAGGTGACACAAGCACAGCACACAGGTGACGCAAGCGCAGCACACAGACACAGGTGACACAAGCGCAGCACACAGACACATGTGACATCAGCGCAGCACACAAGTGACACAAGCACAGCATAAAGGTGACACAAGCGCAGCACACAGACACAGGTGACACAAGCACAGCACACAGGTGACACAAGCACAGCACACAGGTGACACAAGCGCAGCACACAGACACAGGTGACGCAAGCACAGCACACAGACACAGGTGACACAAGCGCAGCACACAGACACAGGTGACACAAGCACAGCACACAGACACAGGTGACACAAGTGCAGCACACAGGTGACGCAAGCGCAGCACACAGACACAGGTGACACAAGCACAGCACACAGACACAGGTGACACAAGCGCAGCACACAGGTGACGCAAGCGAAGCACACAGATGCAGGTGACACAAGCACAGCACACAGACACATGTGACACAAGCGCAGCACACAAGTGACACAAGCACAGCATAAAGGTGACACAAGCGCAGCACACAGACACAGGTGACACAAGCGCAGCACACAGAAGCAGGTGACACAAGCACAGCACACAGGTGACGCAAGCGCAGCACACAGACACAGGTGACACAAGCGCAGCACACAGACACAGGTGACACAAGCACAGCACACAGACACATGTGATACAAGGGCAGCACATAGGTGGCACAAGCACAGCATAAAGGTGACAAAAGTGCAGCACACGGACACAGGTAACACAAGCGCAGCACACAGGTGACGCAAGCGCAGCACACAGATGACACAAGCACAGCACACAGGTGACGCAAGTGCAGCACACAGAAACAGGTAACACAAATGCAGCACAAAGACACAGGTGACACAAGTTCAGCAAACAGATACATGTGACACAAGCGCAGCACACAGATGCAGGTGACACAAGCGCAGCACACAGGTGACACAAGCGCAGCACACAGAAACAGGTAACACAAGTGCAGCACACAGACACAGGTGACACAAGCACAGCACACAGGTGACACAAGCGCAGCATACTGTAACAAGTAACACAAGCGCAGACACAAGCACAGCATAAAGGTGACACAGGTAACACAAGCACAGCACACAGGTGACACAAGCGCAGCACACAGAAACAGGTAACACAAATGCAGCACACAGATACAGGTGACACAAGCACAGCATAAAGGTGACACAAGTGCAGCACAAGGACACAGGTAATACAAGCACAGCACACAGGTGACACAAGCACAGCACACAGGTGACACAAGCGCAGCACACAGATGCAGGTGACACAAGTGCAGCACAAGGACACAGGTAATACAAGCACAGCACACAGGTGACACAAGCACAGCACACAGGTGACACAAGCGCAGCACACAGATGCAGGTGACACAAGTGCAGCACACAGGTGACACAAGCACAGTACACAGAAACAGGTAACACAAGTGCAGCATACAGACACAGGTGACACAAGCACAGCACACAGGTGACACAAGCGCAGCATACTGTAACAAGTAACACAAGCGCAGCACACAGACATAGGTGACACAAGCACAGCACACAGACACAGGTGGCACAAGCACAGCACACAGACGCAGGTGACACAAGCAAAGCACACAGGTGACGCAAGCGCAGCACACAGACACAGGTGACACAAGCACAGCACACAGACACAGGTGAAACAAGTGCAGCACGCAGGTAACACCAGTGCAGCATACAGATGCAGGTGATACAAGCGCAGCACACAGAAACAAGTAACACAAGTGCAGCACACAGGTGACACAAGCGCAGCACACAGACACAGGCGACACAAGTGCAGCACACAGGTGACACAAGCGCAGCACACATCTCCCAGGGTTACTACACACAGGTGACACTATCGTAGCACTCAGGTGACACAAGCACAGCACACATCTCCCAGGGTTACCACACACGAGACAAGTGCAGCATGCACATCAAACAACCACAGTACACATCACATAAGTGAAGTGAAAAAGTGCAACATGCAAATTGAGTACATACAGTATTTCACACAAATCAGAGAAATGTACCACATACAACAGACCCATTTATTTTCTGACGTTCTTTATTACAATTTTATAGGAAACAGTGCCCAGGTCCTTATTTCTCCCACTAAATTACTACAAATGGTTAAAAGGGTTGTGCAGCAATGGACACTTATCTTCAGGACTGGGGATTAGTGTCTGATCACTGGGGATCCAACTGCCAGATCCCTCACTGACAAGTGGACAGCTTACCAAAAGTCTCCCTTATAGGGTGCGTTCACACGATGTAAAGTGGAGCGTGATCTGGCACGTCTATGCGTGTCAGCAGTTTGCACGCTCAAAAAGATCCCATTGATTTCAATGGGAGTTACGAGCGTATACGCCGCGTTATTTTGCGCCCGTAATTTTGCGACCGTTGCAAGGGGCTGTATGGAGAGAGCACAGGAGCTGAGCCCTCTCCATACACGGTGGATGCCGGCTGTATAATACAGCCAGCACCCATTGATAAACATGCGGGCCCGCCAGCCCTTTAATCTCTGCAGTACTACATTGTCTATTTTTGCAAAGACAACCTCTGGATATGACACTGAGCACAGGCACTCAACTTCTTTGGTCGCTAATGACGAGGCCTGTTCAGAGTAGAACCTGTCTTGTCAAACTGCTGTAAGGT
The DNA here is from genome assembly GCF_031893055.1 of Leptodactylus fuscus. NCBI lineage: Eukaryota > Metazoa > Chordata > Amphibia > Anura > Leptodactylidae > Leptodactylus > Leptodactylus fuscus. Next base: position 53,615,097 of record NC_134270.1, on the reverse strand, counting down.
CTTGAGACCTTACAATACTAACAAGTCACATGACACTGGGGAAAGAAAATGGCTAATTAGGCACGATTTTTCCATTTTCACTTTAGGGGTGTTCTCACTTTTGTTGCTATTTAGACATTAATGGTTGTGTGATGAGTGATTTTCAGGGCACAGCAAATTTATACTGTTATATATAACCTGTACACTGACTACTTTACATTGTATCAAAATGTCATTCTTCAAAAATGTGAGGGGTGTACTCGCTTTTGTGAGATACTGTACATTGTGTAAACTCACCATTTATCATGCACTAAATATTGTCTGACATTCATTTGTATGACAGGCTGCTTTATGCAGCCTGTCATGCAAATGCCAGTATTTTGCAATGCATTGAAATGCATTACCATTGCAATGTATTACAATAGTGATCAGACCCCCTGTGTCTCAAGATCCCTAGGTAATCCACCTCAGAGTCCAGCTCAAAAATATCCCACCTCCCATTGAATTCAATGGGTTCCTTTTTCTGCGAGTGGTTTGTTCCCACTCGCGAAAAAAAGAAGCAACATTCCCTGTCTTCAGGCAGATTCCACGGCGCGACACTCCCTCCCAACTAGGCCCATTCATTTGGGCCTAATCCGGAGTGGAATGCCCCGACTGGGTGCCAGTGCACTGTATGCACTGCACCGGCATCCAGTTGCGGCTAGCCATTTTTTGGACCGGATTCTGAGGCGGCGTCCGTGTCAAGATCTGGTCCAAAAATCTCTGTGTGAACCCAGCCGAAAAGTAGAAAATTACTGTGAAACACATACACATTACGTATCTCTGGGTCCAAAAACGCCTGGTCTACTAACTTAGAAAGTATTTTTTCTGTACGGTAAATGCTGTAGTGAAAAAAAATCAAAAGTCCCCAACCACTGTTTTGTCGCTGTTTTGCATCTGATAAAAATTTGAATAAAAAGCGATCAAAGCAATAGACATTGCCTAAAATGGTATAACTAAAAAGTGTACCTGGTCCCGCAAAAAATATACCCTATGCATCACACACAGTAAAAGTTACGGGTATCATAGTATGGCGACTTTAAGGAAAAAAAATTTTTTGCAAAGTTTTTGGTTTTTGTTAATGGGTTCAAATATAAACAAAAATATATAAATTTGGTATCCCCAGAATTGTACCGAATCATAGAATACAGGTGACATGTTATTTTGGCTACACAGTAAAAGTTTTAAAAAAACGAAGCCCGTAAAAAAGTTGTACAAATGTACTTTTTCTTCATTTCCACCCCATCCTGAATTTTTTCCAGCTTCCCAGTACATTGTACAGAATAATAAATGGTACCATCATGAAGAACAATTTTTCCTGCAAACATTAAGCCCTCATATAGTTCTGTGAAAGGAAAATTAAAAAAGTTAGGGCAATTATTACATCAATATAGGAACAGGCGAAATATCTGCAAGTATTCATGTACAATATTTAAAGAGGACATCTCGTTTTCCACTTCTGCCCTATGAGGTATTTTCATGTGTCTCTGGATGTATTCACCATTAAGGGCTCGTTCACATCTGCGCCCGGGAGTCCGTTCTGCAGGTTTCCGTTTCCTGCACAAAACTGAGCAGGAGATGGAAACATGCCGGCATCTTTCAAACCCATTCATTTGAATGGGTTTGAAAAGTGTTCGGCCCTGAGCGTTTTATGCTCTCCGCGGCGAAACCGTTTTTTTTTTAAACCGGACACAGAGTCGGACATGCAGTACTCTGTGACCGGTTTAAAAAAACTTGCCATGACAGGTTTGCATGCAGAAGACGGAAACCTGAGAACGGAGTGCCGAACGCTGGAGTGAACCTAGCGTCAGTTGTTTTCAAGGAGTTGACACAGCTATTCTTAAACACACTTATATACTTAATAAAAGTTAAGTTTGATTTATATTTTTTCTACATATCTTTTGAGGCCTATATCTTGTCTTGTGGCTCACTCTCACTGTGTATTAGTGAGCAGAGTAGTAAAATAAAACATTAAACAACAAGATATTTTTTTTAGATTAGCGCAGGCTGAGACACTATATATTGATGAACAACAAAAAGCGCTTAAATTATGTGTATTTGATTTAGTTTTGCACAGGCGGGATCAGCACTTTGCAGGAGCTGCAGGATCGACTTGTTTATACACTCTGTATACTCCCTCAATTGTATCTATGATTTATTTCACTAATCTGCCGGTAATCGCTTCTACCTGACTAAATTCTCATCCTTTTCCCAACTATTACTTGCAATTGTAAGCTTTTCAGAACTGACTGCTCTGTATGATGCAGTGAGAAGAAGCACAGACCCTGCACTATCTCCACCATTACTGTAATGGCTCATGTTCCAGCATACAGCAGCTTATATAGTGTATATGACATCAGCGGTGTAAGGTGTCCACTTACTACTATCTATTGGCTGAGAGGCTGTCAGCTGATGTCGGGTGGTGCTAGAACGTCACAGTCTGAGTCACACATGTGTCTCTTCTGTATTTGCTACTCCAGCATGTGGCAGTGGTCATTTTAGTTCATCCAAGATTTGTTTGGATAAGTTAAAAACCGAACAAATTGGGATATTTGGGTTGAACCCTTGTTGTGACGAATTGACTCAACCATCTCTAGTCACCATCAGCTAGTGATCAGAGAGATATCAGTCAAGTTTGGGGCGGGTGGCAAAACAAATAGCAGACCTGCAATACCAGACTCAACCTATAGTCTATGGAGGTGCTCTTTCTGGATTAAAAGTAACTCTTCTTACTAATCTCATACAAGCACTTAGATACTAGTATTTCTCATCGGAACCAATTATTGTGAGTGGTTCCATAGCTATATGCATAGGACAGAGCTTTCTCAGACATCTCAATACATGTGTACTTAACATAATCAAACTCGATCTGATTTCCGTAGAGATAGCTTTGTGGGTGATTCAGTTACTATCTAGCAAAGGATCCTGCCAGGCAATGGGGAGAGGAAGCTAATGAGCTGTCCACCGCATCTTCTGAATACAATGGAAAGTACATTAGTCCCAAGGCAGCAGGCCGTAAGCAGTGGAAATGTTAAGGTCTATGTAACATGACTTTCCCTGGTACCAGAGACTATTACATTACATACACACATTACCTGCCACAGTAAATAATCAGTTTACACCGTGAAGCTTCCCTGCAGCTTTGCAAGTAGTAGCGGCTCATGAAATAGAGGATAGCAGCAGGCAGTGACCCAACCCTCTATGAGGATATTCATCAACCGTCTACGCTCCCCTATTCGATGGATGCAGAGGTGGGTTTTGGTAACTTCCACCAATACATTGTCTGTTTGTTCTGTGCTGGAGCTTTGCTATTCATCCTTTATTTATTGGGCTGGCTCTAAGTTTAATGGGTATGTATACTTTTGTAACCAAATGTCTATTGCTCTAGTGAATCTATAACTTAAAAAATATATACATTGTGCAAAAAGGTTTGATAAAAAAAAATCTATTACTAGCATAATATAGTATTTAACTGGTGATGACTAAGAGCAGGGGGTAGCTATTGGGGCGCATTCGCACTAGGGATCTGTGTGTCTGAGAACAAAAGCTCCAATGTAACATAAGAAGGCACCAATAATACTGATGGCATATGATAGGTCCCTGTTACAGATCTTGCAATGGGGCTCAGGAGTTACATGTTGTGCCTCTGACCAAGAAACATAGAGAACAAGGCCTAACTGATGGAGCAAATTGATATATGGTGGTTAATATATCAGGGCACAACTAATTATTATAATGGGGTACTGGGGTTCAAGAATATGTGTATGGGAAAACTTCACCATAAACCATACACATTCACGTATAGACTGCCATTTTTGGTTTTCTGATAAAAATCTGGATCTGTTACACCACCATATACATCAGTGGAACCCATAGTATAAATACCCAAGTGTTTTCTATTATTTTACAAAAAAATATAATGCGCTACATACTGCACTATTTCCCCCCCAAATATTATAGAACCCGCAATAGAGGCTATAAATAAGACCAGATGTTACAATGGTGCATAATATATAAAACAAATTTGTGTACAGGCAGGACCTGTTGGTGTGATACGGGAGAGCTTATACAACAGTAGAACAAGAACACTGGCCATGGCCTCATTCTCCAATACTTGTATGTTTCAGGGCACCAGATCCTTTAAGACTATGACTTGCTTCTCTTAAGGTCCTAATATTAATTCAAACTCTGTCTTCATTTATGAAGAAACTCCAAAGAGAGCATTGCTGTGTCATGTTTCGCCCTCTCCACCATATAGCGCTGAACTTTGAAAACAAAAAAAAATTATACAGAGACTGGAGCCAAACTCAAAAAAGGTCTCAGGGCTAATTCACACGGGGGGGTAAGAAGGTAGATTTTGACAGCGGATTTCACCTCAAAATCCGCCTCCATACAATGGTGGTCTATGGAGACCACTAGTGTTCTTTTTTCCGCTATCGGCATGTTGCCGATAGCAGAAAAAAGAAGCGAGCTGCCCTTTCTTCAGGCGTATTCCACGGCTCGCTGCAGCAACCTCCGGTGTCGGCTCATTCATTTGAGCCAACTCCGGAGGGGAAAGCTGCGATCGCGACGGTCGTGGCAGGCGGGTTGTGACCCAAGAGTGACGCGACTCTTGGCATCACTCTCTGTGCCAAAATCCGCCCCACCGCCCCCCGTGTGAAAGAGCCCTTAGGGCTATTAATAGGTTAATAAGTTCACCCAAATATCTTTGAGCAGTGTTTTGAGTGGTTTCTGAGTTTTTATGTGAGCTCCTGGCATGTTCTGCATTTATTTACATGGATATCTTCCTGTTCTGATTTCTTACAACTACCATGTTACCTTGGGCCACTCAGAGCGGACTCCTTCCCCCTCCCTCTCTCATTCTCTTCCCCTCACTCTCTTACTCTTTCCCCTCCCATTCTCATTCACACCCCCTCCCTGTTACCATAACTATCCCTCCCACTACTAGCCCTTCCTAACTAACTGAACTCCACCTCCACTCCAGCATACTTACCTGGATCTTGGCTGGATCTTTTGGGAACAGGGCTTCACTTCTTCTGGGCACTACAGCCCTATTGCACAGGCGTGGGAAGACGGCAAATGTTAAGAAAAGGAGGTGCTGGCTGCTCAGAAGAAGTGACGTTCCATGCCCACAAGGTCAAGACAGGTAGGAATGATAGGGTGGAGGGTGGCTTTGTATAGGTGATGTTCCATTTCCAGAAAGAAGCAGCAGGACCAGACCACAGTGGGAGACACTGGACACTGGAACAACAAGGACAGGGAAGTATGGGCTTTTTGTTATTTTTTTTTTTTTTTCACCTTCTCTGACCTCAAATAAAAAAAAAGGATTATCTTGGACCCCAGAATTATTAAAAGACTATGGTGCACCACAAGAGGTCTTGTGAATCAGAAAGAAATAGCAGTGGCACCATACAATGATGAAATAATAACAACATAATGGGGCTTCATATATACAGTGAAAGAAAGATTTGATCGTTTGCTAAGTTTGCCCACTAACAAAGACATGAACAGTCTATAATTTTAAGAGTAGATAAATGTTAACATTGAGAGATAGAATATCAAAAATAAAATCCAGAAAATCCCTTTGTATTCATTTTATACATTTATTTGCATTTTGCTTAGAGAAATAAGTATTTGGTCCCCTACCAACCATTAAGAGTTCTGACTCCTACAGACCAGTTAGACGCTGTCTTATATTGTCACCTGTATAAAAGACTCCTGTCCACAGACTCAATGAATCAGTCAGACTCTAACCTCTACAACATGGGCAAGACCAAAGAGCTTTCTTAGAATGTCAGGGACAAGATCACAGACCTGCACAAGGCTGGAATGGGCTGTAAAACCATAAGTAAAATGTGGGTGAGAAGGAGACAACTGTTCGTGCAATAGTAAGAAAATGGAAGAAATACAAAATGACTGTCAATCGACGTTGATCTGGGGCTCCATACAAAATCTCACCTTGTGGGGTATTCCTGATCATGAGGAAGCTGAGATATCAGCCTAAAACTACACGGGGGGAACTTGTTGATGATCTCAAAGCAGCTGGGACCACACTCACCAAGAAAACCATTGGTAACACATTACGCCATAATGGATTAAAATCCTGCAGTGCCTGCAAGGTCCCCCTGCTCAAGAAGGGCCATGTGCAGATCCCGCTGAAGTTTGCCAATGAACATCTGGATGATCCTGAGAGTGATTGTATGAAGATGCCGTGGTCATGTCTCCTAGCAGACAAAAATTGAGCTCTATGGCTTCAACTCAACTCGCCATGTTTGGAGGAAGATAAATGCTGCCTATGACCCAAAGAACACCGTCCCCAATATCAAGCATGGAGGTGGAAACATTACGTGTTTGTCTGCTAAGGGCACAGGACTACTTCACCGCATCAATGGGAGAATGGATGGAGCCATGTACCGTAAAATCCTGAGTGAAAACCTCCTTCCCTCTGCCAGGATATTAAAAATGGGAACTGGCTGGGTCTTCCAGCAGGACAATGACCCAAAACATACGGCCAAGGTAACAAAGGAGTGGCTCAAAAAGAACATTAAGGACATGGAGTGGCCTAGTCAGTCTCCAGACCTTAATCCCATAGAAAAGTTATGGAGGGAGCTGAAGCTCCGAGTTGCCAAGCAACAGCCTTAAATTCTCAATGATTTAGAGATGATCTGGAAAGAGGAGTGGAACCAAATTCCTCCTGACTTGTGCGCAAACCTCATCATAAACTACAAAAAATGTCTGACTGCTATGCACGCCAAAAAGGGTTTTGCTTGCAGGTATTAAGTCTTGTTTGCCAGAGGGATCAAAAACTTATTTCTCTATGCAAAATGCAAATAAATTTATAACATTTATACAATGTGATTTTCTGGATTTTATTTTTGATATTCTATCTCTCACTTTGTTGGTGGGTAAACTTACAAAATCAGCAAGGGATCAAATACTAAAGTACCCGAATAATAGTGCTCTACAATGTCTAGATCAGCGGTTTTTAGGCTGCTATTCCAAGGGATATGTGTCATGGTTAGAGCTGAACCCATAATGGTAGTTTGTAGGGTTCATCTTCATCTACATGATAGTTGAGATTCAACCGTAGGTCACAGCAGTCCCTGATATAATTCTAGAGGATGGGAACCCAGACTGGTGAGTAACACTCTTTGTTATGTTTACTCCTCTCCCCATGGCGTCCGATTATTACACTCTAGGGTTTGAATAGCCCAGAGCCCATAATACCCTTAATCCACCACCTCAGTGGTAAGTAATGAATGTATCTTACAACTTGCTCTTTAAACATCACTGAGCACAGGGACATCATATTGTATGTGGGTGCACTGTGAGAACCATTATATTATGTATTGGAGCACTGTGGAAGCCATTATATTTGGGGGATAACATAAGTGGGAACACTGTGGGGTTATTATATTACATGGGGGCACTGTGGGGTCCATTAAATTACATATTGGGCACTAAAGCGTCCATTCTAGTGTGAGGGTCATACAAAGCTTTATTTTGTTAACATTTATAAGTGATGGCTACTTTGGGGGTACTTGGATGGAAAGCTTTCACCCTAGGGGATACTTTGCTTGAATAGGTTGAAAAACACTGGTCTAGGATAATACTACTATACTATTAAACATGGTGGCAAAGCTCAGGTGGTAGGCCTTCTGTGGTGACCCCTTCAACAGAGGTAGCTCATGTGTTCAGCCCAACCCAAACCTTAACCACCATCACATACAGGTATACATAGGTACAGAGGTGCCATTGTCCTCAAGCACCAGAATATCTGGTAAACTCATCAGGAATATCTATCAGGATTTCTGGATGCTCAGGAATAAAAGTGTTTGCTATTATAATTTTTTCCCTGTTATTAATAAATCTCTAATTGTATTAATTGTTTAATAAATCGGATTGCCAGCATTTTCCTGTCTGTCTAGCAGATGGTTATGCAGTGTTCTAACCCTTAACAGCAAAAGTAATTATTGCAAAGCGAACTCTCAGAAGGCCTGAGACAGTTTCAGAGCTCCCATGGGGCAGGAGCGGGTTAGGTCGCGTGAGTCTTGATTTCTTCTTCCTTACTGAAAGAATACGACATTTGTCTTTTGGTTGACGGAGGACAAGGAGCGACCGGAAAACTTTCAGAGTTGAACTTCTCAGCATAGAACGCTGACATGGGGAACGTAAGAAACCTTTATTATAGTCAGTCTATGAGTGTCGTGCCAGTTACTGCCAAGATGGCGAATCACCTGATAAGGAAGAGCTGTAGCAAGGCGTAATTGGTGTCATTAGCATGTGAGAAGCCAGTGTAACAGCTCGCACAATGTAACCAGTGTCAGGGCAGCCCAGGGACCACTCTGCAAGATATACTGGCTTATTCTGTGTGATTGTGCAGTAATAATGTGATGATATGTAGTTATTATATGTATTATATATTCTATTTTATATTATCTATGTATTCTATCTATCTATCTATCTATCTATCTATCTATCTATCTATCTATCTTAGTTTGTAAAACACCTAATTATACATCCACTTATTACAAAACTGTCTAACTGGTTTTACACTTTGATTTATCACTAATCTATTCTTTGTATCTTTCTATCTCTCTAGTTCTCACTCTCTCTCTATCACTATATATTTCTATCCATCTATCTATCTATCTATCTATCTATCTATCTATCTATCTATCTATCTATCTATCCATATTACAGTTTGTAAAACATCTATCTATCTATCTATCTATCTATCTATCTATCTATCTATCTAATCATAGTTCTTGAAGCATATATGTTTCCATCCATTTATCATAAATCTCTATCTATCTATATCTCTCTCTGTATCATAGTTTGTGAATTATCTACGTAGTAGCATCTACCGCTGACTTCGTCCGCGTGTCAGCGTTGACGTGGAGCAGCGTACATGTGGGCAATAGGTGTTGGTTATGGTACGCTGGCCCTAGGCTACCCTCCCTCCCGCTGCAGCCCCTTCTTCCCCACCGCCTCCCCTCCCGCGGCAGCCCCAGCACCAGCCACCGGCTTTCGCTCCCGAAGCAACCCCCTCCCCCCCACGGCCTGAACACCCACCTCCGACTTCCCCCGTGTGTCGTAGCACCCCCTCACTCCCCACCTCCTTTCCCGCGACAGCGCACATACATACCTCTGGGCCCCCCTCCCGCGGAACCCCCCAAACTCTGCGGCGGCCCCCATTCGCAACCTTCCTCCTTATGTGGGTTCTCTTTGTAACCAAACTCCCCCGGCCTCCTGCCTCCCTGGCACCCCCTGGCTCTGAATTTCGTGTCCCCCATTTTCCCCTTTCCCCCCGTTCCCCAGTCCACCTCCTACCATGGCATTCCCTCTGGCGGTTCCCCCTGCTTCCTCTCCCAGACCCCCTGCAAAATTTGGCGCATATCCGTTCGCTAGTTTAGGCGTCATTAGGGAACAAACATCCAAACACACAAACCCACAAACATCCAAACACACATACTTTCACATTTATAATATTTGTAGGATTGTGTATGATGTACTGGGATGTTTTCGAATGTTAAGAGTGGGCAAAGGGGATTTTGTGTGTTTTGCCTGGTTTTTGTGGTACGACGTTCACTGCAGAGGCAAAAACTTTGTCTAGCTTTGTAGCACGGTTGATTTTGGAGAGAGAGCTAGCTTTGATGTATGTGTTTAACAGTATTCAATCAGTTAGATATGTATTCTCGGGCTTGGGTTATTTTTTATTTCTGTGTTGTTTGTTTTTTTTTGGTAGGGTAGTTATTTGTTAATGTTTTATTTAACATGTGGTGTGTGCAGTCGTTAGACCCCCTAGGGGTCTTGAACGCCAGACGGTGTGATCAGTAATGCAATGCATTACAATGGTAATGCATTGCAATGCATTGCATAATAGCGGCACTGCTATTGCAGGCTACGTAGCATAGCCTGCAGTAGCATGTAAATAGTGACATCCCAGGGAGGCTTCACACAGCTACCGGCTGCCATAGAAACCTGACGCCGGCAGCGGAGCTGCGGGTGCCGGAGATGACAGTGAAGATGGCGGCGCCCACGCGCAGCGGGGGACATGGCGGAGGCGCGTTAAAGGTATGGGCGAGGCACGCTAAAGGTTAATGTCCAGGATCGGTGCGGGCACCGACCGGGGACTTTACTGCAGTTTGCCAACTGTGTGAAATAGTAGGCAACCGGGCCGCTATGGTGGGCGCCCGGCTCCCGGTTGACTGCCATAGCGAAATAGCCTGCATGCGCTGTAGTACAACGGCGTATGTCGGCAAGGGATTACGTGACTAGGAATTGAGGGAAATTGCTGTTTGGTGGAGGATTAATGAATGGAGAGGGTAGTTAGGTATAGTGACCGACAGTAGCGAGACAGCTGGTGGGTAGTAAGGTAGAGTAGCAGATAGTGGCAAGGGTAAAATGGCAGGGGTGTGTTGAAAGTGTAGAGTGGAGTTTCGAGGACAGAAGTAGGCAGCGCGGATGTGGACCCGCTGTCCCAATGCAAGCATAGGCTGTGAACTTATCAGTGTCCTTGGCGTGGACACCTGGGGAAGGTGGAGGGTCGGGAAGACGGCAAAGCAGTGAGCTGAGAGCGGCGTCGGGGAGTGTGGCGGCCTGGAGAGGATTTGGGGCGCTGCGGCCTAGGGTGGAGGCGCAAAGTGCTGGCGTGCAGGAACACGTTGTGTAGGTGAGGAAGGTGCGCATGCTCCTGGAAAGACAGTGTAGTGGCTGGGTGGGCGGTGTCGCGGATCGTGAGAGCGGTGAGGGTCGGCAAACATGGCTGGTCCGGAACGTGGAAGAGGTATCCTCCTGAAGTAACGTTAAGGTGAGGGGCCAAGTGGGAAAGTATATGTAAATGTTATTGCCTGGGATTAGGGGTTAGGCCAGAGAGGGCAGTAGGGAGTTTGTGGCTTGCTATGCTAAAAAGTGTGTGGGATTGCAGAGCTGGTGCTATGAGTTGTGGGTTTGCGGGGGTCCTGACAAAAACGTATGTCCGTGATTGCAACGAAAAGTAGCCTATCGTTCAATCCTGCCTAGGAACTATATTTGTTGAAAATTTGAGCCAAATCAGTTGAGCGGCTTTTGCGTGATTGAGGAACAAACATACAAACATCCAAACACATATACAGTAGGATCCGTCTATGTATCATAAAGTTATGCATTACAGTATCTGTGTACCTATGTCTGTCTATCTATCTATCTATCTATCTATCTATCTATCTATCTATCTATCTATCTTTGTGTCTACTGTATCTGTCTCTGATATATTTATCTGCCCATGCATTCACTATGTAGATATTCATTTACCATCGATTTGTGAGGGATTATTAATAGAGATGAGCGAACACTAAAATGTTCGAGGTTCGAAATTCGATTCGAACAGCCGCTCACTGTTCGAGTGTTCGAATGGGTTTCGAACCCCATTATAGTCTATGGGGAACATAAACTCGTTAAGGGGGAAACCCAAATTCGTGTCTGGAGGGTCACCAAGTCCACTATGACACCCCAGGAAATGATACCAACACCCTGGAATGACACTGGGACAGCAGGGGAAGCATGTCTGGGGGCATAAAAGTCACTTTATTTCATGGAAATCCCTGTCAGTTTGCGATTTTCGCAAGCTAACTTTTCCCCATAGAAATGCATTGGCCAGTGCTGATTGGCCAGAGTACGGAACTCGACCAATCAGCGCTGGCTCTGCTGGAGGAGGCGGAGTCTAAGATAGCTCCACACCAGTCTCCATTCAGGTCCGACCTTAGACTCCGCCTCCTCCGGCAGAGCCAGCGCTGATTGGCCGAAGGCTGGCCAATGCATTCCTATGCGAATGCAGACTTAGCAGTGCTGAGTCAGTTTTGCTCAACTACACATCTGATGCACACTCGGCACTGCTACATCAGATGTAGCAATCTGATGTAGCAGAGCCGAGGGTGCACTAGAACCCCTGTGCAAACTCAGTTCACGCTAATAGAATGCATTGGCCAGCGCTGATTGGCCAATGCATTCTATTAGCCCGATGAAGTAGAGCTGAATGTGTGTGCTAAGCACACACATTCAGCACTGCTTCATCAAGCCAATACAATGCATTAGCCAGTGCTGATTGGCCAGAGTACGGAATTCGGCCAATCAGCGCTGGCCAATGCATTCTATTAGCCCGATGAAGTAGAGCTGAATGTGTGTGCTAAGCACACACATTCAGCACTGCTTCATCAAGCCAATACAATGCATTAGCCAGTGCTGATTGGCCAGAGTACGGAATTCGGCCAATCAGCGCTGGCTCTGCTGGAGGAGGCGGAGTCTAAGGTCGGACCTGAATGGAGACTGGTGTGGAGCGATCTTAGACTCCGCCTCCTCCAGCAGAGCCAGCGCTGATTGGTCGAGTTCCGTACTCTGGCCAATCAGCGCTGGCCAATGCATTCTATTAGCCCGATGAAGTAGAGCTGAATGTGTGTGCTTAGCACACACATTCAGCTCTACTTCATCAGGCTAATAGAATACATTGGCCAATCAGCGCTGGCCAATGCATTCTATTAGCTTGATGAAGCAGAGTGTGCACAAGGGTTCAAGCGCACCCTCGGCTCTGATGTAGCAGAGCTGAGGGTGCACAAGGGTTCAAGTGCACCCTCGGCTCTCCTACATCAGAGCCGAGGGTGCGCTTGAACCCTTGTGCAGCCTCGGCTCTGCTACATCAGAGCCGAGGGTGCGCTTGAACCCTTGTGCACACTCTGCTTCATCAAGCTAATAGAATGCATTGGCCAGCACTGATTGGCCAGAGTACGGAATTCGGCCAATCAGCGCTGGCCAATGCATCCCTATGGGAAAAAGTTTATCTCACAAAAATCACAATTACACACCCGATAGAGCCCCAAAAAGTTATTTTTAATAACATTCCCCCCTAAATAAAGGTTATCCCTAGCTATCCCTGCCTGTACAGCTATCCCTGTCTCATAGTCACAAAGTTCACATTCTCATATGACCCGGATTTGAAATCCACTATTCGTCTAAAATGGAGGTCACCTGATTTCGGCAGCCAATGACTTTTTCCAATTTTTTTCAATGCCCCCAGTGTCGTAGTTCCTGTCCCACCTCCCCTGCGCTGTTATTGGTGCAAAAAAGGCGCCAGGGAAGGTGGGAGGGGAATCGAATTTTGGCGCACTTTACCACGTGGTGTTCGATTCGATTCGAACATGGCGAACACCCTGATATCCGATCGAACATGTGTTCGATAGAACACTGTTCGCTCATCTCTAATTATTAACATAGATGTCTTGAAAACGTAAATAATACATGATGCAGGTTTGTCTTGAGAAAACACATGTCCGATAATTTCACCTGTCTGCCATCTCTAAGGTGACCAGACCTTAATTCTGTATGTGAATAATTTACACTTAAAGCTTCCTGAGTCCAGTATAGTCACTGTTACTGCGACGGAGGGTGGGGGTGGGGGGTCTTCCTTTACCTAAACCTTCAGGTGTAAATTCTATACACAGACCAAGCATACAGAATGACCTTTAGATATTTTACTGACATTACAGTATATAAGTAAATATAAGAAGTCGATACACAGCAATCTATAACTTTGGGGTATAAATACACTATATACATTGTTTGCTAGATGTTCAGTGGTTAGTGAATGAAGAATGTAGGACTTTAGGCTTGTGGTGCTTGTATATAGGTCAGTGATCTGAACAAGGTAAATTAGACATTTTGAGGAAATTAGGTTAATTGCTATATTTCAGGAGTGACTTGTGGAATATTTCATTTCTATTTATATACAGTATATAGCGCTAATAAGTGAATAGCAATTCACTTAAAGGGGAAGAACCAGAAGCTACTAGTAAAGCGTTACCATAGGGGCACTGGAGTCGATATCTGATTGAAGCCATTTGCTGTTTTTCTAGCACAGATAAGAACATGACATTATAGAATGGATTACTGTGATGCTCCTGTGATAACACTGATGGAGCCAGATTAAGGATGGTGGAGGTCCCTATGTGAAATCTGCTGGGGCAACCATAATTTAATAGTAGGCAACCTTTTTTTTAATGGCGTGCTGATTTAAATTATAAACTCACAGATGAGATTCTTGGAGTGCTGGGCCATAAATGTAAGGCTGACACCTCTATGCTAAAGTCATATACCACAAACTATAACACAGAAGAGCTGCCACCAGATGCTTCTACTGCTATTTCCTGGATGTACCTGTACTTTCCCATTAGAAGCAATGAAAGTACATGTACAGCAGGTGGCCTAACTAGCAAAGACTGGGCCCCCCAGCAATCTTTTGACTTGGGGCCCCCATGATATAGCGCCCCTTTTTGTGGCCCCCACAAAGTATAATACCCCATTTACACACACTATAATATCCCAAAATGGCCTCCAGATAGTGTAATGTTCCATACCGGCCCCTTCACACAGTATAATGTCCCACCGTGGCCCCTGCTCACACTATTATGCCCCATAGTGGCCCCTGCACACAGTATTATGCCCCATAGTGGCCCCCTGCACACAGTATTATGCCCCATAGTGGCCCCTGCACACAGTATTATGCCCCATAGTGGCCCCTGCACACAGTATTATGCCCCATAGTGGCCCCCTGCACCCAGTATTATGCCCCATAGTGGACCCTGCACACAGTATTATGCCCCATAGTGGCCCTTTCACACAGTATTATGCCCCATAGTGGACTCTGCACACAGTATTATGCCCCATAGTGGCCCCCTGCACACAATATTATGCCCCATAGTGGCCCCTGCACACAGTATTATGCCCCATAGTGGCCCTTTCACACAGTATTATGCCCCATAGTGGCCCCTGCACACAGTATTATGCCCCATAGTGGCCCCCTGCACACAATATTATACCCCATAGTGGCCCCTGCACACAGTATTATGCCCCATAGTGGCCCTTTCACACAGTATTATGCCCCATAGTGGACTCTGCACACAGTATTATGCCCCATAGTGGCCCCTGCACACAGTATTATGCCCCATAGTGGCCCCCTGCACACAGTATTATGTCCCATAGTGGTCCCTGCACACAGTATTATGCCCCATAGTGGCCCCTGCACACAGTATTATGCCCCATAGTGGCCCCTGCACACAGTATTATGCCCCATAGTGGCCCCTGCACACAGTATTATGCCCCATAATGGCCCCTGCACACAGTATTATACCCCATAGTGGCCCCCTGCACACAGTATTATGCCACATAGTGAACCACCCATGAACAATTATTATACTTTGGGGTCTTTTCAAACCCCAGAATATAATGATCAGAGATCCAGGAAGATGATAAACATAAAAAACAATGTTACTCACCTCACCCTGGCTCCGGGAGGGTGCAGCACTTTCTGCTGCTTTCATCCCTCTGCAATGTTGACACAGACATCACACGAGTCAGGCCAACGTTGCTACACATAATGACGCTGGCCTGGCCCACGTGACGTCTGGGATGTCACTAAGTAGTCCCAAAGAATGCCAGAGCACAGGAGAAGTAACTAAAAGTTTTTTAATGTTCTCTGACCTCTCATGAGCCTCTGATCATTATACTCTGGGGTCTGAACCCCCCCCCCCCCAGAATATAAGAATAGCAGTGTTTGTTGGGTGGGCCCGCATACCGATCTCCTCTCCTGCTCACAGCTGCCTCTGCCTCCGCAGAAGGGGAAGTGCAGGCGACTTTGAGCAAGAGCAAGGATCGGTAAGTAAATAGGGCTTATAACCTGTTGGGGTTACTCAAGCAGGTAAATTCCTATTGAAAAATAAAAAATCAGGGTCCTGCTGGGTCCCCTAATGTCCCGGGCCTTGTGGCAGTGGCTACCACTGCTACCCCAGTATTTATGCCACTGTGTACAGTCATCAATTAGTAGTGAATGGCAGCACCCTTAGGACAGTTACACACTATGTATCTGGATGCAGCCATAGCTGCATCTAGCCCTAGGCTATAGGTACTTTCACTTCAATGTAAAACTGCATTTCTATTATACAATTTTGTGCAAAAACACACCATCATAAAGAATAATGACCCCATTGTGGCCCCTCTACAAATTATAATAATCCACAGTGGCGCCTCCACATGGTATAATGTCCCATATTGGCTTCTTCACATGGTATAATGTTCCATAGTGGCCCTTCCACACAGTATAATATCCCATAGCAGCCTATTCACACTGTATAATGTCCCATAGTGGCTCCTATATGTGATATAATGTCCCACAGTGGCCCTTCCACATGATATAATGTTCCAAAGTGGCCCCTCCACACAGTATAATGATCCACATTGGCCCCTACACACATTATAATGTCCCATAGTATCCCCTTCACTTGTTATAGAATTCTCTCTTCAGACCCCAGAGTATAATAATTTGAAGCCCAGGAGAGGTGATCAAAGATAAAAAACAATGTTACTCACCTTTCCTGGACTCCAGCGCAGCTTCCTGTTTTCTTTGGCGCTTCTGCCTGACGTCAGCAACTGCTGATTGATCTCAAGGGTTATGTTGGTATCATTATGAGTCATGATGCTGAGGTAACCCCCGAGGTCCATTCATGTTTGGTCTGAACAAAACCTCTTGGCTGCCGTGCAAGGAAAATATGTCTTGTGTGACTCTCTGGGCATATGTTTAGATTGTGAGCTCTATATGGGACAGTGACTGACAAAGCACTGTGGGATATGTTGGCATTATACAAACAATGATATTTTTTAAAACCTGCTTGTGTCACCATATTGTGATACCTCTAACTTTTTATACTTCCATGTGTGGCTCTTTTTTATAGGACAATATGTAGCTTTTATTGATACAATTTTAAGGATTGTTTGCTTTTTTAATCACTTATTACTAAAATTATTTTCAAAGGTGAAACCAAAAAAGATCATCGTTGATTTGTCAATTTACCGTATATACTCGAGTATAAGCCAACCCGAATATAAGCCGAGGCCCCTAATTTTACCATGAAAAACTGTCTCAGTGTCAGGGAAGGGGCAGATAGACAACTTTTTTTTCCCGCTACTGTGTTTACCGTACAGAAAAAATATTTTTATAGATTTGTAGAGCTGACGTTTTCGGACACAGGGATACCTAACGTGTATGTGTTTCACAGTATTGACAGTATTTGTTTTATATGTGTTCTAGGGAAAGGGGGGTGATTTGAATTTTTAATACTTAATTTTTTTTTTTTTCATTTATTAGACCCCCTAGGGATCTTGAACCCCAGGGGGTCTGATTAATAATGCTAATGCATTGCAATACATTGCAAAAATCGCCACTTCTTTTGCAGGCTGCATAAGCCAAGACAGACTTTTTCAGCACAAAAACTTACATTTTTTTTTAGTCACACCTAAGGGAATTGAACGTGCGCCCACTAGATCTTTTATACCTTAAGTTACAATTGAACCCCTCATAAACAACCACATTGCCTACTTTGAATCCGGCATACCTGTAGGGGTCACAACTGCACTGGGCCCACAAGCCAAGGGGGCCCACAGGTCATCCTCAACTGAATAAACTTCTTTGATCATCGCTTTCATTTCCTTTCAATGCTGACAGTCATAAATTTATGACCTCTGAGCTGGAGTGAGGAGATTTATGATACACAGCCTTCCACTGTCAGAAAAGAGAAAAATTTAACCCTTTCATGGCAAAAATGTTAGTTAGTCAGCAGCATATAGTCCAGGAAAGATTAAAGTCTTCATAGCAGTCTCGGCCCAGATGGAAAAGGAAATGTAAATGCTGCTAAAATGTATGGCTTGGACACGGCTGATGGCTGTGCAGATATGTCACGCAGAGGTGCTCATGCTGAGCCTTGAACACAAACCCCATAATTACATAATGCCTCCATAAGCAGTGACAGTATCCCTCTCTCCCTCCCCACACAGTACAATGCACCATTTACTGGCCCCCACATGGTATAACACCTTCTTTACTGGCACCGCATGGTATATTATATTAGATCCCATACAGTTTGCTGCCTAGTAAATTCCCCCTTTTCTGACCCCCATATACTATACTGCCCCTTTATATATGCCCCCGTTACTGGTTCCCCAAACATAATATATGCCCTTTTCTGACCCCCATATAGTATACTGCCCCTTTATATATGCCCCCTTTACTGGTCCCCCAATATAAACCTCCTTTACAGGCCCCCATAGTGACTTTAGTTTGCTACCTGCTGGGTTACTCCAACGGTCGCTATTTACTTACTGGTCCTGCCCATGGCCTCTTCTGTGTTCACCACTTCAGCCTCTAGGAGGTCTGGTGCACTACACGGAATAGCATCAGCAATATAATACAAATTAGCAGAGTTTCGAAAGGGCCCCTAAGGGTGCTGGCCCCGTAACACCTGCTATGGCTACGATCACAGTAATTCTGTACCGTAGAAGAAGTAGTAAGAGTAAAACATGAACATGACCTGGACACTGAGGATAGTGCCTAATGTTAACAGATGGTGGCTAAACCTGCTAGGACACCATGCATTCTATGCGGCACCATGTACGTAGCACAGAGGAGCAGGCTATTAGTGAAAATGCTATTCCCGGTAACCAAAATGGCTGAAAAATATGTTGTTGTTCTCTTCCTAGGATCACTGAAAACTGTCTGTCCAGTGAAATACATTGAAGACACAGTTTTTGAGTGTTCCCCTGCGTACACAGCAGTACATCCATCACTACTTTGAAGGGCATTATTTATGTTGTTTTTGCTACTAGTAACAGTAATATGTAACTCAGAACAGCAATGTGGTCCTAAAATTATGGACCATGATGTTTTGTAGCAAGGACAGCATGCAGAAAGACTGGGCAGAGCTTATTGAGCCAGCATGACCCTATTTTGACTTACATTTGCATTCATTTTTTAGAGCGTGGAACACCGCGTGTTGTCGAGGGATCCATCGGCAGACTTGGAGTTGAAGCAGCCAGACTCAGGAATGTCATCTCCTAATACCACAATGTCTACGCAGCAGGCCCACTTTGACATTGGTTCACCTTCAAGCACTCTGTCCAACTACGACTCCTGTAATTCCAGCCAATCCAGCGTGGGAGATAAGAAATTAAACCAGCATACAGGTCCAAGTAAGTCTTGTCCCTCCTTGTTCTCTACCAAGATATACCTGGGGTCTGCACCCACAAATAGTGATCATTTTTCTAGTAATTGCCTTTTTTTTCTAATTTTTAGGCAATAATTGTTTGGAGGATGTATTATTAAATGTCAATCTGTGTTGTACATGTGACCTAACAACAACGGTACTAGAGAATCACTTACTATCATGATTTATTGGAGGAGCCTGCTCCATCCATTATTTTTTAATAGAGTTCTTTGGGATTCCTGAAGTTCTCAAAGAAAATGGCCACCAGTCTGTGTCAGCAACCCATTTTATAATACGTAGGATGGGTTTTGTGCTACTGGATGCATGAGGAGGAGGAGGAGGAGAGGGAGGCATAGGCCTGTCAGTACTTTGCTCTAGTCTTTTACTAATGATGTATCTGCAGTCCATGGCTCCAGTATATAGCAGAAGCAAAGCACCAAAAGTCAGTATGTGAGGCCCAGTCCCTCCTCCTCACCACCCCATACATGTGATGGCAGCACACGACACATCCTCTTTACCAATCCTATTTGTTCCGTATTTGTGGCAGCATGTTACCCTGGTCTTTACCCGTCCCATTTGCCCCATGAATGTGGCAGTACACAGCCTGTTCTATTCACATATCCCATTTGCCCCATGTGTGTGGCAGCATGCCATCTTTCCTATTCAGCCATTCCATTTGTCCCATGTATGTGGTATCCATCCTATTCACTCATACCATTTGTCCCACGTATGTGGCAGAACGCCACCCATTCTATTCACCCATTTCCTTTGCCCCATGTATATGGTAGCATGCCATCCGTCCTTTTCGCTCATCTCATTTGTCCCATGTATATGGCAGTACGCTCCCCGTCCTATTCATCTAACCCATTTGCCACATGTATATGGCAGCAAGCAACCCATTCTATTCACCCATCCTATTTGTTCTTATGTATGTGGCACCACAGAACCCATCACATTCACCTGTCCCATTTTAGGAAGGGTTGCTGACACACATCAGTGCCTACTGAGCACCCCATGAGTTCCAGATGTTAATAAGTCGATCAGTGCTTGTTGGCTTCAATTTACATGAAACTATCACCATGACTGTATTATATATAATTTTACGTTGTTCACATTATTATACAGTGTGTATTATACTTCCTTGATAACATGGGAAGATGAGATGCTGACAAACAATGATTTTAAAGGGGTTTTGCTGGATTCAAATATTAATAAACTATCCTGAGGATAAGTGTTAAATATTAAATTAGTGGGAGTCTAACACCCTGCACCCCAAAAAATAGATGATACCAACTGTGCAGTTGCTATAACTGCACAGGTACATATAATGAAAGAGGCAACCCCAAAAGTCTGATATTGATGTCCTATGCTAAGAATAGACTGGATAGACTAGATATTGCAGTTGCATGGGACAAGACATTATCATAACCCCAGTGGATATACCCCAGTATCCACATCAACAACACATTATATGCTGGCCATAGACATGATATAACTGACGACGCAATGGTTGTTTGGCCATCAGTTATCTTCCTTAACTCCATCGTAACCTGTGATAACAGGATTTTAAATGATGTGAAAAAGCCATGTATAAAAACGATCAGATAATAATACTGATAATATAATAAAAATAATAAATAAATATTGAGACTATAACAAAAAATAATATATAAAAATAAAGTAATATTGTGAATATAATAAAAATAATACATACAAATAAAGTATTATTGATAATATCGATGTGTTACAAATTTGTAGATTTTATGTAGCTCAATATACCAAAAAAAATAAAAAATTTCCATTATACTTTACTTTGTGATTATACATGGGATTTCAGCGACTGCTTTCTAGATACCCTGCCACTTTCTAACCAGTGTGATGAAAAAGACTAGACACATTGTCCCAAACTTACACCTACATTTCAGCATAAACTGCAGCAAACATTTTCTTAAAGGGATCCTATCATTCACACACTATTATATATAAGAAAGGCTATTCCTCTTCTACCTTTCGTTGTCTTCTCCATGTGCTGCTGTTCGCCTACAATCCCGATTCTTGTCAGTATGCAAATTAGCCCTTTCGCAGCACTAGGGCGGGCCCCAGCGTTCAAACAGCACTGGGGGCGGCCCCAATGCTGCGAGAGATCTCTCTCCAGCACCGCCTCCATCTTCGTCAGGAGCGTCCTCTTCAGTTTCTTCTTCCGGCGGTGGCTTGTAACTTCTAGGCCTTGGGCCTTGGGCAGAGAAGACTGCGCATGCCCACAGGCCATGAGAAAATGGCCGCTTGCAAAGAGACGAATAGCCTTTCTTAAGGCTATTCCGACGTGGTACCTAGAAAAAATAGTGTGTGAATGATAGAATCCCTTTAACCCCATTTATCTCTAAAGCATATTATCTCTTATTCATATCTGATAAGAAAGCGCATAAAGAGAGCACAACACGAAAAGAAAAAAAAAAACAGCACGGGGAGGAATAAAAGGTTAATGTCCCTTTGAGTAAAATGTTATATGAGAACATAATAAAAGAAGTTATAATATTTGGCCTCTGCTTTATCTTGATGGAAACTGGCTAGATCATGCTCTGAGTACAACGTTATACTGTATACTGTAAGTACGGGGACTTTTGTTTTTAGAACACTGCTGTAAAGGGTTTTACTAAGTTTTGAAATTATCCCCTATCAATGGGAGTACAGCACTTGCCAATGTCTGTTGCTCACGGATGGGGAAACTGGACCTTGTTCAGATTGGTGGGTGGCCCTCCAATAATCATGATGTTATCCATACCTCCCAATTGTCCCGGATTCGGCGGGACAGTCCCAGATTCCGAGTCCTGTCCCAGTCGGAGGGAGGTATGTCCTGGATTCAATTCATCTGTGTATGTTGGACGCAGATGACTTGGATACAATAGTGAATGAAGCAGTAGCTATCCACAGACAGCTCCCGCTTCACCCCTGTGTGCCTTCACTCACATCACGTCCGCAGCTCCCAGAACACTCCATGATTGAGACTGCAGACAGAGCAGCAGGGGAGCAAAGAAAGGTATCAGTGTAGTTAATGTTAAGCTTTGAGTGAAGATTGAAGGGGGACATGAAACTAGGGGCAGATGAAAGGGACACATTAAACTGGTGGAAGATGAAGAGGCGGACATTAAATTGGGGGCAGATGAAGGGGGACATTAAACTGGAGGCAGATAAAGGGGGTACATGAAACTGGGGCATATGAAGGGGGACATTAAAATGCTGGCAGATGAACGAGGAGACATCAAACAGTGGGAGATTAGGAGGGACATTAAACTGGGGACATTTGGAGGAGGACATTAGGCAATGGGGGTCACTGGATGGAGACATTAAGCTAGGGGTAACTGGAAAGGGACATGTCCGCTTCTAGTTGCTCCCAATTTATTGTCACCCTTCAGCTACCCCTACGGTTTAATGTCCAGCTGCCCCAGATTAATGTCCCCCTTCAGTTGCCACCAGTTTATACTGGGGTACGAGGAGAGGGACTTTATACTGTAGGGCAATTGGAGGGGAACATTATAATGTGGGGGCATATAATGTTAGGGTGACTGTAGGAGCATTATTCTGTGTGGGGGCACAAAGAAAAATGGACAAGAATGGGCGGAGTCAATGTAGAAGTGAGTGTAGCTAAATTTGCCACGGCACGCCATACATTTTGTCCCTCTTTCTGTTCTTTGAAAGTTGGGAGGTATGTGTTATCCCCTTGGTACAACTTCTTTAATTATTTTTAATGAGGACCTGTCACCTCCCCTGATATGTCTACTTTAGTAAATACCTATATTCTCCATGAAATAACAGTTCTGTGACATCTTTTCTTACAATTCTGCCTTGTGTTTCTCCTTTCCCCTTGTTAAATGGGTGTGTCCATACACTGACTGTCAGCTTTGATTGGACAGTGTCACAGGATGCCAGGACACACCTCCAACTAAAAACACCTACCTGTCAATTACTAAAATAGACATGTGAGGAGAGTGACAGGTTCCCTTTAATAGGACATTGTATATCCTAGTCAGAGAAGAGGGAGGACTTCTGGTGATTACTACAATGGGGCAGTAGATGGTGCCACAAAAGTATATACCTGACATACAGTATATAGCTGGCCCTTGTTTTGTCTCAACATTGTGAATATCAGGGCTTTTTTTGTCAAGCATTTAGTTGGGCCTAGTATTGCAAGTTCGGCTAGGATCTCACAGTGTCATGATGTGGCCACTCTTACCACTATCGGAGTACTTTTTATGTTCACGGTCTACCTACCCAATATTATGAACTATACCTGCCTCCAACAAGAGAATGTAATAATACTGCCTTACTATAATACAGCTCTCCCTAATAATAAAATGTATATAATACTGCCCTCTTGTGGAGATGTAGATAAGTTATATAACGCTGCTCACGGATAAATAAATACCAAATAACACTTACTGACCAATATGTATAAGAACCTACCTTCTACAATAGTGTTTATTCTGTATAATAAGGGTATGAAGCTGAATAGGCACATACATTGTTATATCTGGCCGGGATTTGATCACTCTCTGCTTGAACTTCCTTTAGATATTTTTCCTGAACCTCATTTGCACTCAGTAAAAAATAGGAAAACAATATTCTTTTCTTAAGGGGATTATGAGGTATCTTTATTGCCATAATCTAAAATATGAGCCAGACGTCTCTGCTGCAGGAAGCAGAAGTAGATTCAGGCTCATTTATCGACTGGATTTTATGACACAAATATTTGCTAAAGCTTATGATATAGGCTCTCACATTGTCACAATATTCATTGTATTCTACTGTTGTTGGGAACTGTATAATATATAATATTTTCACTGTTTGGTTGTATTATTTATATGCACACAACATAAAATCATAACTTCCAACCGTTCTGGATGCAACGAGACCATTCCAGTTTTTGGTTGCTCTCCTACTGTCCCAGATGGCTGTTATTCATGTGCGTCTAAAGTTGTGTGCACTGGTGAATCAGAGAGATGTCTACTCTCTGCTTCTCCGTTCAGCCCCTGTTCATGGCCGTTTGGAAGCACACAATGGGACCACAATGAATGGACATTATACTGTGGAGGCCACGTGGGAGGGAACATTATACTGCAGAGACCACAATGAGTGGACATTATACTGTGTGGGAGTCGACTCGGTACTATTCCGTTATCGGGCCAGCAGCAGCGCAGTTCAGCAGCAGCTTTCGGGACAGCAGTTCAGCAGCGGGAATTACAATGACATCCGAGGACTGCTGGCCCGATGCTTGTGCCCAGTAACCAGTACATCGATGACCCCCCTCCCCCATCCTTCTCCTCCTGCCAGTGCTGCCCCCCAGCTCTCCTTACATCTTCCCCGTACCCTCTCCCCGCCACACGACTAGGCCTCACCTCAGCGCTAGTACCGAGACCGAAAGGAAAGACACCGGGGCTCAATCCAGGCCCTGACAAGAAACACGCCGACTATAGGAACGGTGAGCTACAGCGAGCCGGAGGGACAAACTTTCTGCAGCGTCCGGCGGCTATCTAGTAGCATTCATTGCTCAAGATTTACGGTGAGGCCTATTACAGGGAGAGGGTACGGGGCAGATGTAAGAAGAGCTGGGGGGCAGCACTGGAAGGAAGAGGAGGATGAGGGCATCGATCGATGTACTGCCTACTACACACAAGCACGGCCTCTATCATCGGGCCAGCATCGGCTTAGTCATGTGGCGGGGAGAGGGTACGGGGTAGATGTAAGGAGAGCTGGGGGGCAGCACTGGAAGGAGGAGGAGATGGAGGGGGGGTCATTGATGTACTGGCTACTGGGCACAAGCATCGGGCCAGCAGTCCTCGGATGTCATTGTAATTCCCGCTGCTGAACTGAACTGCTGTCCCGAAAGCTGGTGCTGAAATGCGCTGCTGCTGGCCCGATAACGGAATAGTACCGTCGACTCTCAGCCTGCGCTGTGAACAAGCACTCCGGACACTTGCAGGCCGCTCTTAGGGATGGAGGGGGCCGGGGTGCTGCTTGTTCACAGCGCAGGCTGAGAGTCATCTACGGACACTGGCAGGCGGAGCTGCCGTAGCCCCAGCCTGCCAGTGTCCAGAGATAACTCTCAGCCTGCGCTGTGAACAAGCAGACAGCGGGGATCCCTGGGCAGCCACAGAACGCCGCTGTCTCCTGCTCTCACGCTCCGCCCGGCCCCGCCCACAGACAAGCCCGGCCCCGCCCACATGCCCGGCCCCACCCACAAGAAGTGGGTAGTAGATCTTTCGACTTGGTAATGTTATAAAGTAGCTCACATGCTGACAAAGTGTGAGCACCCCTGGTCAAGGCCAAAGGGGTTGGGGTTGGAGGAGTGACTTATGAAACACAAACTTGTTCATTTACACAGATTTTGTCCCCCCTTCAGTCGTCTGAAAGTTAGGAAGTTTCCAAAATGACTGTATTCAACCCCATCAAAGTAAATGTGGTTGGGCTACAATACCAAACACTGTTGTATATACCTCATATGTAGTTATACACATTATAATGCGGTTGGGCGGCAATACCTTAGAGACGTTGTATATAGAAAAATAAGAAAACCTTTTCTTTCAATGCAATGATTTATTGGCTGGATATCATTTACGACCAATTTCTTATCATGTAAAAATTGGCAGATAGAAAATTGTATGCATGAAATACACAACAATGGATGAACCTTATTAGAATAAATGTCTCCTGTTAAAATCACTTAGCTTTTTCACTGCTGACAATAGGGGATTTGCATTGTTTTTTCACATGGAGCATTACCTGTATTGTCTCCACACTGAAACTGGATTTCAATGAAAAGTAATACCCCAGTATATCCGCCAGCCTGATATTACTAGTTTCAATACCATTGTCAGTTCCTACAGCATGTAAGTTATCCACTATTGACCAAGACCCCTACATGTGATACTAGTGTTGACCTCAATGTTCCTATCAGGCAGATTAACATGTTTTAGTCTTTGTCCTTGCTGTTAACCTATTTTACATAGGACTCTAGTAATCCGCCCACACTACGCCTCTGCCAACACCTCAGGTTTCACCTGTATTATATGTAAAACAACCTGTTATTTCATCTGCTTTCTAGGATTGTCATATAATCTAGTTTTCCTTTTACTAAAGTCTTGTGTTTCAAGGGAAACATAAAAGGTATTGAGGCTCACGTATGACGTCAATTTGTATTACTACATTCTTTGTATCGTGAAGTCTTCAATGAAATCAGACATTAGACTCATGCCATAATGTTAGGAAAAAAATACTCTCTTTCAGGAAACAGTGCCACCCTTTACTACAGACTAGATCTGGTATTGCTACTCAGGCCTATTGAAGTCAATGGAGCTAAGCTGCAGTACCAGACATAATCTATAGACTTAAGTGGCATCGTTTCTGCCTGATATACTTTCAAAATCTGCCCAAATAATGGAGCAAGTTGAACCAAAAAACTGTCTCACATGCCTTGCAAATGGCTTAATACATTCCCTCTTTAGGCGTGAAAATTTAAAGGGGATGTCCAGGGAGTCTTCTTACACTTAAATTGCTTTGGGGTTTTTAGGTACTGAACATTGGGGCTGAAGGCTGGTTCCAACCCTGGGTCATGTAAGCCCGGCCTCTGGGTTGCTCAGCCTCTAAGACAAGGTGAAAATCTGTTCCATTCAAGTGTAAGACGTACCTGAAGAAAATTGTAGAGGTTTGATTTGTCGATGGACTACCAAAAGAAAAATTTTCATTGGTTCTATTAATGATCAACCCAATTGCTTTGTGGTCACGGTCAGCTGAATTTATCTTAAATGTTGGGTGCGTGACTAGTATTTCATCATATATACTGTATATCTCATTACACTCCATTTTTATATTTTCTTTCTTTTAAGGGCCTCCTGAAACTGCCATCACAGATATGCAGACATACATGGACATGTTAAATCCTGAAGTAAATCCTAGTGGCAGTAAGAAAATGGAGTCAGCCGTCAACCCACCGCCACCTCCACCAGCCTTCCCGCCTCCTCCACCACCTGCGCCTGATGCTTCACTCCCACCACCTCCATGCTATCCTGCGCCAAGCCCACCTGAGGGTCAGCACACATCAGAGATCTACGTACAGGCTAAGAACAACCTCCGACATGTGGAGAGTGAGGTATTAAATGAGGAGGTAATACCTGAACTGAATTGAAAACTTGACAATTCAGAAAATTTTTTGTAATGCATGTGAACTGGCCATTTATAGTGACAAGCACACTCTGCGCCTGGTACTGCAGTTCCACTTAAAGGGGTTGTCCAGAAATTTTACAACTTATAAAGGAAGGGGAAGGTGAACATAAAAGATACATACTCAACTGTCCTCGGCACTCAGGCACAGGCTGTTAAGTCCTGCATTGTGTGTGATGGCTGAGGTCATGAGTGGTCACATGTGGCACAGGACTTCCAGTGGTAACTTCATGTTCCTGAGGGGACTGCAGCAGTGGACACCAGAGCACTGGGGAAAGGTGAGTATTATATATATATATATATATATATATATATATATATATATATTTTAATGTTTCATCTTCCCTATGAGTTATCATATTTACGGACAACCCTTTTAAGTAAGTAAGACTGAACTGTAATACCAGGCACAACCATTACCATGTATGGAGCTGCCCAGGTAAAACAAAATCAAGGAGACCTGGTGTTTGCCAAAGCAATGTAGCCCTCTAATCAGCCAGAGTCTGGCCCCTCTTATACTGGGTAGGCCTTTTATATCAAAGTCTAGTTAAAACCCCTGTAAGGGTCATTGGAACACTTAAAGAGGACCTTTCACATCCTCGGGCACATGCGGTCTAATACACCGCTAGAAAGCCGTCAGTGAGCTGAATTCAGCGCACTATCAGCTTTCCCGTTCTGTGCCCCCGGGGAAGAGCTATCGGTGTCGGTATTGTAGCTCTTCACTGTCAGAAGGGCATTTCTGACAGTCAGTTAGGAACGCCCTTCCTCACAGTAGTGTCTATTGCGCTGTACTGTTAGAGGGGGAGTTCCTAATCGTCCATCCATGTGCTGAGAGGTGAAGAACGCCACCCCAGTTTTCGTCTATGGACGAGTACTTTCAGGAGTAGGGGATGGGGCGTTCCTCACCATTCACTGTAGTAATTGGACAAATCAACATCACCATAAATAAAATGTTAATTTGTAATACTTTATAGAAAATCCTTTGCGGATTCTGAATTCTGCAACCCATAGACATCACCAAACACCGTTTATTTTTTCCTTTGTGATGCTTTGCCAGGCTTTTACTGCGGCTGTCTTCTTCATTGTTGCTGGTTTGTGGGTCTTTCTCTCTTTAAGCTTTGTCATAAGCAAGTGAAGGACATGCTTTATTGGGTTGA
This sequence comes from Leptodactylus fuscus, assembly GCF_031893055.1. Taxonomy (NCBI): domain Eukaryota; kingdom Metazoa; phylum Chordata; class Amphibia; order Anura; family Leptodactylidae; genus Leptodactylus; species Leptodactylus fuscus. The sequence goes on along the minus strand of NC_134270.1, from coordinate 53,586,647 downwards.
GATCTTGACTTGGCCATTGCAGAGTATTCCAATTCTTTGTCTAAATAAAACCTCCTGGGTTGATTTGGCGGTATGTTTTGGGTCATTGTTCATCTGTAATGTGAAGCATCATCCAATCAACCTGGCTGCATTTGGTTGAATCAATGTCACGTCATCAATAAACCCTTTTGACCTGGTGCCATTGGATGCCATACATGCTCATGCCATCACACTGCCTCCACCATGTTTTACAGAGGATGTGGTGTGCTTTAGATCATGAACCATTCCAAGCCTTCTCTGTACTTTCTTCTTCATATCATTCTGGACCAGGTTGATCATCAGATGAATCTAAATTCATCTGTCCAAAGAATGCTGGTACAGATCTGGGCGGACTTCTTTAGATTATTTTTTTTGGCAAAGTGTAATCTGGCCTATATTTGAAGTTGAGTAATAGTTTGCATCTTGTGGTGAATCCTCTGTTCCTTTGACCATATGTTGTGGGTTCACAGCAACAACTTCCAAATGCAAATGCCATACCTGGAATCAACTCCAGACTTTTTACCTGCTTAATTGATGATGGAGTAAAGAAGAAATATCCCATGTAGACCATTATTTAGCTTTTGTAACTCCTAAACCTTTCCTCCTATTTGGATGTGAATACCTTAAAAAGTAGAGAGTCTGCACTTGAAGCCCGTAATGATTATATAACTGTATGTTGAATATCTTTTGGTAAATAGCTAAAATGCCAAAATTTGTGTCACTGTCCAAATATTTCTTGACTGAATTCCATATTTATCACAGCATAACTTTTTTTTTTCCACTAGCCTCTGTCCGCGTCTTCGTCTGCGTGTTGTTGGCGTTGATGATCTGCCTATATTCAGCAAATTGCTGCCGTTGATGGTTTGCCTGCTCCAGCATTTCGGCAGCTCTTAAGCTGTCCTGCTGCTGAACTTGTTCCTCACACTGTGCCTGTGATTGTTCCGGCATCTCAACAGCTCGCTGGGACGCCATATAATGAACATGTTGTTAGAGTTGATGATCGGCCTGCTCCGGCATTTCGGCAGCTGTCAAGCTGGCCTGCCGCTAAACTCGTTCCTTGCACTGTGCCAGTGATTGTTCCGGCATCTCAGCACCTCACTGGGATGCCATATAATGAGTGTATTGTTGGCATCGATGATCTGCCTGCTCTGGTGTTTTGGCAGCTGTCAAGCTGGCCTGCCGCTAAACTCGTTCCTCCCACTGTGCCGTGATTGTTCCGGCATCTCAGCAGCTCGCTGGGACGCCATATAATAGCATTTTGTTGGCACCGATGAACCCCCTCAGCTCTGCTTGAGGAGAACTCTGTGACTTCTGGCTACCTTCATAGCTGTCATTGTTTTAGAATTTTGCAAAAAATTAGATTTTCTTTTTCTTGGCATGCTTAACAGTAGCAAACTGCCAATTTGGATTAAAGGTGTTTTCCCATAGTGTGCCAGCATGTTGCCTGGAGCAGATCAGAAAATATGCAAATGCATGTACAGAATGGACTGAGGGTTAGCTGAATGTTTACACTAAGATAACAGACCTGACCTTATCAGAACATGAGATAAGCTGCTGCAACAGCAGTGTAATATAGTATGTGAACATAAATTCATACCAGTCATGAAGCCATGTCATTTACCGGGATAATGTGTTAATCAAGGTTACAAACTATCTATGTGCCGAATTTCATTCAAATCCGTTCAGCCATTTTTGCGTGATTGTGGAGAAAACACACAAACATCCAAACACAGAAACTTTCACAATTATAATATTAGTAGGATGTACTTTTGGACCCAGGTCCATTGTCCTTTGTGTCGCAGTCTAAGGGTGCATGCACACTACGTAACGCCGGGCGTGTATGAGAGCCGTACACGCCGGCATTACGGCAGACTGCCGAACACTTCCCATTCACTTCAATGGGAGCGCTTGTAACAGCGGCGTTTACGAGCGCTCCCATTGAAGTGAATGGGAAGTGTTCGGCAGTCTGCCGTAATGCCGGCGTGTACGGCTCTCATACACGCCCGGCGTTACTCAGTGTGCATGCACCCTAAGGCAGTGATTCCCAACCTTTATACTGCAGGGAAACCCTTGAAAATAGTTTCCACTACTGGCTAGACCCATACAATGCCTACTTAGTACTGCAGAACATAGAAAAGAAGGTTCAGTGGGAATCTGGACTTAAAAATCTAAATTGCACCCCATCCTCTATGGTACCTTAGGCAGTTGTTTTTCTCCCTACCCTTTCCCATCCACCACTAGACATAGTTAATAATGCATAGACCTGTAACTTGTAGGCGGAAAACCTCATATAATCTGCTACCTACGTATGTACCTGCATTGCACCTGCTTCAGGAGCACATCCTAGGAAATCTATTTTAAAGGTGTATAGAATATAGCTGTATTGTAAAGGGCGGTTTAAAATTCAGCCCAGTCCTTTAATTATTTTACCCATGTTTTGTCTCCATCAAACAAAGCCTTTCTTGCCGAGATAAATGGTACCCAACGTGTCCATTCATTCTGAAAGCTAGTGAGTAAACAGCCCAACAATGCAGACAATGGGCCTTTTATGTTTTCTTGGCAGAGGACCTCATAGAAATTCTGTGGGCTGAAAAAATGATGGCTGACTATATCATCTGCTTAATTGGGATAGCCCAGGGAATTGGCCTTTATTACAATTTTTTCCAATTTTTAAATTTGCAAAACATAAAAGCAAATACAAATATTAGAAATTTGCAATGTGTTTCAGTCTGATAACTGTATTGGCAATACTTTAGTTTTATTAGATGAACCTATGTGTCTGCGGTAGGAAACATGAGCGCTGGGAGCTGGGATAAATTATTAAGTACAGTCTCTTGCTTAGCAAAGCCCTTCATTGTACATAGCAATAATGAGGGACGAGCCTGGGTCTTGGAGAGAATAATAGTTTTGTCTTCCAAGTGCTAATAGCAGTCTAGTCCTATTTGCTTAATATGGCAATCCCATGCCCTACTCCGGGGCAACATTTGCCAGTGGATGCCCTTTTCTTGCCTTTGTTCTTTTGCCTGCAGCTGGTTGCTGGCTGCACAATTCACTGTTGCATTGGAGGCTATAGATAACGCTGTCGAAAATAAATACACGAGTGTCTGGTGTCTCTGTAATGTGAAGCCATGGCTATTTAACCCCGGAGAGAGATGGCCGAAGATTAATTTCCAGTTCAAAAGTCAAATGAAGAATAAGTGAGACAAAAATCAGGTTGATTTATTTTATATATATATATATATATATATATATATATATATATATATATATGTAGTTCTTTGATTGTTTGATAGTACCTGCATATTGTGTAGTGCTGTAACAAACTACTTATATAGCGCCATCATATTCCGCAGCACTTTACAGAGATACTGTCAACACTGTCCCATATAGGGCTCACAGTCTATATTCCCTATCAATATATATTTCAAGCGTGGGAAGAAAATGGAGTATCTGGAGGAAACCCACGAAAACATGGGGAGAATATACAAACTCCTTACAGATGTTGTCCTTGGCTGGATTTGGACATTATTCCCTGGACCTGCAAGGTTTACAGTTATTTCTATAGATATTTTCAGGGGCACTGGGTGGCAGGAATAAGGATGCCAACAATTTGCTCTGCCTTGGCAAGTGTAATTAGATTGAAGACAATCTAGATCTTTGCCTAACTAGGACTCTGGTCATTACTTTATTATACCTACAACCCCCAGCATGCCACGCCAGCCAGCGGCTTTGACAAAAAGGACAGGGCTAATGTCCTGTACTGGGCTTCTTGTAATGGAGACCAAGCACTACCCCCTTTTAGGGTCCATCAAAGATAGAGGAGACCAGTGGGAGTTGGACTCTACTTTCCTTGATAACTAGTGTGAGACCACTTCCTTACCTAGACCACATTTTCTGTAATGAATTTTCAGGTTTCCATACTAACCAGCTTCTTTGAGAAGACCACCTCTTTAGGAGACCACCTTTTCATGCAATGTTTGGCGGTCTACTCAGAGGTTTCACTGCTATTTTTCTCTTTATACATAGCTATGGTTAGTGTCCCTTTAATTCAGATCATCCGGCTGAGAATTGGACTATGTATGGGGAACTGTTGAGTTCACGTAATGAGTAGAGATAATTATTATTACACAAGGAAATTTTCCAACATGCAGAATCTCCTTGAATCAGTTATGCAATACTTTCCGTTAAAAAATAAAAATGACTGGATCAGTCGTAGTTAGGTTCTGCAACTCTGGGGCAAAGATTCATATTGCTAAATACCATTACCAATGCAGAGAAACTTAATTTGGCTCTCCAGCCTGGCCCCCCCCCCCCCCCATTGATACCCCTGAATCAGACCTCATTTGTTGGAGGGGTATGACATCCCTCACTGACCTTAAGGACAGGGCCTCACGTGGTGTAAACACTGAGGATTGGCCACGCCAGAAACGCAGCGGAAAAAACGCAAATCCCATCCACACACTGCAGAAAAATACCGCCGGTGGTTTCCCTATAGGTATAATGGCAGCAGAAAGTCCACAGAGGCTTTCTGTGAAAAGTGTGATGCAATGTCACTACAGTTCCTCCCATAGTGCTTTTTGCTGTGGGCCGTTACGTGGGACTTTAGCCTAAAGGAGGTTTTTAACCCTTGAAAATAAATGCCTTAGGAAAAGCTACATGGGAAGAATATGCAAATCTGACTTCCATGATGTAATTAGGATGCCAGTGCCTCAAGTATGCACACCAATAGAGGGCGCTGACTGAGAATGTGCAAGTCTATCTTCCATGATGTAATTAGGAAGACAGAGTCTCAGTCAAGCAATCCAATAGAGGGCGCTCCCTTTAACATCATGCTGACCTTCTCAGAGGCCTTTGTTTGCAAGCAATGATGTTGGGATTTTACCAGATACAGTCTCTCAGCCAAGGACAGCTGTTTCGATGTATTTGCATCTCATCAGCTTGGCGCATAGAGGACTGACCTGGCAGAGGTGAGAGGCTTAGACAGGGTTGAGGGGATATCATCACTCCATAGGGAGAGAACCACCATTTAGGTATGTGGAGTCTTAAGCCATGAGCGCTCCACTGTGCAAAGGAACATGGGAAGAATATGCAAATCTGACTTCCTTCCACCTTTTTGAAGTTACCAGAGCACTTGTGCAAGTGCAGCAGCCATTATAATGTTTACTTGGGGTTGCAGGCTGATTCATACTTGCAAACGCATACATTGTGTAGTGGTCTTTGTGCAAGGTATTGTAGCATTGTCCTACTAATTTCAATGGGATAACGCTATAGAAAATCCCTGTGTCGTGCTCCACCTCCGTAGTCGCTGCACTAGGCCTAAGGCCCCACGTTGTGGAAACACAGCTTTTTTTGTTGCCGATTTTGCTACAGTTTGTTGAGCCAAGGCCAGGAGTGGATTGTTCAGAAGGGAGAAGTATAAGAACTTTCTAAATATTTCTAAGCGTTTGTGCAATGTGAGGCCTTAGCCTAAGACAGTGAATCCGTTTTGCCTGGAGTGTTTGGCACCAGTATTGCTGTATGTACCATTTACAAACCTGAAGACTGCATACAAGTCCTCCTTCTCCACATATGACTCAAAGACATGGAAGCTGACAGTCTTTAACGTTTATAATAGGCATCTATTTTTATCCCTTTTACTTTTATCAAAAAGTATGTTCATTATCACCTCACAGTCAGCGGGTGGAGACTGGACTTTGTTCAAGACTTCTTTTGAAACTTCTTGAATTACTGACAGGAGGGCGGGTAAGACGTAGCAGATTTGGTGCGTGGCAGCAGTCTGGGGTTTATGAGCTCTGCTAGTTATAATGTGTAATATTTTACAATGGTGATAATGGTTATCACTGCTGGATTTTTTTCCTGGGGCTATGAACTTGGTGGGTATCATGTACGAGAGCTTGTGCCAACACATGGCACAGTTACCCATTGCAGCCAGTCAGATTTTAGTTTTGGTTTTGCAGGTTAGAAAGCACAGAGCAATGCTTGGGTAACGTTAATAAGATGAGTAATGTACTTTGATATTAAATATAGGTTTATGTCAAGAAACTGTGCTATACTTGTTCATAGACTATGTCTAGTGTTGCAGATTTAGGCTAAGGCCCCACGTGACGTCTCTCAGCAAAAAAGCGCGGCGTGTCCGCAGCACGGTTTTTACCGCAAAGTGGGCATAGGATTCGCTAGAATCCCATCCACTTTGCTCTGGCTGTAAAATGCCGCATTTATTTCCGTGGCATTTCCGCCCTGGGCAAATCGCGGCGTTTATGCCACGTTGTAGTCAGATAGTTGCAGAACACATTATAGTGCCTTTCAGAATGGCTAGCATTGTCAGAATGGAAATCATCAGAGCCAGGAAATAATGCCAAGGGATTTTTAGCTGTGAAGCCCACAGAATAATATGTGCAGCTCTGGAATATAATACAGGGTGTTACTCATTATCATAGGTCATCAATATTAGTTTGTTTTGGGATTGTTGAACCAATGAAAGGATTTTACAGGCTCAGGCTCTGAAGAAGAGGCCATATTGCATACTCAAGTGCCAGGAGTTGGAACCCAACCCAAGTCACGGCCTGTGCTATAGATAGGTCTTGTACATTTAAGTCTTGAAAAATCTGTTTAAAAATTAAATGCAGTGTTCCAATAACCAACCCAGTATATTTCTTATATATAGTATGGCATGGTATCAGCTTGTTCTACGTCATTGCTGTAGGACAATGCGCTGACTTTGGGCTTCCGAATTCTGCTAATAACATTGTTGCGTCTTACTGTTTATGAAGCCGTTTTCATCAAATCAGTTTCATATACCTCCTTAGAAACAATGAAACTCCAAAGCCAGAAAACCTTCCATGTCGTAGTATCTTCAAGAAAAAGCTGTAGAAAGTGGGCGGAGTTCTCCTCTTGGGTGTGATGGCGGTCTGTGCTGAGTTACTGTCTTTGTCGTGCTGGTGTTGTACGCATTCTTATTTTCATTGTGCCGGTCCTCGTAAGTTCAACGTATCATGTTTTCAAACTCATACGTGGCATAGACACGTAATGGAGGAAGCCCTTGCACAGTCACTAAAGTAAAAGCTAGCTGCAGCTCAGATAATGATCCCCATTGCTTGCTGGTCATTAACTATTAAATACAGTTCCTTTCAGGAAGGAACGATCAGGAAAATGACACCATTATTGGCATGATCAAAAGAGGCATAAAAAACTAATAGGCCAGCGAATGTGTTAATGAATAGAGCCGGGTACAAAAGTTAGTGAAAGAGCCCTGAAGAATGAGCGTTGACAGTGCCGCAGCTACAGACGACCGGACAAAGCACTTTCCACTGCTCACATGGCAATAATCCTTGTGTAATGCCACTTGAGTGCTTCAGTTCTTCTCCATGTCCAAGGTCTTTCTAGGTTGATCTTATTTAGGTCATAAGAAGTACCTCCTTAAGGCAACTGACTTTGCAGGCCCACTTCATCATGCAGACTCTTACAGACTATACATTCTATGCTAAGAGTTCTGGGAAAACAATATGCAAGAAAATTCTTAAAGAAAACCACCTTTTGAAGTCAACGGCACAGCACTGGGACCTATACCCAGCACTACAGTCTGTACAGTGAGTGAGCCTCATTGTCTCGGTATCGACACTCAAGACCCCCGCAGATCTAATTCTAATGACCTATCCGAAGCATAGAACAGAAAACTGGATAACGCCTTTAATCGCAGTTCATCTGGTCCCTAGGTTTCTTTAAAATCAGACATTGACCTATAGGGATCTACCTTCCAAAAGTTGGTTTACACAATTAAAGTACCATAGTGGTATTTATGTGTATGATACAGCATCGAGACTGCATATTTTTGCAGTTTATAGTGGTGGAGACATTGTATATCACTGTTGGTTAGACAGCTGCATAAAAATGTATGAAAAAGGTTTGACTCTGTTACTTGGACATCATCTTATATGCCTCAGACACCTAGACACTCGTATGGCACTTTGTACCATGGTGTCAACAGAAAATAGACTCCATGAGGACACCATCCACATAGGGGCGTAACTACCAGGATAGTGGCTCCCACAGGGCCCGAGACAATAGGGAGCCTGGTGGCAGATGCTACCGCTGCAGATTTTAAATTTTTTTATTCATTTTTTTAATGAGTTACTCCAGCAGGTAACGGGTCCTACTCACTTACCGATCCTGGCTCCTGCTCATGGTTGCCGGCAATTCCCCTTCTGCAGAGGCTGTGATCAGGAGCTGGGATTGGTAAGTAAGGCCATGGGCCCGCAAACCCCACAAACACTATCATTATACTTGGGTTCTTTTGAGACCCCCGAGTATAATGATCGGAGACCCAGGGGAGACGAGGAAACATAAAAACTGTTGTTGCTTACCTCTCCTGGCTCCGGAAGGCTTCAGGCCTACTTGGTGATATCCCAGACATCACATGGGCAGGGGCTTGTGTCATTATGCATCGCGGTGCAAGCCCTTGCTCAAGTGGCATCTCTTCCATCAGTGTAGATGACTGACATCAGCGGAGAGTGCGCCGGCGCCAGGGAAAGGTATGTAACATTGTTTTTTATGTTTGTATCCTCCCCTGGGTTTCTTATTCTACTCTGGGTCTTAAAACTTTATTGTACAGTGCAGGTAAGATATATTATTCTAGAATCTAGGCTATCCACTTGACTGAGAATTGTCTAGACTGGAAAGAAATGAGCAAGATTAGGCTGCCAGGATACGAGGGGCAGAATGGATTTGTACCGAACTGGTAAGAAGAATGATTCTGTTCAATGACGACAAGCCGAGGTCTTAAAAATGATGAAGAAGTTAATCACAAGGTATATTAGAAAGTATATAACTGAAATATAAGTACTCTTAGAAATGGGGCATCAAGTGATAGAAGCATTCTGTACTATAATGGCCAATAAGCCATAATTTATGGGGTTACACATAGGTTATTACTTGTGAGATGAGGGAATAGGTGGAGTAATCCTGGGTCAGAGCTCTGCTTCAGATCATGTAACCTGGGGATCGGGACCCCGCTGGAACCCCGGATCCATCAGATCAGCAAGAGTCCATCAGATCAGGCTAGTGAATCTAAACTTCCAGGACAACCACTTTAAAAGCATATGCAAGGCTACTTGATTTCTCATTTAAGATGCATTAAAGGAATAAAAATGTGGTTTACAAATTGGAGAAACCCTTTAAATCTGGTTTATTTTTCTTTGCATATACCACTATGTTTTTACCTCCATTTTCCCATCACCCTCTCTATATATAGATAATCTTTGTGTGTAATGGTTTTATTATTGCTGTGTAATAATAATGATGCTGACAACTATTGACACACCATGAGCCGCTATAGAAAGGCAGAATATAATGCACGGATTGTGTTTTGTTAGCCAAGGCACAATACAGCCGGGTTCCCATTTTAAGGAAACTTATTGTAAAAATGCAACTTGCTCATATGTCTAAGTGTGTTCATACCTTCCGTCATGTAGGTGTATGCACTGTCATGTCATGGTAGGCACATTATACCGTACAAGCGGTGTATATACATGCATATCATGGGAAGAATAACATTGCAGACAGATGTACAAGTGCAACGTTACCAGTCGTCTAACATATTTTCTTTAAGGTATAAACTTTTTCTAGTATCTATGATATCTACCTTCACTTCTATGGCCAGGTTTGTCCAATTGTGTTATCTAAATAAAGCTTTACCATTTGAAAACATTTTCTGGACTACTCCTGTTCACACAACTGAAGGTTTGTTACAATGTATTAGCACATGTTCTGCAGGGTTTCTTGCACAAAGGATTAAACTAATACAGTGTAACAATGTGCTGTTGTGTAAAAGAAGTTACATAAGGTCAACCTCTGCTTGATTCCTTTATCTGACAGCAGTTGACACTTCAAGAAATCTGCAAAACTTTGTCATGTTATGGTCAAAGGATTTGTACACTTTAGTAAGAACATTTATTACTCCATTGTGACAACTTTATTTGGATTAGAATTGCGTTGTTTTACGTTTACAGCTCCTAGGCAGACTTGTGTGTCTCTGTGGTTACAGACTACAAACTGAACCCTGAGTAGTCTGATCTATTTAGTTATGTTAAATCTTCTGTCTTTCTTAAAGGGATGCTATATTTCAAACCCTTTTTTTTTTCTAACTAACACGTCGGAATAGCCGTAAGAAAGACTATTCGTCTCCTACCTTTCGTTGTCTTCTCTGCGCCGCCATTCGCATAAAATCTCGGTTTTAGTCTGTATGTAAATGAGTTCTTTCGCAGCACTGGGGGCGGGCCCCAGCACTCAAACAGCACTGAGGGCGTCCCTAATGCTGCCAGAGAACTCTACAGTGCCGCCTCTATCTCTGTCTGGAACGAGGTCTTCACCGCATCTTCTTCCGGCGGTGTCTTCTAATTTCTAGGCCTAGGGCAAAGCCGACTGCGCATGCTTGCAGGCACAAGATAAATGGCCGCTTACATGGTATTGTAAGCGAAAATTTTCTCATGGCCGGCGGGCATGCGCAGTTAGAAGACACCACTGGAAGAAGACGAGGTGAAGACTTCGTTCCAGACAGAGATGGAGGCGGCACTGTAGAGTTCTCTCGCAGCATTGAGGCCACCCTCAGTGCTGTTTGAGCTCTGGGCTCCACCCCCACCCCCCCTAGTGCTGCGAAAGAACTAATTTACATACCGACAAAAAACGGGATTTTAGGGTGCATTCACACTGAGTAAACGCTAGCTTATTCTGAACATAAAACACGTTCAGAATAAGCGGCGTCTAAAGCAGCTCCATTCATTTCTATGGGAGCGGGGATACGAGCGCTCCCCATAGAAATGAATGGGCTGCTTCTTTCACTCCGTGCAGTCCCATTGAAGTGAATGGGGAGTGCCGGCGTGTACGCTCCAGCATGAGCAGAGCTTGCCGTATACGCCGGCACTCCCCATTCACTTCAATGGGACTGCACGGAGTGAAAGAAGCAGCCCATTCATTTCTATGGGGAGCGCTCGTATCCCCGCTCCCATAGAAATGAATGGAGCTGCTTTAGACGCCGCTTATTCTGAACGTGTTTTATGTTCAGAATAAGCTAGCGTTTACTCAGTGTGAATTCACCCTTAGGCAAACGTCGGTGTGGAGAAACAACGAAAGGTAGGAGACAAATAGTCTTTCTTAAGGCTATTCCGACGTATAAGTTAGAAAAAAAAGGGTTTGAAAGATAGGATCCCTTTAATAATCTTCAGACAATATACAGAAGGCAATAAGTAACCCTTGATAAGGAATCATACTACACAGGGTTTATTTGGCATCTGGAGCCATAAAGACACATAGGTCTCCATAGGAGATGTAAACACATGAAGCCCGGGTCACATCTGCGTTCAGTATTCCATTTGGGGAGTCCACTTGGGGACCACCTGAATGGAAACCTATACGTATTAAAAAGCAGTTAGCTGAGAAACCACATGGACCCCATAGACTATAATGGGGTCTGTGTGGTTTCCGCTCAAAACATGCGGAGAGAAAAGTGCTGCTTGCAAGTCTGCAAAGTTATTTCATTTTATTTTATTGTAGCTACTTTTAATAATTAAGAATGACAACAAAAGTGTTTGTATCCTTTTAGATCCATTTCCTTAAGACTGGATGTCCATGTTTCTCTTCCTCATATTTATTACTATGCAAATTTTCCCTAATGTTCTTTACGTATAAGTCTATAGTACAAATTGGATTCTTATGTGAACTCTTATGCTAGGTTCACATCTGCGCCCAGGTTTCTGTTCTTTGGTTAGTTTGGGTCTGCTGGGTTTGCCTTTCTGCTGATTAACCTGATAATGGCTGGACTCTCTGATGCTATCCCCCCGCCAATGCCATATCACACGTGGGAATTTACATGGTAGTGTTTTAATCCTCCGGTTTTATTGAGACTATGAATGAAAGTTAAGTGATTTATTATATATATTTTCTAGAGCAGTGACCTCTTAAAGGGACACTAAACCCACCGTCTATACTTACCACATGACGTGGTTACAGTCTTTTGTCAAGCTTTTTCCACCTGAGGAATGGCTGGTTGATACGGGCAGCTCTGCATTTTTTTCAGATGGCTGTAATGTGGTTGCGTCCAACACCTAGACTGCCATGGTTGTAGTGAATTGATTCATCATATGGCTGAAAGAACCACAATTACCGGGTTATTGTGACCATAATGTACACATTAATATGTGGCTACTTTACAACCGACTGAAATCTTTCTTAGGGCTCGTTCACACGGGAGAATTTGGAGAATAATTAAAATGGATGTATTAATTTGCTTTCCTGGTCCCTGGGATGCAGATCATGGATCCGGGGGTTCAGGTGATGTCACGACCCCCAGTCATGTAATCTCAGACAGCATTCAGCCCCCTGGGAGCTCCAGCCCCTCTTTCCCCGATCTCACAGGTCATTAATTACATGTGCTATTGGGACTGGATTTACTATAGTCAGGTACTTTAATACTCCCTGGACAACCTCTTTAAGGTATTCTTGTGCCTCAGATTCCTCTCCAAAAAATGGCCATGTGAAACCCACAGTGGAAAGCTGAAGTCAAGCCTTGGCTTTCTGTTGTGAGACTAACCTCATATCCAATGGCGCTAATGAGACAATAGGTCTTGTGTTGTTGTTTTCTTGGTGATTCAGCTTTACAAACCACAGGAAGATTGTCAGCGCCATCCATTGGGAGGCAGATGTCAGGCAGAATTTGGAACTCATTTTTAGGCTTATGAAAAAGCAGCTCCAAATTCCTTTGTGTGAATAGACCCTTGCTATGTCCTTCATTGGACTGCGAAGCGGACGTATCACTACTTGGGGTGCAATGATCAGCCAGGCCCAGGTCTGTGGGTCCTCTTAATGGGGTTGTCCAAGAGTTTTAATTTTACTTATTTCCTCCAGTGATTTATTCGAGCTTGAACTGGGGGTTCCAGGTTAGTACAGCCCTGGGTTACATGATTGGACACAGCACCTGACCCCCAGGTTACTTCGCCTCCTCCGTTTACACATGTAAGTTACCTATGCTTTACAATAGTCTGCCAGCCCCATACCATATCTAACTACATGTGAAAATAGGAGAGGAGGGGGAGTGACCCGAGATTGGAACCAACCCAGAACTCACAAGTCCATCTTCAATAAATCCCAGGAGGAAGTAAAATAAAACTGTCTGTACAACCCTTGTCATTGCCACCATCTTGTCACTGCTTAGTTCCCCACTACCTCTTGATTTATGTGCTGTTACTATCTGCTGTTATCATTTGACAATTTTATTTGTGAAGTTTTGTAACTCTTTGACTCGATGGAATTCCTGTGGAGAATCCCAGATACCCTGATGAGACATGGTTGTACAGTGATTGTGGTTGTACAGTTATTACTAACAGGGATGTTGTGACACCCTGGCTGGAAAGATGACCATATTCATTCATGCAACATTACCTGTGTTTTTTTGTCTTTTGGTAAAATTTATTTGATAGGCGTGCCCGTAAGAAATTTTCCAGTTGTGCCATGAGTGTGAATAGGTTGGGAAGTACTGTGTTATCACATTGTGCAACCACCGATGTAGCAGAGTTAAGTTATCAAAGCCTCTGCTTGTACTTTGCTTCAGTTTTACATTATGGACCTTGTCATAGAACTGCTATAAAACTATTCAGTATCCCCCTTGATCTTTACTTCCCCACAAACAAAGGCTTCCTTTTCCTCATACTGCATATTTCATTAATCGGATATTTGTCTTTCGTTTTAACCCTGTGTTAGCCATCTGTAGCACCAAGCAGCTCCTTGTTATGTGTACAGATAAGCTCTGCATACTTTGCATAGATAATAGGGGGGGGGGGAATCCTGGTTTCAATGAACTGGAAATCCACAGTTCATCTGATATACTCTATGGCATTTACAGAGCAGTAAAGCTGAGTTTGTCAGATGTAGCAGAGGTGAGTTTGTTATTTTCTTAGACTAATATTACAGTATGATAAAAAGCAGCAGCATGCAAAGAGTTAAAGGACACATTCAACTCTGCTACCTCTTCATCCAGTATATGTCTACCTGACTCCTAGTGTAGTAGCCTAGTCCTATTCCAGGTAGATGATTCAGTCCTGTTTTTGCATGGTAAAATCCCACTCCTTCCCATTGGCTGGAATGCTGCTACTGATGTCATGTCAGCGAGATGCGATAGGTTCGGGTTTATGTAATTCATTAGAGAGTTAATGTAATTTGAGAGGTTGGATTGAGTGAAACAGGTGTGCTGTGCAGAGGTGTCATGTAACTCTTGTCACAGACCGACAGGTATTTTCGTGACTGCAAGCCAAAGAAGACACAAAGGTAAGATCATTTTTTGTATTTTATTTTATTATTGTGTTTTGGGGTTTTTTGATTATTACAATCTGCCGTCACGTTGATGTTCTCCTTGGGGTGCAGTGTCTTAGGTTAAAGTATCTTTTATTGACTGTGTTATATCTCTATGGTCTGTACAGCTGGGCACAAGGGATAGGAAACTTCTTTGGAATTTTTTAACAAGTTTTTGAGTATTTGTTATACTTGGTGCATTTACTGTATTTTTATTAGATGATGATACGTGCAAAGATTATACTTGTATTGTGTAGCGTATTGGGTAATCTTGAGTACTGTAAAGATACACCAGTTACACTAGACAGTAATTGTATCCACGTTTCAGAAAATTATATATATATATATATATATATATATATATATATATATATATATAGTTAAATTATTAGAATGTATTTGGATAAAATGCAGCATACTACACAAGATTATTGATCGTTAATGGTGAATTTTCGCTTTTGATATACTTAGTATAATGTAAGACTATTTTATCCTAATATATTTTATCTACTCTATTTTATTTACTTTATTACTTTATTTTTTTTCTAATGTCAGTTTTACATTGGAAAGCACAATAAAATCATTGTTTATAATATACAGTATGAGGCAAATATATGAAAGAAAAAATATTATATATATTTTTTTTTTTGTATATATTTTGTTTTATAGGTGGATTTTATCAATATGTTTTAAGTGTAAATTACTTTGCAATATAAAGGATTATTATGGTCTAGAATAGAGATGAGCGAACACTAAAATGTTCGAGGTTCGAAATTCGATTCGAACAGCCGCTCACTGTTCGAGTGTTCGAATGGGTTTCGAACCCCATTATAGTCTATGGGGAACATAAACTCGTTAAGGGGGAAACCCAAATTCGTGTCTGGAGGGTCACCAAGTCCACTATGACACCCCAGGAAATGATACCAACACCCTGGAATGACACTGGGACAGCAGGGGAAGCATGTCTGGGGGCATAAAAGTCACTTTATTTCATGGAAATCCCTGTCAGTTTGCGATTTTCGCAAGCTAACTTTTCCCCATAGAAATGCATTGGCCAGTGCTGATTGGCCAGAGTACGGAACTCGACCAATCAGCGCTGGCTCTGCTGGAGGAGGCGGAGTCTAAGATCGCTCCACACCAGTCTCCATTCAGGTCCGACCTTAGACTCCGCCTCCTCCGGCAGAGCCAGCGCTGATTGGCCGAAGGCTGGCCAATGCATTCCTATGCGAATGCAGACTTAGCAGTGCTGAGTCAGTTTTGCTCAACTACACATCTGATGCACACTCGGCACTGCTACATCAGATGTAGCAATCTGATGTAGCAGAGCCGAGGGTGCACTAGAACCCCTGTGCAAACTCAGTTCACGCTAATAGAATGCATTGGCCAGCGCTGATTGGCCAATGCATTCTATTAGCCCGATGAAGTAGAGCTGAATGTGTGTGCTAAGCACACACATTCAGCACTGCTTCATCAAGCCAATACAATGCATTAGCCAGTGCTGATTGGCCAGAGTACGGAATTCGGCCAATCAGCGCTGGCCAATGCATTCTATTAGCCCGATGAAGTAGAGCTGAATGTGTGTGCTAAGCACACACATTCAGCACTGCTTCATCAAGCCAATACAATGCATTAGCCAGTGCTGATTGGCCAGAGTACGGAATTCGGCCAATCAGCGCTGGCTCTGCTGGAGGAGGCGGAGTCTAAGGTCGCTCCACACCAGTCTCCATTCAGGTCCGACCTTAGACTCCGCCTCCTCCGGCAGAGCCAGCGCTGATTGGCCGAAGGCTGGCCAATGCATTCCTATGCGAATGCAGACTTAGCAGTGCTGAGTCAGTTTTGCTCAACTACACATCTGATGCACACTCGGCACTGCTACATCAGATGTAGCAATCTGATGTAGCAGAGCCGAGGGTGCACTAGAACCCCTGTGCAAACTCAGTTCACGCTAATAGAATGCATTGGCCAGCGCTGATTGGCCAATGCATTCTATTAGCCCGATGAAGTAGAGCTGAATGTGTGTGCTAAGCACACACATTCAGCACTGCTTCATCAAGCCAATACAATGCATTAGCCAGTGCTGATTGGCCAGAGTACGGAATTCGGCCAATCAGCGCTGGCTCTGCTGGAGGAGGCGGAGTCTAAGGTCGCTCCACACCAGTCTCCATTCAGGTCCGACCTTAGACTCCGCCTCCTCCGGCAGAGCCAGCGCTGATTGGCCGAAGGCTGGCCAATGCATTCCTATGCGAATGCAGACTTAGCAGTGCTGAGTCAGTTTTGCTCAACTACACATCTGATGCACACTCGGCACTGCTACATCAGATGTAGCAATCTGATGTAGCAGAGCCGAGGGTGCACTAGAACCCCTGTGCAAACTCAGTTCACGCTAATAGAATGCATTGGCCAGCGCTGATTGGCCAATGCATTCTATTAGCCCGATGAAGTAGAGCTGAATGTGTGTGCTAAGCACACACATTCAGCACTGCTTCATCAAGCCAATACAATGCATTAGCCAGTGCTGATTGGCCAGAGTACGGAATTCGGCCAATCAGCGCTGGCCAATGCATTCTATTAGCCCGATGAAGTAGAGCTGAATGTGTGTGCTAAGCACACACATTCAGCTCTACTTCATCGGGCTAATAGAATGCATTGGCCAGCGCTGATTGGCCAGAGTACGGAACTCGACCAATCAGCGCTGGCTCTGCTGGAGGAGGCGGAGTCTAAGGTCGGACCTGAATGGAGACTGGTGTGGAGCGATCTTAGACTCCGCCTCCTCCAGCAGAGCCAGCGCTGATTGGCCGAATTCCGTACTCTGGCCAATCAGCACTGGCTAATGCATTGTATTGGCGTGATGAAGCAGTGCTGAATGTGTGTGCTTAGCACACACATTCAGCTCTACTTCATCGGGCTAATAGAATGCATTGGCCAGCGCTGATTGGCCGAATTCCGTACTCTGGCCAATCAGTGCTGGCCAATGCATTCTATTAGCTTGATGAAGCAGAGTGTGCACAAGGGTTCAAGCGCACCCTCGGCTCTGATGTAGGAGAGCCGAGGGTGCACTTGAACCCTTGTGCACCCTCAGCTCTGCTACATCAGAGCCGAGGGTGCGCTTGAACCCTTGTGCACACTCTGCTTCATCAAGCTAATAGAATGCATTGGCCAGCGCTGATTGGCCAATGTATTCTATTAGCCTGATGAAGTAGAGCTGAATGTGTGTGCTAAGCACACACATTCAGCTCTACTTCATCGGGCTAATAGAATGCATTGGCCAGCGCTGATTGGCCAGAGTACGGAACTCGACCAATCAGCGCTGGCTCTGCTGGAGGAGGCGGAGTCTAAGATCGCTCCACACCAGTCTCCATTCAGGTCCGACCTTAGACTCCGCCTCCTCCAGCAGAGCCAGCGCTGATTGGCCGAATTCCGTACTCTGGCCAATCAGCACTGGCTAATGCATTGTATTGGCTTGATGAAGCAGTGCTGAATGTGTGTGCTTAGCACACACATTCAGCTCTACTTCATCGGGCTAATAGAATGCATTGGCCAATCAGCGCTGGCCAATGCATTCTATTAGCGTGAACTGAGTTTGCACAGGGGTTCTAGTGCACCCTCGGCTCTGCTACATCAGATTGCTACATCTGATGTAGCAGTGCCGAGTGTGCATCAGATGTGTAGTTGAGCAAAACTGACTCAGCACTGCTAAGTATGCATTCGCATAGGAATGCATTGGCCAGCCTTCGGCCAATCAGCGCTGGCTCTGCCGGAGGAGGCGGAGTCTAAGGTCGGACCTGAATGGAGACTGGTGTGGAGCGACCTTAGACTCCGCCTCCTCCAGCAGAGCCAGCGCTGATTGGCCGAATTCCGTACTCTGGCCAATCAGCACTGGCTAATGCATTGTATTGGCTTGATGAAGCAGTGCTGAATGTGTGTGCTTAGCACACACATTCAGCTCTACTTCATCGGGCTAATAGAATGCATTGGCCAATCAGCGCTGGCCAATGCATTCTATTAGCGTGAACTGAGTTTGCACAGGGGTTCTAGTGCACCCTCGGCTCTGCTACATCAGATTGCTACATCTGATGTAGCAGTGCCGAGTGTGCATCAGATGTGTAGTTGAGCAAAACTGACTCAGCACTGCTAAGTCTCTGCATTCGCATAGGAATGCATTGGCCAGCCTTCGGCCAATCAGCGCTGGCTCTGCCGGAGGAGGCGGAGTCTAAGGTCGGACCTGAATGGAGACTGGTGTGGAGCGATCTTAGACTCCGCCTCCTCCAGCAGAGCCAGCGCTGATTGGTCGAGTTCCGTACTCTGGCCAATCAGCGCTGGCCAATGCATTCTATTAGCCCGATGAAGTAGAGCTGAATGTGTGTGCTTAGCACACACATTCAGCTCTACTTCATCAGGCTAATAGAATACATTGGCCAATCAGCGCTGGCCAATGCATTCTATTAGCTTGATGAAGCAGAGTGTGCACAAGGGTTCAAGCGCACCCTCGGCTCTGATGTAGCAGAGCTGAGGGTGCACAAGGGTTCAAGTGCACCCTCGGCTCTCCTACATCAGAGCCGAGGGTGCGCTTGAACCCTTGTGCAGCCTCGGCTCTGCTACATCAGAGCCGAGGGTGCGCTTGAACCCTTGTGCACACTCTGCTTCATCAAGCTAATAGAATGCATTGGCCAGCACTGATTGGCCAGAGTACGGAATTCGGCCAATCAGCGCTGGCCAATGCATCCCTATGGGAAAAAGTTTATCTCACAAAAATCACAATTAAACACCCGATAGAGCCCCAAAAAGTTATTTTTAATAACATTCCCCCCTAAATAAAGGTTATCCCTAGCTATCCCTGCCTGTACAGCTATCCCTGTCTCATAGTCACAAAGTTCACATTCTCATATGACCCGGATTTGAAATCCACTATTCGTCTAAAATGGAGGTCACCTGATTTCGGCAGCCAATGACTTTTTCCAATTTTTTTCAATGCCCCCAGTGTCGTAGTTCCTGTCCCACCTCCCCTGCGCTGTTATTGGTGCAAAAAAGGCGCCAGGGAAGGTGGGAGGGGAATCGAATTTTGGCGCACTTTACCACGTGGTGTTCGATTCGAACATGGCGAACACCCTGATATCCGATCGAACATGTGTTCGATAGAACACTGTTCGCTCATCTCTAGTCTAGAACAATCAGAAGTTTTTTGAGTCCTGGTTATGCCATAAAAGCGCTTTTAGTGGGATTTTTTGAAAAAATGTAATTCACTTTTACGCAACTTCTGTCTAGTCTGACTGAGGCCTATAACCCCAACGTCACCGTAATATAGCTGTGGATTATGATTTTACTTTCTAGTGGTTAATGCATATTATAATGTATACCCTAAAGACAGCTATTGTTGTATAGATGTTATGTAGATGTTATATGTTATACTGTTAAATAGATGTGATATGACTTAGGCTTCAGTGAACACATCTAGTGGTCTGCAGTACTATTGTAGGGTCACCCTAATGATGTTAGGGGGTTGTCAACAGTATTATTGGTCTCACAATTCATGAATGTCACTGAATCATCTGCCTATATACTTTATATGGCAGAATACGTCCGCCAGTCCACTTTTATCCATAATCTTCTGAAGGGGCAAGGGGGCTCAGGCATTTGGCACCTACCCCAGTTCTAAATTTAGCCATATGATTGAATTAGTAAGGGTGTCCTTAGGCCTTGTACTACTTGACGGGTTCTGTATCTATATTATCATAATCTATAATACTATGATTATATGATACATGGTTCAGTATTATATCGTGGTATATTGGCAATAGATTCTCAGATAATGATTTGATATGTTTTTGACTCGTTTGCACATTTCTCAAGATGTCTCAATATGTCTTTGAAACTCTTCAATGGGCTGAGCTGCAATATCATATATGGGTCATTTTCTGTTTCTGGGGAACTGGGTGACACCCAGTATTTTAGCCATATTAAATTTTACATGAAAGGGGTTTAGAAAACTTGTTTTTCATATACCTTATTAAAGGGGTTACCCAACTGTAGCTAACTGAAGGCAGGAATGTCGATAAAATAAAGAAAAGGCCGTTTTTCACATTATAAATGTGTCTTGTGTACTCCGGTCTCACCATTTCTGGTCTCCAATGGACTAGATTCTGTTTTTCATCACATGACAATTGTAGCCAATTACTGGCCTCAATGGTCACATTTGTATGAATGGAATGAACCGATGAGACCAGTGAATGACTACAGTGATATTGTGGTGACAAACTCGATTGCTTCTGCCCCAGCAGGGACTGGAAAAGTTACGGACAGGAGTGATGTTGCTAAAATGAGATACATTCAAAAGTTTTAATGTATCCACATCTCTGCCTTCAACCAATTTTAAATATGTCGGAGAACCCTTTTAAAGGAAAAGTGGTCCTAAATTCAGACTCCTCTGTTTTTGGCCAAAAATGTCTTGCTCTGGAGGACCTGTCCTACATTACAGACAACTCATTGATTTGATAGGACACTGTGTAATAATTAATTTGGCCAGTGGGGGCAGTGCAGGGAAACTAGCAGCCCCACAGATAAGAGCTGATTGTAGGAAGTCCCAGCAAGGAAACACTTTGTCAAAGAATAGGAATAGATGTCCATAGCAAAGAACCACTGTAAGGATATATGCAATAGTGAGAGCTGTATTGGTGGCCATATTGGTTGGTATCCAGCTTTCCCATAAATCATGTGCACTTACTGTTGCATTTTAATAGGAGGTGTTGGAAGTTTTATGGCAGGTGATTTCACTACATTCACTATAACCAATATTGTCTTGTCATATAGGCTTAAAATGGCGGCCTCCACTGTACATAGATGACGGGTGTATGTTAATCCACATCTTGTCTTTAAGTTACTGTTTAGGCTTTGGAAAAATCCCATAGATAACATACACACGGCCACATGTCAGTTGCCCTTTCCAGTATCCGTATTATTTTGCAGATAACCCTACGTCCGCATTAACATAATACATACTATTAATTACACAATGTGATGCACAAATCTAACACGTCGATGAATTTAAAGATAAACCTCTTTGTACATCAGTAATAAACAGGATCCAGTTCTTCTTCTTCTTCTTAAGCCAACAAAATATGCAAAAAGTGGATTTTACATGCTTGCCAGAAAGTCTCATTTACTTAACTCAACAAATGCGTTCGGCTTGATATTTACTTAGAAAAAGCTAATTATTATATAGTTCACACACATCATTGGGAGCTATTAACTGTCTCCACACCTGTAGGAGTTACACCAGGGCCAGAGACGTAACATGAAGCTCCTAGGTCCCAGAACAAAATCTCTACCAGGCCCCCCAACTATTATGTATAATTTAAAGTATTAGTTCCATCATATTTGGAAGACATACCTTATGGGCCCCCCTAAGGCTCCTGGGCCTGCACCCACTAAAGTAATGCCCCTTACCATTGCAGTGTGCAGCCTAAAGTATGTCTTACAACATTTACCTGTATTGTATATTACAGGTCCATACATATTTGGAGCCCCCCTCGGGTTAGTGGATTTAACAATGTTAGTGTCATTTGTTGCTGACAGGTGCATACATTTATTAAGTTGGTGGCTTTGTGACATTACAGAAATGCAGGAGATGCAGTTGGGGATAGGGGCATAGATATAGGACGGTAGCGGCTACATGAAGGCTACATAAGTAGGCATCAGTATTATGACATGGTGATCATGGTCTTCTGGACACATTTCATTGAAGCTGCAGTTTACTCCTCCTGCTCTGGGGGTATGTTGCCCTGTTTATGGGTGTTTGCAGATGGAGCCAATCAGTTACATTTTTTTGGATATAGTGCAGAAAACTGAATTGTTACCAGAGTTGACGGAAAGCCTCCGTTGCAATGTCTGCCTAATATTTAGAGGAGGGAAAAGCTCTGCATCACAGTCAATGGGCTCTTTCTGACTGCATGTGTTAAAACTGTTCTAGTTTTGACTCTCAGTTTTTTGGGTTCACCAATGGACCTGAACAATGGAGAGGCGATGCTAGTGTGAAACTTGCATAGGTCTCTGAAGGTATGAAGTGGAATTTTGTTGGCACCATCTAGCCTATGAGTATCTTGGCATCTTGAATGTAAGGGTTGTGCATATTGCATTTCAACACCTGACCGTTTTATTCTTAGAGGGAATGAGCCACCATCAGAGATGTCTGTAAGGCGATTACTCCCCACCCCCCAATTGTTAACACTAAGCCAAGCACACATGTGTATGAGGGAATCAGGAAGAATAGTTATGAGCCAAGCAAGTATTCAGATGACATATATGGCTGCAGAATGGCCTGAACATATCGCTGAGCTGTTAGTGTCCTTCATATCGCATCTAGGGTTGACTGACATTTACAATGGCTCCCCAAATCATTACACCAGCAGTCGGGGCAGTGTTTTGCTCCATAGCAGGGTCAGGATTGAAGAACTCACCATGGGTCCTTTTAAACTTGACCACCAAATCAGATCCCAAATAGAACCTGGATTCAACATTAAAGACAATATGATTTCAGCTTGTAGCAGTCCACGTTTCTCATGCATGATACCACTGCAAATGAAGGCATAGGTGCCAATGGCAGAACACATAATGGGCGCCATGACACCAATATTCCTTCAGCTAAGTGCCTGGAAATGGTTGACACTGGTGTGTAGTGAAGGTGCCAACTGGTGCACAAGGAAATTTTGCGAAACTCCTTACAAGTGGTCTGTGTGGAACTTGTTTGTCATGTGTCCCTGTCTTCATGCAACCACTACTCCTAACAGATAAGTCAGAAAGGCCTAGATGGTGGCCAGTTTGTCACAATGACCATCCTGCTTCCCTCAGCCCAACAATGCGCCCACTTTCAAAGTAAGTCAAAATGTCTTTGAGTGCGTTGTAGTGGCTGCGGCAAGTCATATCTGCCTAAGACATAGCTTCGTGCTGAGTTCTGCTGCATACTGACGTCTCTATATGCGTGCTTGGATAGATAGATTTTGAAGGTGTTTGGCGCTAAAAGATAGATATAGAGGTAGTTTTTCTATGTTCACCTTAGGAAATAGCACTAGTAATATATAAACTCACAGGACTGCCAGGTGCAGTGGGCTGTAGTGTATTATACATTGTATTATACATGTGTTCTCGGTTATTAACACTCATTACCAAGTTCTTAATTATGTCTGGAAACTACGTCATTGCAAAAGCTGTTTCTTGGGAGCTTCATGAATTAGGTTTTCATGGCAGAAATAAGCCAAAGATTACTATGATCAGATCTAAGGGGGGTGTAAAGCCAGTTATAGTGGACTATGGAGTAGTTGGAGTCTGTTCTCTAGAGGGATGAGTCAAGCAAAAAAATAAAGAAGCAAAAAAATAAATAAATAAATAAACTTCTATAATGACCATGAAAATGTATAATCTTATGGATGCATTTCCATATCTCTAATTTCCTGCCTTTACACAATGATGGGCCTCATTATTCTCCAAAACACTACTAACTTATCTGACCTCTCTTCGAGGTATTGCTAAGGACCTCATATCACTCTGTCCAATGGGAATGGGGCACCAAAAAGGAATAAAAGGGAGCATAGATCTCTAATAAATCCCTTTCTATTAGGAGTTCAGGTATTTGTCATGACACTAATAGTGCAGTCTGCAGTGTTACCTTTAGTCTGTTATTTTGTCTTATATTATTATTTATTATTATTATTATTGTTGTTGTTGTTATTATATTATTAAGACATTATTTGTGTGCGGTAGAAGATGACACACGTGACTTATTTATATCTTATCCATTCCTATGTTACATGGAATCTTATCAGGAATTATTGATTGTACCAGGGATGTCTCTGGGCAGTGTAACCGATATGGCAACTAATAATGGAGAGACTGAAATGTTTACTCCGATGGAAATTTTAAAGATAGGGGAAGTCTGGGGGGAAAAAAGGAAACAGACTCATAAAGAGTTTTAAAAGAATGAAAAAATAATTCATATTATTGAAGCCAGCGCTCCTTTTCTGACCCATACTAGATCCCTGCTGATCTCTACTTCTTGACCTGTTTCAATACACAGGAAATCCGCTGTGCCCCATCTGAGCCAGTGATTGGCTCAGCAGGCATTTCCTGTATGTTGAGATGAAACCGGGAAGCAGAGACAAGCAGGGACATAGTAAGCATTGGAATAGGAGCTGGGGAGAGGATGAGAGGTGTGTTCTGCTTCAATTCTGTTTTAAGATGGGTTGCCCACACTGAAAAAAATGGATGGCCTATCAATGGACCATCAATTTTAGATTGGTGGGGTCTGACGGTTGGGACCCCGTATATGAACTGTTTCATGGAAGACAGTTTTCATGCTGGATGTGTTATTGCTTATTGGTACTGTAGCCAGGGCCGCCATCAGGAATTTTGGGGCTCCATACAGTCTAAGTGTCTGCCCCCCCCCCACACACACCATTTTAAAACTACTTTATTTTGCGACATTGCCCCCTGTACCTATAAATGATGTCCCCTGGCGCCCACAGCAGTCATTGTGCCCATTGAGCAGCGCCGAGCTCCAGCTCCTCGCATGGGTGCAGTACTACCCGCTCGCCGGCTTCAATACGAGTAGTACTGCGCCTGTGCGAGGAGCTGGAGCTCGGCGCTGCTCACTGGGCACAATGACTGCTGTGGGCGCCCGGGGGCCGGCACACGGTGGCGGGCCAAAACCGGGCCCCAGGCCCGGTTTTAGACAAAGTGGTGCCCTGGGAAAAACTAAAAGAGGGGCCCCCATATCCTGACATACCAACACCATCTTATTCAGTCATTTCAGTAGTCAGGGCTGCACTTCCAGCGGCATTGATATAGTCTCAAAAGATCAGGAATACAAAAAAAATTGTAAAGATATATATAGTTGTGAAACTGCTATCTGTGTACTGCTATACTGGGGAGAATTATTACTACTATACAGACAATTACCAAACAATACACATCATGTATAGACCAACAACACCTCTATACAGGGACCAGATAGTACACGACCTCCACACTGTGACAACCTCCACTACATTGCATAGTGAATCAAAGACAATAGCCAAGCACTACACAGACTTCTAACCTAATAAACATCACATCAACTAAAGGGTTTTCTTGTCCCAAATTGATTCTTTTATACTGATAACCTATCCACAGGACAACTCATCGGCATGTCAGTATATAATCTATCTACAGAACGGCTCATCAAAATGTCAGTATATAATCTGACAGGGTTCGACACCCGAACCCCACACAGATCAGCTGTACTAGCAGCTTCCTGGTGCCAGATGCTGCTTGTGGACAGGATGCCTCAACGTTACTATTCAAGTAATAGGAGCGGCGCTGAAAAACCCAGAAACACCACTTTACAGAGGATGGCGCTGCTGTGCCACTCCTATTACTTGAATAGTAGCAGTGTTGCATCCTGTCCACTATAAGCTGTCAGCACATGGAGGCCGCTAGAACAGACAGACCCGACAGATCACATACTGAAGTCCTGTCCTGTGGACAGATCATCAGTATCAAAAATCAGTTTGCGGCTAGAAAACTCCTTTTAAAATAGTAAATTAATAAAACCCATTTTGCCCATATGCAATAGAAATCACCACCTTTAGTATCACCTTATGAGTTATTATAGCTCCCCCTTATAAATAATAGTCCCCGATTATGAATAATAGTTCCCCCTTAGAAATAATAGTTTGTCTTTATAAATAATACCCCCTCCTCTATCAGGAATAGCTTCCCATTATAAGTAATAGATCCTTCTTACAAATATCCCCCCCTTATAAATAATAATTTCATCAGCTTCATTAATAATAATAATAATCCCTCCATATGAACTATAATTCCCCAACTGACCTTATTATTAATAGTTCCTCCTTATAAATAGCCCCTCTTATATATATATATAATAGTTCCCATAACCTTATTAAGGGGGCATTCATATGGAGTAACGCGGCACTGATTCTGCACTATAACTCGCGTTAGAATCAGCGCTGCAAAACAGAATCCCATTGAGTTCAATGGATTCCATTTAACGCACGTAACACATTGAAGGCAATGGGTTAAAAGGCCTCCCATTGATTTCAATGTGTTACGCGCGTTAAAACGGAACCCATTGGACTCAATGGGATTCTGTCTTGCAGCGCTGATTCTTACACGAGTTATCGTGCCAGATTCAGCGCTGCGTAACTCCGTGTGAATGCCCCCTAATAATAGTCCCTTCTTTTATATATAGCTCCCTTATTAATATTCCCCACCCGCCTTATTATTATTAGTTCCCTGTAATAAATAATAGTTCCACCAACCTTACTAATATAAGACCCTTCTTATTAATAATAATATTAATAAGGCTGGGGGAACTATTAGTAATGAGGGGGGCTAATAGTTCCCCCAGCTAGTAAGTAATATATCCTCCTAATTATTAATAATAGTTCCTCTGTCTTCTTATATATCTATATATAAACTCCCTCCCACTCCCAGATTTATTATGAATAGTTTCTTTTTATACAAACTCCCCCCTAGACTTAATAATAGTAGTTTTTCCATATATATACATATATATATATATATATATATATATATATATATATATATATATATATATATATATGAGCTAGTCTATGGGGATTATTATATAAGGGGGTATGTATATCCTATCTCCCCATCATTATATAATAGCTCCCCTAGGGATATTAACAATAAACCCTCCTTATAAATAGCCCCCCCTCCCCTTATGTTACCCTGAAATTATTAAAACTAATCCCTGTTAGTAAATATATGACCCCCACAATACAGTCATTTCATTTAAAAAAAAAAAAAAATACTGAAAGTTTCCCTCACCTTCCCAGGCTCCTGCTGTGTCCTGGGGCTGAAGTCTCTCTTCCTCGGCAAAGGACCTGTGATGACGTCACTAACCACGCCCCCTCACAGGTCTTATGCCGTTTTCTATACAGTGACACCTATGTCAAATCAAATCAAATCAAAAATGCTTTATGTAGAGCAGGGACAACAACGTCCTGTTCTATCACAGACGTCAATGGCCACGCTTGAAACTAGGGCTCCCCAGGTCCGGACTCACTGGGCACAATGACTGCTGCGGGCGCCAGGGCCCGGCACACGGTGGCGGGCCAAAACCGGGCCCCCCTCATTTTTCAATTTGGCCGGGCCCCTGACGCCAGTAGCAGTAATACTGCCCTATCGGCGGCCCTGACTGTAGCAGTTTCTCATTCAGATGTATTGGAGACCCGGAGACCATTGCGGTAGCCATAACTATTTCTACTCAAAGTATGGCAAGTGATCAGAGCAGCACCCTGTATGTAAAAATACTGGGAGCAGAACACAGCTGAGCTCCAGGGGTCTGGACAGTCAGATTCTTCAGGATCTAAAATTGATGAACTTAAGGAAAAGCCATCCGTTTTGATAAGGTTGATAACCTTTTTCTTGTTCTTACACTTTTCAATATTATCACGATATACAGAGTTGAAAGTAAGTGATTATTTTAGTTGGCGATGAAGATGATGATGTTGACATCCTAAGGAGCATGCACTTATATATTTAATTTCTTCCAAAGTCTAATTTATTTCTAGTTTTTTTGCTTTCCATGTGTTACCACTGGTTTCCTCTGTTTACTGGTTACCAACACGTTCAATTATGAATATGTAATTCTCCAGTGCTCCTGCGGAGGAGCTGCAGGAAAATGAAACACATGCATCAAGCTTTTCACACAAATTTCAGATGAAATCAGTGATTCAGAAGTTTATTGTTATGGAGTCCTGTCCAAAGTGGACAACCCCCTTATGCTAACCTTGGAACATAAGTTGTATGGAAAGAAAAGTAGATGAAATGTGGGACTCTAATCCTGTGGTTAACAAGCTAAGTAATGTCTGGTATCATTGATGGGATATCAAAGTCAAAATATAATGATACATACAACTATATTACTGAGCATGAATATGATATAGCTATATATACCACATTGTGTTATGTTTCTCGTTTATTTTGCAGCTCACGTCTCGTGAAGGCAGTCCAGAAGGGCTTCGAAGGGCTGACTCTTGCAGAAAGTCAAGAAACTTCAATAAAAAGCCCAGCACCGGGGATTACTATAAGTACCTAGGTCAGAACACTACAGAAGCACCACCAGACAATAAAAAGATGGCACATAGTGAGGAGGTATGTTGTCGAGTAGAAAGTACACTATCCTAATACTACTTCATGGGAAAGTAAGATCATGAAAGGTTTCTGATTGACACAAAGCCATAAATCTGAAAAATCCGAGTATATACCAATGGAGCTGTCACAGCATGAACACTCCTAGATCTGAAGATGAAGACATATAAGAAACATCCATGTCTAGAACAATCAGAAGTTTCAGAATTCTTCAGAATTCTGCCAATGGACGCATTTATCTAGGATTGCAACTGCAGAGCCATAGTACAGGGGTGTAGCTATAGGAGATGCAAAGGTACTAGTTGCACCCATGCCCTGACACTTGAAGGGGCCAAAAGACCCTTCGGTATCCTAAGGCAGCACTAATGTTATAAATGACGTATGACAGGCAGGAAACCTTGATTCACATTTTGCACTGGAATCCAAGAGACTCAAGTAATACACCTCAAGTAAGTACCTTTAGATGCCTTGAAGACCCTGGTGTGATGTCTAAGCAGTCAAGGACCATTAGGGTTATTTATTATGTAGCTTTATGCTCACATTTTAGGACCCTTCATTGTGGTTTGGATGTAATTGGATGCCATTATGACTGACACTCTCTTTGTTGAAGGGTTCTCTTCTCGCAAATGAAAATGTGCAAAATGGTAACGCCTCTGATAAGAAACCCATGGGGAATATACCACCACCTCCACTTCCCCCACCTCTTCCAGAAAATCTGTGTTACCCACCACCTCCACCCCCCCTGCCAACAGAGGCTTCTGTCTCAAGCTCCATGCAACGACGCTCTTCCAACTCTACAGGAAGTAAGTTTTTGGACACAAGATTCAATGTTGGAGACTTTTGATGTTGTGCCACTTATTCCATCTTATACTGTGTAGTTTTCTTTATTCTGCCTTAGTTTTCATGACTTAATATCATATTGTTCTATGTTTCGCAGCTCCTCTGCAGTCTAAGGCTTCTCTATGGCAACAGACAGGGACCAAACTCTGCAGTTTATTTCAGCAGTCAGATTACATTTGGTCTGTAGACACAACAGATTATTATTTTTTAATTAAGGTCTATTGCTAAGTTGATTTTCCTTTTTTCAATTTAGATTTATTGAGACAATAAAAAAACAAAAACTGGAGACAGATTCAGTAACCTATTGAACATTGCAGGAATAAAAAAAAAATTAATAGTAATTTTTAAAAATACTTTGTCAAATGTCTGCTATTATTATCAATATTATTATATTAGATTCACATTGACCTAGGAGGAGTTACGCCTGTTCTCCTTGTTGCCCCTTGTTGCCTAATAATTGTGAACGAAGGATTTTAATCCCCAAGTGAAGTTATTCTTTTGCCACCTTTCAATTGATATTGTGTATTCGGTTGTGAATTTTTTATGGCACTTGTATCTGCTACTTTCAATACCTAGAAGGGTTTCTCCATCGAGCTGCATGTATTTAGTATGGGGTCTTTTTGTTAGCATAGAATGGCACTGAAGAAAACTACTACTGGCTTTAGAAATGATGGGAAGACTATGGACATTTTAAAGGAAAACTAAAGGTTGGATTAATTTCACTTGTGTACAAATCTTCATTGTGAGATTGTGGATCTTGTGTTTATTGTGTTGTTTTTTCTATCATTTCCTGGCAGATGAGATAGTAATAATCAATAGCGAATGGAGGCTGAAAGTCGCCTTGTTTATGGTTCATTTCCTTTATGCCATAAGGGATTGCTTTCGCTAATTCTTTTTTATATGGTTATGGCTGGGGTGATGCTCACTAAGTTGTCAAAGAAAGAAAATGTATCTTAGCTGAAGGCCAGAATTAGACCGCATGGTCCATCTAGTCCGCCATTTTATCTCAGGCCTGGTTCACATCTGCGTTCGGTATTCTGTTTGGGGAGCCAACTTGGGAACCCCCCTGAACGGAATCCCGAATGAATTAAAAAGTGGTGAGCAATGAAAACACACGGACCCCATAGACTATAATGGGGTCCATGTGTGTTCCGTGTGGTGTACGCACAAATCATGTGAAGAGAAAAGTGCTGCTTGACTTTACAGTACCAAAACACTGTTTCTGTTTATGGGAAAAAGCAGACACTTATTTCATTTCCTACAACCGCGGTAACATTGATGGTGCTGTATACATAGTATTTGTCCATATACCCAGTGAGGGCATACGGAAATTATTAAAGGGGTCCTATCACAAAGTATCCCAATGTATGGATGTTATAAGCCAGTTCAGGGAGTCACTAAGTCCTCACTATCCTGCATGTAATACATTTCCCCTGCAGTGGTCACCAGCGCCGCACCTCCCATGAGGCGACCTGAAGCCACTGCTTCAGTCGGCGCTATGCCAGGGCCCCGGGGAGGGTGGCATTTTTGCTGACCTAAACCAGTCCAGGACAAGCTGTCCTGGACTGGCTTAGGGTCACCGTCACTGAGCGGTGGATTGGGGAGGCTGCTGGAGCAGTGCTGCTCCAGCGGCCGCCCCTCACGCTCAGGCAGAGAGCAGGTCCTCTCCCTGCCTGCTCTCTACCTGCTAAAGATGCTCGCTCCACTCGGCCCCGCCCCCTCCACATGGCCCCACCCTCTTCTGCTCGGCCCTGCCCCTCCGGGAGGGGGGGAGGGCGGCTTTCTGACATCCGCCTCAGGCGGCAGAAACCCATGGTTCACCCCTGGTGGTCACTGACTGTCAGAGGTTCCAAGAGTCAGACATATATATTGATCAGCTTGAGCAAGGCTCTTTGAGGAGATGGGTGACTATCGTGGTTTCTCCCGTGCTCACTGTTGCCCCCTGTTGAGTATTGTACTTTCTATGAGTCGCTAACAGGAATGAGAGAACAGAAGTAATAACCTTTCATCTCACAAATTCCATGCAGATTATTTCTCCCTGCAGATTATTACATGGACATTGCTTTTAACAGTTGGACTGTATATTAATATATGTTCTAATTATTTGTCTTGATCTGATTTAGTTTTATTTTAATCTATTTGGTATTAATAACTGTTTGTTTTTAGATGTAATGAAGGAGGGAGACAGGGAGCAAACGTATTAAGTGCGAGTTTATCTAGAGTGCATTGGCGCACACAGTGCCAGGTCAGCAGCAACTATTGTATGTAAAAGATATCTCTGGGAAAATATACAGATATTAAGCAAGAAATAAAGGAATCTCTGCTTATTGAAAATAAAGCTTAATGATTGTATAATGAAACTATCTGAAAATTCCTGAAATGCATTGGGACAGATTTATGAAATCCCTTAGTCAGAAAAGTGGCATAAAAACGTTGCATACCTTGGGTTTACAATTTATTAAATGGTAGCAAGTGGCGTTTTTACGTTGCATTCCCGCAAGGGACATGATTTAGTAGATATAAATCAGCATGCCTTTACCATGTCGCCCCTTTTTGGGAAGTGGCAAGGACAACATAAATCTGCAACAAACACCAGGTTTGAGAGTAAGGGGGCATTCACATGGATGAAGTTGGCGCTGATTCTAGCACGATAACTCGCGGCAGTATCAGCGCTGAAAAAAGACTCCCATTGACCTCAATGGGTTCCGCGCGGAAAAGGGAACCCATTGAAGTCAATGGGAGTCTTTTTTTTTTCAGCGCTGATTCTGCCGCAAGTTATTGTGCCAGAATCAGCGCCAACTTCCTCCGTGTGAATGCCCCGTTATGCTATGGCTGTATTTGGGTTCTCTAAACTGGGTGAAATTATAGAAAACCTTCAGCTATGAGAAGTAGAGAGTCTGGTTGGGTGCAAGAAATGTCTTAATATTCACAAACAAGTAACAGAAATTTGGAGAATAGGAAATGATAGAAATACAAGATATACCAGAGAGTTTAAAGGCTTTTAGTTTCTTGTCAGACGCTCTGGGGAACTTTCACTGCTGGATCCTCAGCCTAAGTGCGCATTTTACAGGACGCCCATTAAAGTGAATCGGACATGGAGGGGGGTTAATCAAAGCTCACAACAATTTTAATCATATCATGCAGTTATATTATAAGACAGGTCATTGATATTAAGTGAGGTTTGTCATAAGGGCAGGGCTGTAGCAACCTCTTACCTTGAAGGAAAGGAAGATAATTGTCACCATTAAAAAGTGGAATAGTAGTTGTGGCTGTGGTGTGAGGTGAATATAAAGCAACGCTATGCTGAGTGTGGGTGTAGTCGTATACTGATTAAAGGGTCTGCTCTGTACAAGCCATCCAGCCCTCACAATAGTGACATCTTCAGGCATAGGAAGGTACCGCACCCAGAATGTGCCTGAACACATAGGACCTAAATCTGCTGAACCCACCAATTTCTGCAGGATTGGCATATTTTATGTGTATGGAGGTGTCCTGGCTAACCTCCTGTCTATGGTATCTGGGGAAAGTAAGAAGGATTGGGCATAATAAATGTCTTTACTGAGCACTTTAATGCTAATACTGAGGTTGGTCCTAGCATTTCATTATTACAGGATAAAACTAAGACATCAATACATGGCAATTCATCAAATACAGACATCAGATATAAAAGGAATAGAAAACTCAGTCTCGATCATTGCTCTATAATCTGCTTCATAACTATAATTTATAATATGTCCATGGCCTTTGGTTTTAAGGACGTGATGAGAGTGCTACTTGTGAAATAGTTGGAGACTTACCGGTATAAGATAACTAATGTATTATATAGGCTCCTGGATGGACTCAGATGTAAATCTCCATCAAAGTAATTCAACCTGGCTTACTATATACCCTCAGTTTCAGTAAACTGCGTGAATGCGCCAGTCTATCCTTTCTGCCACCTGAGACGAAAACTATATGCTGTGCCCTCAACTGACCCTGTATATCCCCAGTACAAATAACACATGTCTTCATTCCCCCACTGCTCCAGTGCAGCTGTTCTGGTGGTCCCCTATAGTCTCTGCTTCCTGTTCTGGAACAATGGCGTAATGAAATGTGCATGTGACTGACGCAGCCAATAACTGATTGTCTGTGGGGGTCACATGAGCCTGTATGCCAGGCCAGAAAGCACAGACTATCAGGGATCACCATAGCACCTGTGCCTTATCAATGGGGGATTGCAGATAATTTATGTATTTTCTTATTTTAACACATCAACACTTGCGATCTGTATTTTTTATCCTGTCAAACCTTAAAATCTGGATACTGTTTGCTGTTACTACCTAAAATGATACAGTAAGTCACTATAACAAATATGTGGTTCTTTGGCAATAAATTTGAATGGTCAAATATCTGATTCATAGACGGCAATACCAGATAGATATGAGATAGATAGGATGTAGACAATGCTTGATAGCTTATTAATATCTCACCCAGGAATAATGAGTTGCCAGCCAGTCAACATCTTTGTAGCCTCCTTTTGCAACTGCTAAGCTTACGTAATGCCAGCCCTTCCTAGAAAAGCACAGTCTGCCGCCGGAGGCGAGATGCTTACTTTGCCTCATGGGTGCTGCAGCCCTGGTCCACAGAATGGATAACTCTGCAGTACAAAAATCATCTAATTTCCCTCTAGAATCCTGAACTTTCTTAATCTATCTTTTTATCAGTTGGATAGGATTTATCCTTTGGATAAGTCATCAATTGAAAATTGGTGGGGGTCTGACACCCAGAACCCCGGAATATCAGCTGTTTGAAGCAGAGATCTGATTTCACTTCACAGACCATGTGATGTCACATTCATTGACCATGTGACCTGTTTACAGCTCCGTCAGTTGAATGGCACTGTGCTGCCACATTATGTATACAATGTACAGCGCTGTGCTTGGTTATCAGTGATAAAACATTGCTCATCTGAATGCTGCAGTCTCTTCAAACAGTTGATCTACGGTGTGTCCCAGTTGTTGGACCCCAAATATCTTCAATTGATGACCTGGACAAAGACTAAGCCATCAGTCTTACAAGACCAGAAATCGGCTTTAAATGCTAAAATTCTGCCTGCCTGCCACTAGAGGAAGTTTAGGCACTTAATGCATATTGTGATATTATTGCGTTCAGTGTAAAATTCTATCTTCAGTAAACTCTCAAGCTCCCCCTAGTGGTGACAGCAAGCAGCCAGAATGTCATCATGTAATGCTAGATCTATACAGGGGATCTGGAGCTCTGAATCCTAAAAGTTCTGACTTCTCTGAAGATATATTAGGAAATGAATCTGCACAGAGTTTTAGTACTATTATAGGTGAACATTCACTTTAAGCATTTTTCTCTCTTAATTCTTCAGTCTTCTTACTCTCTAACCGTTATTTTCGCTCTCTTTCTTCTCATTCCCCAATGCGGTTCCATGTGACTGGTCTTGCCCCCTCCCTTTTGTCCGCTCATTTGTTTCTTTTCAAATGGACTCATCCATGCTTCTCTTCATCTCTTCCGCCTGTGCTCATTACTGACTTGCATGCCAATCCTGTTCACTACGGTTTTCCCTCTGTGCATCCATTGTGCCACTCTCTGCTTTTTAGAAGTGAAAGCTCTCAGACAAAGAAAGAGTAAGTATTGGACTTTCTGTGCCCTCTTTACTCCTCGGCTCCTTAGTATATCACATAGATGTAGATCCATAGCTAGCTGTGTGCAGATGGAGTAGTTCCTGTTAGATAGAAACCTTGTCAAGGATATTGGGGTGAAGCTCCCCGGCCTCCTAAGGTTCATGGAGGGTTTCTTGGAGATCTGTAGAGCTCTAGGATCATTGAGAGGTCTTTTCTGAGAAGTATAGAAAGTTTGACACCTGTTATGAGTGGTGGACTGTCCATTCAGGCATTAGGGCAGTGCTGAGGGCCCATGGCCAGTGGGCCCCACAGCTCCTTGGTCAGTTAGTTTTCCCTATAGGGCCCATAAACCTGAAAGAGGTAAGTGTTCTTTGTATGCATCATAACAAACCCAATAAGTGTATTAAGGCTGTATTGATTGGTAAGGGGCCCATGACCCTAAGTGCCCATGGGCCCAGATCACTTTTACTCTGCCCCTGCCTCCTATATACAATTATAAGACAGAAGCTATATAGAATAGATCAGGGATGAGCAACATGTTCAAGATATACAAAACAAGTATGCATGCTGGGAGTTGTAGTTCTTCAAGAACTGGAGTACAGAAGTGTGCCTGCCCCTGTACTAGATATTTGTTGGCATTTATTCAATTGTTTTTTCAGTTTGCATTTTCTTGAGACTCCACATGAAATCTCCCGAATGTGCTGATAATCTTGTAAATTATACTTGTAACTTTATAGCATTCTTATAATATTGTAAAAACTTTGTAAATCGATTTATATTACTTACCTTTTATGTATAGTTACAGCCTGTGTTATAATTGAGAGCTGCATTCACAATTCTACAGTCTTCAGAGCTGAAATCCTTCTGTAATCTGTTTGTTGAGTGTCACTAAGCTCGCTCTGATTTCTGCAAGCGTGGTATGTATAGGAGCTGGGATAAGTTAATATTGACAATCTTGCTGACTGTTTCCTATTGCAACGAACAGAATGCAGCTCTAGAGTATAATACACGCTGTAACACAGGGTCAGAAATATGTAAGTTATACAATAATATGCTATATAATAACCATGAAAGGTGGAAATCGATTAGTTATTGTTTTTCTAGTAACCATATTGGGTACGCTGCACACATTGGGCTTGAATGATCTGAAGCAGCCATTCACAAGGACACATATGTCAGTGCAGTTATAAGGTAGTCATATGTTGGCCTCCTGGTTTTGGCAAATTTTGCCTCCTGAGCAAAAGAAAAGGAGCTGCAGGTCACATTCTGTGTCATGGAAATCAATTAATGACGTGGCCTTAATGAGGGCACTGGGGCAGTGTAACAAAGAAGGTGGGGCAACTCAGATTTTTAGTTGAAATTGTAGTCAGCATTATGTAACAAGAGTGTCATGGCTGTACTTATATTGTACTGATTGGTAAGGGAGGGTTCACACGGTGTAACGTGCCGCGAGATGTGGCACGTCTACGCCGCAGGAGCTTTTGCAAAATCACAGCCCCAAAATTGCGCGGAGCATACGATCCCCGTTCCCATTGAAATCAATGGGAGCGTGTACAGCCCGCAAAAGCTCCTGAGGCGTAGACGTGCCACAGTGGGGACCAGGTTCAGTGGGGACCAGGACTATTTTTACCCATTGGTGTGCCTAATGCAAAAATTCCTTAGTAGGCACAACCACTTAAACCATACTTCCTAATTTTCAGAGGACACAAAGATGGACAAGCATGGCAGCTGGAGCTATTTTTTTCGTGTTCAGCCATGCTCCTAATCCCACCCAAGTACCCAATTCCCCTTTGACCCTGCCATTCCTTCCAAGTCTCTTTGTGCCTCAACACTACAATAATGCCCTTCAATGTATAAGACACAGTGATCATACTTCCTTAGTTCCCACAATACATTATAATGTCCTCTAGTGGCCTAACACAGTATAATGCCCCCTAGTTGGTACAACAAATTATAATGCCACCCCCCTTCCATCACAGACTAGGTGGACCCACTTAGTTTAATGAGGCCCCATGTAATATAATGACCTCTCAACGCCCCCACATAATATAATCCCCCCTAAGTGATCTTGTCCATTGACAATGTGATACAAATAAAAAAAAACAAAAAAACTCTTAACTCACCTACAGTAGTTACGGTACATTTCCGTGTAGCTGTCTGCATGTGCTCAGATCGATAGAGTTAAAATTAGGATGCATCACCCCAGACGGATCTGGATTGGCTGAGGGTGCCAGGTCTATACCTGGCACCCTCAGCCCTATGGTTTGCCCATTTGCCCTATGGTTAAAACAGATATGGGGGGGGGGACTTTATATGCCAGTATACAGAATCATGCACCTGCCATTGTGCCAATCACATCTGCACAGTCTTCTATTAGCCTCAAAGGGTTTTTTGGACTATATAGGACTCACAATCTACATTTTCCCTATCAGTATGTCTTTGGAGTATGAGAGGAAATCCACTCAAACACAGGGAGAACATACAAGCTCCTTGCAGATGTTGAACTTGGTAGGATTTGGAACCTGGACTCCATTGCTGCAAGACTGTAGTTCTAAGCACTGAGCCACCGTGCTGCCCCAAAGGGGGTTTTCTGAGATTGAGTTGTAAGTACAGTGCTACATCTGGGAGACCATGGGCCCTTCACTGAGCTGGATCCCACTGATTAAATATTGATGGCCTTCTTGGAAACCCTCTTGAAAGTGAAGCATACTTCATTGCCATCACTACCGCCACTGACATCATGTAGCTCCTGGCACCATAGTGTATGCACATAAAGTCCCATTCTTTTATCAGGGTGGATTTATCGTGCTGCAGATGAAATATTCACATCTTACATTATTATTATTATGTGTTATGGCGGTCGGGCTTTGTTGATCCTATTCATTATTGATTAAGTAAGCCGTCCACCTGTCACACCACTAATACACTGTGTCTGACATGGCCAGGGGGTGTCTGCCGTCTATTATTTTGGATAGCCTGCGGGTGTGTTCACATATACGAACATCTCACCCGTCGCATAAACAGACAATGACAGTAACAAAGAGAACAGAGACTGGCATGTCCACACCTGCTGTATGTATCCCAGACTATAGAAGTTACATGTCTCTGCCCCGACAACAAAGACTGCTTATGTCATGTGCAAGAAAGTCAAAGCAGTCAGTGAGTGTCACAGGGACAGGTAATAGTGCAGTCTAATCTGCAGGCGGTGTCTTATAGGAAAGGAATTGCCAAATATATTGCTATATACAGTAGTATTTAGGAAAAGATTCAGCGTAACCTCTGCTTATTCAGTAATCTGAGCCGGTCCTACCATTCATTATGTGACACCGCCCACTGGACTCCTAAGCCCAGAAGATACAAAGGTTTACATTATAAAAGTTATATCACAAGTTATATATGTCAGCTCCTCCTGCTCTATAACATTCTCCTTCTAAGATCCCTTTAAAATGACCATCTGATAACCTTTAGATATTCAATTTATCAACATTTTCACAATAACAGTTTGCTGTCAACTTATTGATGAAAACCAATGTAGAGCCGAAGAGGCTCCAGGGCCAGGTGCAAAAGCTTAACTTGTATCCTTTCCACCCCACAACCCTGCACAATGTTTCCTTGTAACATCTCATCCGTACATCTTTACAGCATTGACATTTTGCTTTCCTTGTCTATCTCGGCCCAGACCGCACTGAGCACTTGTCCACAAAATCTCTATGCACACAAGATTCCCATCATTCTCATCCCTTGGTAGTGTACCCTACATGATAATGATGCCCCCTTTTGTGCCACAGAAACCCTTTTAGACTAAATACTGTAGTCCAAATGCTACTATTCTTTTTGCCGTTTTTCTGCTTTCTGCCAGTGGAAGGCTGTGTATCCTAAATTTTCCTACATCCGTACACCAGAGGGCAGGGGTTATAAATTTATAATGCACTCAGTTATCAAAGAAAATCACAAAGTGCTGAGGATGACCTGTGGGCTCCCTTGGCTTTTAGGACTGGGTCACAGTTGTGACCATTGGACAACCCATATACAAGAATTATATCATATATCAAGTCAGAAAACCATACAGCTATATTGTGAAAATATTCAGCATAGAATATGATCCTAAAATGTCTTCATGGAAATTAACTTGAATAAAGATATAACCCTTTTATTCGGGGGTGGGAGCCATGCTAATTTTATAATGAGACCCTATGAGTTCTACACACAGTCTTGCTACCAGATATAAGAATTGAGTCAGGCATGTTTCTAACTTATTATATAAATATTATTTTCCATAGGTACCAAGTCATTCAACATGATGTCCCCAACAGGAGACAACTCCGAGCTGCTGGCTGAGATTAAAGCTGGAAAAAGTCTGAAACCAACTCCACAGAGCAAAGGTTTAACCACCATCTTCTCCGGCAGCGGACAGCAAGGAGCAAATGTGCGGGTGACATTCATTGCATGGGTTTTGTCTTATTATACTACATAGGTGATATTAGATCATCTGGATTTGTTCTCTCAGGTTCTCGATACTACTTAGGATTTGTCACCTATGGCCTTGTTGCATCATATCTTATGTTCATTATTGAGATTGTATATGGATATAAACTACATGGGAAATTTCAGTCACTTTGTAAATAACATTTTATATATATATATATATATATATATATATATATATATATATTGAACTGGTTTACAGACTTCAGAGCTGAAATCACACAGGAAACATTTTTTTTAGACATCTCCTTAACAGCCAAACTCTTGTAATATAGATAAAAATAAGTGACAGTCTATTGCCTTGTATAAAGACTAAGTGACACAGAAAGCAGATTACCAGATTACAGATACAGAATGCTGAGAGATTTCTGCTCTGAGACCTACAAAATTTTATATTATATTGTATATTATGTAATTGTGTATTAAACACTGTAACACAAGTTCAGTATAGAAAATAATGTAATGTAAGTACACAAGTTACACCACAAGCAGAACACTATAATACAAAATATAACACAGGAGGATCGGTAAAGTATTTACAAAGTCACTCAATTTTTTTATGTAGATTAATTCCTTCTCCCCAACTCTCCTGAAATGTCCAGGAGACTTAGACAAGACGGGGCAACCTCTGACTGTCCAAGAAAAGTTGCCAAATCTCCATAGCCTAACCTCCTGTATCCACCAGGCTCCTAGTCATAATGTGATGTGTGCACTTTATGTTCCGGCCAAGTCACAAAAATGGAATATGATCAGAACATTTTGTGTCCACAACCCCAAAATGAGGCGAAACGCAATGATAAGGAGAGGGTCATGCCCCAAAGAGCTTTAGTAAAAGGGACATGATCATATGAAAATTTTCAGCACATGCTTCTTGTTGAGTCTCCCTGAGCCAACTACTAAAAGTTGTCAAGTATGGGTTAATTCCTTATGTTACTTGAATCCTTGTATATCAATGGGTTTCTTTACTTATATTTCTAAGATAGATCACAGGTTGGTGTGACATTTAACGACTCTCATTTTCTGGGATGTGTTCCCACAGCAAAAACTAAAGAGGAATTTGAGGTGGTCTTCCGCTTCAAATTCCAGCCCCATGTATTCCCCCATAACAGGAAGCTCTGGCTTTTCATGGTGGCATTGCTCAGAGAGTAGCCTCAGTCACAATGGAGGTAACCAGACCTATCCTTGCACCATGGGTTCTTCAGTTGTATCAGCTGTGGGATCCATGGGTAGATTGAGCATGAAGCATCTGTCACTGCCTCCCATTGCAAACATTGATAGACAGATTCCGGCCTGAAACCGCTAAAAAATCAGATGCAAA
Source organism: Leptodactylus fuscus (assembly GCF_031893055.1). Classification (NCBI taxonomy): domain Eukaryota; kingdom Metazoa; phylum Chordata; class Amphibia; order Anura; family Leptodactylidae; genus Leptodactylus; species Leptodactylus fuscus. The sequence goes on along the minus strand of NC_134270.1, from coordinate 53,545,853 downwards.
TTCAGCGGTGTGAACATATCCTAATAGGGCTAAGGAGCCTCAATCAACTCAATCACTGAATTTAGGCAGCGATCCCAACTGTGCTATAACATTCCATCAGAGGTACTTTGGGGTTCCCATTGTTTCTAATGGCAAGAATAGTGCACCATGCTGTGTTGTTCTTTAAGCAAAGAACTTGGCCTCTTTTGTCACTGCCACCCCACTCCCATCTCTGCAGGAGTCACATGGTAGGGGAATTTTTAATCCAAGAGTCTTGTGTGACCTCCGGCTTTATGCCTGCCTTATAGGAGGGAAGGGGTGAGACAGCTCATGTCAGGATTTATAATTATCAATGTTTCACAACCAATGAAAACTAGAAGTCACAAACCTAGATCTACCATATATCAGAGGGTTCTACCTACTCTGGTAACTCGACAGTTACCCAAATACAGTGCCTTGTTATCTTCATTGTTGTAGCATGGAGGCTCTTCATTTACAGTATCAGCCACCACCATTATGCGGTCGTATTGCCTTGATGGACTTCCGACTTCTCTTTTGTATATGGTATCAAATATTATATTAAAAGCAAACTATTTATTGAGGTGAATTTCCATACACCTGATATAACTAGTTCTTTGTAAAGACAGAAGTACAATCATTACATTATTATCTAGGAAGGAAGTATTTTGTATTCTCCTGATAAGTAATGTCCCAATATCCTGAGGTTAGGTATACGGCGTATTATGCTAAAGCCACTTGAGATGTAAAAAAACAACTTGAGAATATGAAGTCCTTAAAGGGGAAAAAACTCCAATTCATCCAGTGAAGCTTCTAGAAGTTCCCATCTCATTCACGTGACTTATAGTGGCCATACACAATCGATTACCATTGGTGAACCCACCAATATTAGCGAGGCTTACCTACTATGCAATGTTTATTGGGTTGTTCTGACTCTACCCCAGCAGTTGATCTTTGTGGGGGGAGAAGGATTGGGTGTATTGAACTTTACCTCCTCTAGAAGTATCTGGAAGCAGATTACTCCCCTCTCCCCATTAAGACAAATAAACGTACATTTATATGACCCTGATGTGTATTGTTAAGTGATATACAGATAGTTAGAAGATTCTGATCATTTACATATTTTACTTCTCCATTTCTGTGCAGTCAGAGGTTCCATCTCCGGTTACTCCTCCTCCAGCTTCTCCTGCTACAGCGCCAGGAAATCCAATGATTCTTCCCAACAAGGGCGCAGGGAAGTCTTCTGAACCCCTGATGAATGGAAATTCTACTCCCCCGGCAATGGCACAGAGCAGCCAGCTGGATATTGAGTCGTTGATCCCTACACATGATGAGCAGGGAAGACCTATCCCAGAATGGAAGCGACAAGTCATGGTGCGAAAACTGCAGCTGAAAATACAGGAGGAAGAGGAGCGAAAACGCACGGTAAGATGATTCCTTATTGACTTTGTGGTGCTTTGACTTGGAGTTTAGACTTTGTTTGCTGTGAATTTTATTTGGTTTTGTACCATCCCTGTGTGAGTTTGCTTCTTCTTCATTTCTTTAATTTTCTGCTATGGTTAGAAAGCCGAGGCTGGTATTTATTAAAGGGGTATTCTAGTTTTAGCAAAACTAAAAATATACCCTCTGCCACAGGCCCTCACACTTTATAGGAGTTCTGCTTGGTTTCATTTAATAGGAACCTTCATCAATTTGTTCTAGGGAATTAAATCTGTTACTAGTTTTTGTAAATTCTTATTCACTGACAGAGTGTTTGCTGCTGTTGTACCCAATCTAGACAATCTTCAATGGGCCACATAGACTCAACTAGAGATGAACAGATTGTCCCTACACTGATACATGGTAGAAAGGCGTTAACAGGAAAGAGAAACCTGTGCTTCGAAGGCTAGGTTCACATCTGCCCTTGAGTCTACTGTAGAACCCAAACAATGGAGAACTGAACCATTAAAACAGTGGTTACACATGGACATCGGTGGACCCCATTGATTTTTCATATTTTCTCTCCGCTGATTTTTCTTGTTTTCTGCAGCGGAGTGTCCATTGGAGACTCCAGCTCAGATGTGAACTTAGTCTAGTCTAAAGTGTTTAGCTCAAAGAGAATTGTCTAGATAGGATACGATGGTTGCAAATTCTATGAGGTATTTATAACAGCTTGTTAAAATGATGCCTTGACAATGAATAAGTAACAAGGTGTCCTGCTGGGACCCACTGTGATCATATGTAATCTGTGGTAGTAAGTTCACTGCAGCGCCATCACAGGAGAATTTATGCACTGCACTGTGTCCATTTACTGTAGGTAATGGATTGTCTCTGCAATACAGGACAGGACCAGTCCTCCAGAGGGAGAGATGCTCTTTCTACTTGCTTTTTGCCCTGTATAAAGGTCCTGAACAGCCCTCACCCCCTTCATTTTCTCAGAATTCCCTAACATATAATGTATTAAAATACGTTTTCTAAAATAAATTGTCCCTTTAAGAAGACATTCATAGATTTAAACTATAAACCAGCATGAACTAGGAGAGTATACAGACCTCACCAGATTTTCATTCTGGTTCACTGAGATCTGACTTTCATATACTCCCCAGTAGAAAATATGGACAGGGGTTGTCGTCAAGAGATAGTTCCTTTCATTGCAGTTGCTTGCGTAATACTGTGGTCTTTCCAGCACCTTCCAAGTGTGCTGAGTGACACCTTATAGAAGTGAATGCAAATTACAACTAAATCGACAAACAGAGGGAATTTGCATGATATTGCTCAGCAGAATTTCTTTACAATAGACACAGCAGATATACATGAGTTGGGGTTCCAGGCATGGTGTAGTAGGACACATAAATGTTACATGAATTACACCGATGTCTTGCAATTCTACGCATGCATACATTATAATATTCATATATAGCATTGTTGGATTAATACATTGTAGTGTTATATATGGTCCAGTAGACACAGCAATGTCACAGCAGAGATAATGAACACATTAATATCACAGTAAAGGAATAATACACACAGTGATGTCCTAATACAGAGATAATAAATATAGGGATGATGTACTTAGTGTTGTCACAATAGCAGGATAATGCACACAGTGATGTCACAGTGCTGGGATAATACATACGGTGATGTCCCGATACATGATAGTAAATACAGTTATGTCACAGTACAGGGATAATGTACTTGGCGATGTCACAATACCAGGATAATGCACATAGTGATGTCACAATGCAGGGATAATACATATAGTGATGTTCCAGTACAAGGATAACAAATACAGTCATTTCACAGTAAAGAGATAATGTACATAGCGATGTCACAGAAAAGTCATAATGCACACAGTGATATCACAATACCAGGATAATGCACACAGTGATATCACAATACCAGGATAATGCACACAGTGATATCACAATACCAGGATAATGCACACAGTGATATCACAATACCAGGATAATACACACAGTGACGTTGCAGTGCAGAAATAATTAAAAATAATCCAGAAAGTGATGTCATAATCCAGGGATAACGCACACAGTGATCATAGTACAGTACTAATAAACACAGTTATGTCAGCATACACAAATCATCCATAAAGTGATGTCACGGTACAGAGATATTCTACACATTGATGTCATAGTACAGGGACAGTGCTCACTATGACATCATAGAACCAGAATAATGCACACACATATATGAAAAAAGTAATTAGGATGATGTCACGTGCAGACATTGTGGTGGCCTAGTAAAGTAATGGAGGTGCCTTCAGTTTTCCACATCCATAGTCGTCACTAATAGTCTCCTCTCCCATTGTGTGAATTGAATTATTACTCTGTAATGTCTCGTTTTATCTGTACGTGACCGCTACGATTTGTAAAGTGCGGAATATGTTGCCGCTATATACGGTAAATAAAATGTACTATTATTATTGCACATCAGGTCTCAGTAGACTTGGGCCCCATTAGTTGCCGGTACCTATAGCAGCTGCTATGTCTGTTACCCTGGCTGTAACACCCATGTACATATCTACAATTGCATTCTCAATTCTGTGTATCATAAAGATTCTTCAGATAAGAGTCAGAGTGTCGTGACCAGGTCTTTCTCAGAAGTGTAGTGGTTTGCTGATCTATGTGTAATCGTATGTTAGTGTTTTTCTCTGAAAGAGTAGGAATGGAAAGTTCCTTTAAATCTATTATTGTTTGCAATTCAGACATGATTTAGTAAAATAGAATATACATAGTTTACTTATATACTGCTATTCCCACATACTTACTGTACGCCAAGTACACTGAGGGCTATACTTGTCCTGAAAAAGACAAGTAAGTAATTGTTCACTAAAACTTGGGGGAACCAGAATCAAGAACTCATCTTGTGTGCACTGACACTCCAAGACAGTGGTTCTCAACCTTTCTAATGCCGTGATCCTGCAATACAGTTCCTCATGTTGCGGTGACCCCATTCAGTTTAGAACACATGTCCATAACGGCGTGCGTTCCAGCTGAATAGCGCTGCTGCAGATAGTAGCATGGCTTCTCAGTGGCTAAAGCCATCGGAAATATGTATTTTCTGATGGCTTTAGGCATACCTCCCAACTTTTGAAGATTAGAAAGAGGGACAAAATATTTAGCTCCGCACACTTTTATGTTGCCCATTCTCATTCATATTTCATGTGCTCTCACACAATATAATCCTCCTACAGTCACCCGAACATTATATGTCCCCTCGCCATCTCTCCCCCAGTTTCATATAACCCCTTCATCTGCCCCCAGTTTCATGTCCCCTCCATCTTTGCCCCCAGTTTCATGTCCCCCATTTTCATGCCCCCAGTTTCATGCCCCCAGTTTCATGTCCTCCATGTCCCAGTGTCATGCCGTACCCCCCCTTCATCTGACCACAGTTTCATGTCCCCCCATCTCTTCCCCCAGTCTCATGTTCCCCCATCTCTGCCCAGAGTTTCATGTCCATCCATCTCTGCCCCCAGTGTCATGCCGTCCCCCCCTTCAGTCTCGCTCACTCATATAGTTGTAGGCGCGATGTGACGTCATCACATCGCGGCTACACATGCAGAAGCCGCAGCACAGCGTTAAAGCAGGAGCTGGCTGTGACAGCTCCTGCTTTAATCGCCTGTGTGTTCAACTCACCGGCGTCCTCCGGGCGCCGATAAGTTTAGACCGGGACATACCTCCCACAGACCGGGACGGTTGGGAGGTATGCTTTAGGCGACCCCTGTGTTTTGGTCGTTCAACCTCCGCCGGGGTCGTGACCCACAGGTTGAGAACTGCTGCTCCAAGATATATAGGCAATTCATAGATAATAGATACCAACAAACGTATAAAATCAAATGGGCTGGCTGGTATACACTGAACCTTCATACTGCCTAATGCATAGAACGTTCCAGAAGTTGAGAAGTGTCTGCTCATAAAAGTGTCTGTGCCTATGTTATTGTCACGTTTGGAAAGTGACCTTACACTTTTGTATTAGATAGAGTAGTGAGCAAGTCTAATAAGATAAAGCTGATACTGAAATGGGAGAACCAACAAGACTAGCAAAATTAACCCTCTCCTATAAAGTCTAACCCTGGTTCTACTGCATTGTTTTGGTAGACTACACTGTATAATACAAAGGTGCAAGGTCACATTCTAAACCAATGATGATAAGTCATCCAAACAACGCAAAGACTTATCTCAGCTTATGGAAAGTATCAGGGGAGGGGGCCTAAACAGGTATAAGAGTTGAGGATATAGTGTATTAGTCAGCTCATTTGATTCCTGTCATCTTTTCCTGTGTATCTTGGGGTGTTGTCTGGCACAATATATGGGTTTCCACAAGCCAGAGTAAGTGAGCACTTATATTCTTGAATCATCTAAATCAGTGTTGTATGGCATTCAGTATTCTCACTATCCTTAGAATCCACCGTAAATACTCAAGTTAAAGCTAGCCATACGCGTGAGAGAAAGTTATCCAAACTCATCAATATTAGCGGGGTTGGCGGACTATCTTGTGAATGGCAGGTACTAACGTTTCAACAAAAGCAAACAAGGCTATAGAGGACTGAGGTATATCAGATACTGTAAGGACTAAGAGATCTTTCTCTGGCTTATTACCATCTCCCCTTTAACTATCAAGCATGTATCTTTATACACATGCACACTCGGTTTAGATGGAAACTGCTGGTGGCAGATTAAGAACAGAGGCGTGAGCCTGTTGAAATTCACTATATCTAATAATTTTTCCCCAATGTCTACTGAACAAACTTTAGCCGAGTATATATTAGATGGCCTTATACCTTGGTCACATTAGATATCACTAAGCTTAGTCTAATGTGTAACTATCACAAGTGTATGACTGGATTTGGTATAGTAGTCATATGGTTCCACATCTATAGGGGCAGGTGCATGATTGTTCACCGTACAAAACGTCAGTTGAGTCTACAGTTATTCTTGCTATACAATCATTTGGGTGAATGAAGACATTAAAACCTTTTATTTTCTCATTTATTGCTAAAGGTATTTTAATTTGCAAAGTAGATGGTAAGGAAACCCAGTAAAGCACTGGTGAACATCTAGGAGCTATGGATAATGGGTTGTTTTTCTCCAGGAAGGGCAGGGTTGTAGCTATGGGGGTGCAGATGTATCATTTGGCAAGTGCCCATTTGCCACTTGAGTATAAATGAGTATTTAATATGAAAGATTTCACCCTGGAGGTCGAAAGCTTCTGCAGCTTACACTAAGCTCACACTAGCGTTCAGCTTTGCATTCTTCAGGTCCGCTTGGGGACCTGAAGTACAGAAACCTAATCCACTTAAAAAGCAGTTACCCGTGGAAACCCATGGACCCCATAGACTATAATGGCGTCTGCCTTGTTTACGGCCAAAAAATGCAAACAGGACTTTTCTCTCCGCATTTTTTAAGTGGATTCGGGGACGGTAACCCTAAATATAGTTGGAACGCTAGTGTGAACATAACCTGTTTCTATAACAATAATGAGGGAGTAGATGGGGGACAGGTAGGTGACTAGGGGCACCTTTAAAAAAAAAAAAAACCCCTCCTCTTTCGTAGTTACAATACAAAACTGAATTCTCATCTGATGTTTGCATGGTGTTGGTGTGAAGTTTGTGTTCCTCTTCTCGTGATACATTTAAACTGCAGTATCTAGTATAGAGAAGTATGACCAGCTCAATCCTTAACAGGAACATCAATTGGCATCGACAGACCACCTGACCTAATGGTATTTATCTAGACACTGATAGACGATATATATGTATATACTGTATACTGCAGGTTTAAATGTTTTACATGGACATTTAGTGGTGTAATGAGTGTTCTGTCCTGTACCATCTTTATCACTAGTCATCCTTCCATGTTATTGCTGATACTTAAGAGCATGTTTGATTAACAGGATTGCTACCTGTATGTTCTATCAATGATGTTATCTTCTTTGCTCCTATTTGCTTGGAGTTTTATCCAGTCCATAGTAGAGAACCCCATGCCTTATTTAGTGATATCCTGGTATACCATTACACCACTAAAACATGTAGCTATTGAAAAAGAGTGCAACCGACAGACTATTTGGCTTTGTATCCTGAGGGACATGTTCCCTCCTTTTTTGTTTTTTTATTTTTGCAATAGTGTGAGGCCGGTAGTTACTACCACCCAGAAGGATGGCGATATTCTCACGCACACAATGCAATTTTGGGACCCTTTGGGGAACTCATGACAGAAGATGATATCAATCGTATCGAGAAGCAGATTGAGAACCTACAAGTCATGCATAAAGTGCAGAAAGTGGAAACCGAACTGGAGCAACTAGAACATGAACTACAGCAACTCCTACCAGTTTCGGCAGCCTTAGCACAAGAGCACTTCACTGTAAATCCGAAACAGATGCAAGGCAGGGCTGATGACCTTCCAGCTTGGTGCTCCAAAATCTCCACCCTCTTAAAAAGTATGGCCATCCTCTTGGCAACTCTTGGAGGTAAAGAAGTTGATCTTGAAGACCTGGAACCACCTCAAAATATAGCAAAAGATGTTGGTGGAAACATTGGCAGATCCCAGTCCTTCAGTTCCAGCAGAGAAGAAGTTGAGAAAGAAATTAAACAGTTTGGTGTGTCGGTCAAAAACTTAAAAGCTAACTATGAATTGTACGCACGACCCCAAAGTGATTATGATGCTTCTAATAGAATCTACAAAAGAAAGAGATCTTTACCCGTAGGGACGGCAGCTTACAGCTACGGAAGGGAACCCATCTTGGAAGAAGACTATATAACAGGCAATGAGCAATTCAGCATCATGAGCGATGGGATAGCAAGACCACATGAAGAACCACCTATAATGCTATCCCATGCCCAGTTAACCTATCATGACGAAGATGTCTTCCCAAGAGATATAGACACTAATAATCAAGGCAACATGATGGATGCGTTAGGAGAACCTTTATTTAGTGCAGACCACATGACTAGAAGTCTACCTGTACAAACAGAACTTAGCTGTGTACAAGACTACATAGACATGAGAAAGGAAAGGATTGTGTATCTTTTCCTTGAACACTGGAAGAAATGGACATTTACAGAGTCCGTTAAGAATAGCAATCCGAAAAAGAAGCCAACTGGTGGTTCTACTAGTAGCGAGGTAGAGACTGAGAAGAGGAAAATGGATAATGAAGAGAACAATGGCAAAATGGCAAAGGGACAAAGTGATGATGACCGCCTTTTATATTTCATGAAACAGAGACAAGTTGTAGGAAAGTTGATCAGTCATTGGAGAAGTATCATTTGTCAAGTTCCCACAAGACAAATTCGACGCCTGAGTAGAGCAAACATGCTTTACTGGCCAGAACACTTTTTACCACATGTTAATGGTTCTCCAGTTGAATACTCAAGCCTAACCTTGGATCTCTTCATGTTGGGTTACTTCCAATTATTAGAAATGACTATGTCCCGAGAAGAGAGAAAGTTCCGCCACATTTTATGCTATGAAATGTTTGACCGGCTAGGTAGTCACAGCTGGGAACTCATTCGTAGCTTTCATAAGGTTGTCATGGAAGAGATTGAATCTGGAAAGAGGGATTGGACTGATGGATTTGAGGATCTGAAGCAGAAGTTCTTTGGGGACAGTATAGTGGCAGAAGTAGATAGTGTAAAAGTAAATGAGCAGCTAGAAGAGACTGTAATTCAAAGTACATTGGGTGATGAACCCAAAGTTACCATGGACCCCAAACCCAAGCAGAGTGTAGTGACCTGCGATGAACTGACTCCACTACCCAAATGTAGGAAAGACTCTATTCAACTGGTATCGGAACTGGGGGAATTTACCAATGATGACATTTGTCGTTATATTGATCGTAGTTTTTCATTTTGGAAAGAAAAAGAAGCCGAAATGTTTGATATATGAGGTCATACTTATCACGTGTGCGAGTATGTAACAGGCTCATGGTAAATAACACTTTACCAGAATAAATATGGCAACAAAAGTCGGCTTCCTTAATGGATGATGAGCGAATCCATATGGAACAACCGAATTGACATGGCAGCAGGTGCATATTTGTTCGCTGTGGACATGAGGGACTGGCAGAGCCATTTCATGAGCATAATGCATAAGTAGATAGCTTGTTTTTTTGTGTAAGATATGTAAAATTAAACCAAACGATCAAAACATAAGTAACATATAAAATAATGAAACAATGACATCAGATGTGTTTCAAAATTATACATTGATTTTATTGCATAAAATTAGATTTTAGGTCTGAAGGAAATATCTTAAAAATGTGGCTGTGGCTTTATTCAAAGAAAACTATATATTGATATTAAAACGATGCAGATGTTGGATTATGTTCCTAAACATATCCTATTTGTGTAAGGATAAAATGCACGACGGCCATTGAAATTATGGATGTGATGGGTCACCACTAGGGCAATCTGCTCTTATACAGTTGCTCTCTATTCTAGCAAGGTGGATCCCAAGCAGGGGGTAGGGGGCCCTTCTGTAACACCCATATGACCTAATAGACAGGTTGTACCAAAATCCTTTCATAATTACAGTTATATTCTATGGAAAGTCTATAGTAAAGTAAATGAATCCATAAATGTACTTAAATAGTTTTTCTAATCTTTACCTACTCAACGTGGGTTATTTTTCATTTGCTCATTTTTTTGTGATTTTTTTTATGCCACATTATTTTTTTATGTAAACAAGGCAGAATTAGAAGAAAATACACACAAGAGCCTCGGTAATGCCCCCGTAGTGTAGGAATAAAGTCCTGGGTGACATTCTTCATTATGACTCTTTATGTGGTTGACTGTAGAACCAATTTAATATTTAGTCCAGTTTATATGAAGGATAAATGAAATGACTGTATCCTTAAATTTATCAATGCCATGGACGACTCAAGCTGGAAATTGAAATTGCTGGACCATCTTTTAGTACATCAAATGTCCACGTTCTAACGTCATGTCCTTTTTAGGTCCAAAATTCTTTAATGATTAATTTCTTAATATATTTCTATAGTGGTAGGAGTGCTGTTATTCCTAAGCACAGACAGGGGCAGATGGTGACCTACAGCGACCATTAGGATGAGCTTAGGATTTAGTGTATACCTTGACAATTCCCTTTGTGGCGGCTGAAGGCAACCTGAATTTTTTATTTTTTATTTTGGCAGCTGGCAGATTGAATTTACTGCATTATTTATAGTGTTTGTATATTTTCTTGTATCAGTAACTTCATAGATAGATCTTGCATGTGTGTTTTTTATTGTATACATATTAGGCCTCAATTTCCAAAACTGGACCAAGTGGCCTTGTTGCCAGTAAGAAGCACTTGGAGTCCAACTTCCATCCACAATGTGAATTCTATCTGGTTGATATGTATTACTCGACGACTCCTGTTCCTTTGGTCAGTTCTGATACATGAGGCTCGTTTTATTTAGCTCCGTGTTTTTCCAGTCGAGAGCCATGAGACCGTAGACGTGTTCTTGTGTGTTTTTGATATTCGGTATTCTGTCTAATTCAGCTGTAGGTAAAATATATTTGTGTGCAGTTGCATTTACTTCAAAGATTAATAAAGTTTCCTAAGAATGCAAACAGTCTGGTTATTGCATCTTTTTATTTCAGAAAAAAATTATGTTGTACTATTAGAAGATGTCTGCAAAGTATACCAAAAAATGGAGGAAAGTTAGAATATGTCAACATGATACAATGGACTTCATGTTTATGTCTCCATGGTTACAGACTACAAACAAGTCCTAGTAATGTGTAGTCTGATCCAGCAGTCTGCAGTGTAATGTGACCGACATAAGAAAGTAACACATGCTAGAAGAAAGTAATACATCCCAGCAGGATCAGACTATACAGGATCTGTATGTAATATGTAACCATGGATGTATATAGATGTGCACATGAGCACTATACGCCATATAGTAGGGTAATAATAACCAATACTATACCAAACTTGTACCCTTGCTTATTTGCAATGCTTTGGCGTCTTAGAACAAGAACACGTACCTTTCATAAAAGCTAGAAAATGCAGCCATATGCAAACCTTCATTGCAGTCAAACCAAAGTCGCCATATATAAACTTTACATCTCTGTATTCCACTAATCATTACTTATACCAGCCTAGGAGGTTTAGTAACAGACACATGATATGGATATTTTAGACAATAAATATTCCTTAGTACCATATGTGAGAATCTTTGAGCATTGGTTTGAATTATTCGGAAAATAGATGGTTTTCCATAATGTGACTGGATTATAAGATATAATGGAATATAAGAGAACATCACCATATGCATAGCACACTATACATTATCCACCATCATCTTAAGAATGAGTTTCTGAAGATTTAGACACTATAACTGCAGATAGTCTGTATCTAGTCTCATACTAATGGGTTATTATGATGATAAGCATTGTATTGCTGGCACTTATAACTAAATGGGAAACTATGAAAATAGATATTAAGGTCCGTAAGTCAGAGCGCTGGTTTACACACTGCGAAAATGGTATTAAATGGTATTACTAATGTGAGATTATGTATAATCAAATAAAAATATTAAATATTAGAGTTACTCCAGAATGAGTTAAAAGCCTTGTCTCCATTATTTACTATATCTCCATGATATTCTCTCCATTATGTATCATCATTCTCTCCCCCCTCTACTCTACTCATTTTGTTTTCCCTTCTGCAGTATTATTCTCTTTCCTCCTCTTCTTCTCTGTTCTGCTTTTCTTTTCTTAATTATCTGTTCTTCCCTTCTCCATTATCTTCTTCCCCTCTTTCCTCATCCTCTCCTTTTTTCTGTTTTCATCAGTTATTCTTGGCTCGCCTCTTCCCGGTCTCTTCCAACCTCCTCCTTTCCCATTTTTTCCTCTCCTCAACTATTTCCCTCTCTTCTCCATTCACTTACCGTACCTTACCTTTTCATCTCTTTTCTCGTCCCTTCTTTTTCCTTCCCTTCTCTCATCTTCTCTCCCCTCATCTTCTCTCCCCTCCTCTCCTCTTCCCTCTTTCCTTCCCTTCTCTTCCATCCTCTTCTCTCTCCTCCTCTTCCTTTACCTCTTCTCTCTTCTTCCCTTCTCTCTCCTCTTCCTTTCCCTCTTCTCTCCTCTTCCCTTCTCTCCTATCCTCTTCCCTTCTCTCCTCTTTCATTCTCTTCTGTTCTCTCCCCTTCCCTCCTCTCTTCTCCTTTCCTTTCCCCTCTCCCCTTCCCTCCTCTTCCCTTCCCTCCTCTCCTCTTCTCTCCTCTTCCCTACTCTCCTCTCCTCTCTTCTTCTCTATTCTCTTCTTATCTGCTTTTTGTTCTTCTCCTCTCTTTTATTCATTTTCCATGCCCCTATCTTACTTTCATCTGTTCTCCTGTGCTCACTTTTTATCTTGTTTCCTCTATTCTTCTCTAGTTTGATTTTATTCCATTTTATCCTTATTTTAATCCTCCATCTTTATCACTTTTTTTTGTCTGTTAAGATTTCTGTCTAAAACTGTCCCAAGCTAATACATTAAAGCCATTTTACAATAGTAGATTTCCTTGTACCTGCCACTTTTCATCAGATAAGATATGTAATTGTACAAGAAGGTATACCTTGTACTGAATATTGGCTCAGCAGTTGGAAATGTCAAACACTTAGAGTTTTCCTGGAAGGACACCTATAGACAAGCCAGGTTAGTATTTTAGTGATATCCAATGACATGAGGTCTTCACTACTTGTTTATAAGCTTTTCTAAGAAAAAATTGATAAAAGATATTTATTACCAAATATTTAATCTTTATCTTATTTATCATGATAAATGTGTATGTATATATATTTATACAGGGCTTTCCATTTGTCATACAGGAGCAGGAAGAGACTGCCAGATTATCTACCATGCCAGCATGGCGAAGGGAGATCCTGAGGAAGAAGATGGAGGAGGAGAAGTAAGGATGGATATAATATACATGCTATTGAATTATTGTTATTATTATTATTTTTTAATAATTAATTTAATATGTTCTTTTTTTTTTCCTTTACAAACGTTCGTGTGACAGAGAACAGAAAAGGTGAGTTTCTTCATCGCCTCCATACTACATTGAGCCTATTACTAGTTATACCTGATTGTACAGCATCCCTTCCTATACTTTATAAGTTGCCCATACATTGTGCATGCTTGTCCCTGAATCTGATTGTATAAGATCAGAATGAAAGGCTTCATGTAATAATATAAAAATGATTTATATGCGATAAGAATCTTTAATAGCAGCTCTAACCCTAAATCGGCAACTTTGGGTGATTGAAGTATATATGTTCATGCAAGGATCTTTAGGGTTAAGGAACATCTAATGCCTTGAGACACTGTACATGTTAAGATGTCTGACAAACTCTTTGTGTGTGCAAAAATGGTGGCCATATTGGTTGTCACAGAAGGTAATATAGCTCTGAGAAGGATAAATAACAATGTATAATGAGGATGAATTAAGGGGTACTTCCAAAGTTGCCCATTGCTATGACTCACTAGGGCAATATTGCTTGGATGCCACTGTTGTCCAGGCATCCCTGTGACACCTAACATTCAGGCTTCAAGCTACTACTATGGCTTTAGCAACAGCATGGCATAACATCTAAACTTCTAGTAGTTGTCACAAGCAGGAGATACTTTTTACGGGCTAGTTGTAACTAGTGATTTTAGATGACATTTTGGAGACATTCTCTCTAGTATCCAAATGGTAATGGTAATAGCATATGGACAAACCAGGTTGAGGGCTGTAGAATTAGGTTAGCCAGTCACCCCCAAGTCTACTTAGATATGACCCTTTTCTCCATGCTTCCTCTTACTCTTCTTCCATTAAAAAGTTACTTTTGGTCATTTAGCCACAAACAAGTATACTTAGATATTTCTCTGTCCTCCGTTCTTTCTCCTACCCTACTCCTATAATACATTATCCATGTTCACCCAGTCACCCACCCATAAACAAGTATACTTAGATATTTCTCTGTCCTCCGTGCTTTAACCTATCCTACTCCTATAATACGTTATCCTTGTTCACCCAGTCACCCACCAATAAACAAGTATACTTAGATATGTCTCTGTTCTCCGTGCTTTAACCTACCCTACTCCTATAATACGTTATCCTTGTTCACCCAGTCACCCACCAATAAACAACTATACTTAGATATTTCCTTGCTTTCCATGCTTCCTCTTTTCCCGCTCCTATAAAAATTTATCTTTGGCCGCCCGATCATCCACCTATAGTCAATTATAAGCCAACATGTCTCTGTTCCCCCTTCCTTCCACCTCTGTCTTCATTCTGTACGTCTGCCAATCTTGTTTATGTTACTCCCATAGTCAGCCCCTTATCTGGACTAGTACACAAGGGGAGGACATTCCTACAGTAAGGTAAGAACGCCCACATGTCAGTCCACAGGCATTCTTCAGGCCTAACTGTGCAAACTCCTCCTATCAGCAATTCATTTCATGGTAATTTGTCAAGACATAGAATTGAAAGCAGAGAAAATTCTACAAGAAATTTTGAAGAAAGAATGAATGGCATCACTATGACCTTCCTTCTTGTTTTCCAGAAAAGAGCAAGAGAAACAAAAGAAAGAAGAGGAAGAGCGAGAACGAGAGCAATCTGAAAAGCTAAGAACACTGGGTTACGATGAAACCAAGTTAGCGCCTTGGCAAAGGCAAATAATTCTAAAGAAAGGGGATATAGCAAAACATTAGGTCTAACAAATTTTCCGTTTTTCATTTTTCAATGTCACGTCAGAGTTTATATTGTCCGCCATTTACAGAGAAAAGTTTATTAACAAAACTACGGTGATGTCACAGCCCAATGGGAAGGGGGAACATCATTGTTTATGGGTTTATGGACTGATTTACACAAACATTTTGTGTATCTTCACTTCTAGTCTCCAACATGGGGCTAATCTGCAATCAAGACGGTATACATATATATAGCAATGAGAATTCTCAGCAGTTCAGGAGGCCATTTTATATTATTTTTTTGGTAACCAAGTAGTAGCGCCTCCACAGGAGAAATTAAGTAGTACACACCGCCTAGTGACATGAATAGTCTGTCCATATAAATCTTTGTATTGTAGCTCAGCTTTCCTCCATAGGTTATATTTCTTCCTCGGGCTTCTATATGACAAAACATACAATTGCTGAGTGACAACCACTTTAAAAGCTACTATGGCAGCCATATTGGCTTACTTCCCAATAGTAAATAGCCAAAAATTGGAACATTTAAGACCCACACAGTCTAAAATATCCAGAAACACCACCATAATATGTATTACCCATTTTGCGGTCCATTTCTTTGTAGTTATTGGCAAGAATGTATTGAATGTCTCCCATATTTCCCCAAAACAGATTATTTTGGCCTTTAGTTTAGTAATGTACCGTATATACTTGAGTATAAGCCAACCCGAATATAAGCCGAGACCCCTAATTTTACCACAAAAAACTGGGAAAACTAATTGACTCGAGTATAAGCCGAGGGGGGAAATCCACCATTGCAGATAAAAAGTCTGGTCATGTGCATTGCAGCTTAGTAACTCCATGGGGATCATAGTAATAGCAGTTAACCCCATCATGTCCCTCACATTAACCCCCTGTGTGCCTCACATAAGAGTTACTGATATGTGGGACATATGGAGGTAATAATTAGGTATCTTCATAATTAAGGTACTTCATTAGTACCCTCATGTGTCTCACATATTAGTAATCCTTATATGGGGCACACAGGGGTTAATATGAGGGACATGATGGGGTTAGCTGTTATTAATGTGAGGCACATGGAGTTACTGAAACTAAATTAATAACCTCAAATGCCTGACATTAATAGGCAGAGTAACTAAAGGAAGGGACCTGTGTGTGTCACGTTACTGTAGCTTCCTCTCCTCCATACAACAGACATCTTCCATAAGACACAATGAATCCTGGCCACTCATCTGCAGGGTAGATACTAAATCCTAGTGTGCTAAAGGATCTCTGATGACGTCATGACCATGTGATCGGACTCTGGTGTGGGCGGAGCTACTAGGATTTAGACTCAACCTTATCTGCAGATCTTACATACCAGTGGCTACAGGACCTTTCTTGACATCACAGTCACGTGACCTCATGACAAGCCAATCACAGAGCAGCAGCACTAAAGGCCCTCCCCCTTCCAGGTCCTTCCAGTTTACTGTGCTCCGTGGACCCTGACTCATGTATAAGCCGAGGAGAGCTTTGTCAGCATGAAAAATGTGCTTAAAAGTCGGCTTATACTCGAGTATATACGGTACTTACACCTGGTCACCCTGTTTATCTGTTAGATCACAGACATCCCCTTTGGTTTCATGTCTGTACCTCCATTTCCATATGACTGTTTGTACAGAAGGGGCGGCCTATAAACTCTCTAGATTTAAAGGGATTGTCCATCTTTGTACATTTTTTACAAAATGCTTAGAATCATTTAAAATAATAAAAGAAGTGATACTTTACTAATGTTCTGACACTTCCCTGTCCCCTGCTGGTCTCCACTGAGGACACTCTGACACTTACAGTTATATGGCAGATCACCATTATGGCCAGCCATTGGCTGCAGCAGTCACAAGTCTGTCTCAGGACCCGATATAGAGAAACCATTGAGGGACTGGGAAGCTTGTAGACTGGTGAAATATCATTTCTTTTACTTTATACCATACCAAGTTGTTCTTCAAGTGTTTTCTTGGTTTGACAACCTCCTTAGGAAGGGGGCCCCACGTGGCGGAAAAAAAAAAAAGCTCAGCATTTTATAGTCCCTGCATAGTGGATGAGATTCTAGATAATCCCATTCGCACACTACAGTAAAATTTGTGTAGTGAACATGCTGCGATTTCCAAAACAGTCCCAGTTTTGGAGATCGTAGCGTGTCAATTATAACTACGGAAATGCTGGCGGTTTCCCTATAGCTATAATGGAAGTAGAAAGTCCACTCTACAGACTTTCTGTGAAAAGCGTTGCGGGAAGAATTACTTATTTGCTGCAGTCTGCTACATGGGGTCTTAGCCTTAAGGATGGCCTTATGCCCTGGAGAGATGGGGATGTTTAGTAATGTTTCATATTAGTTCTATCCCTATTTCATAGTTAGCTGGTTATGTCTGATTATCTATGGTGCTGGTTTTCTGTCATTTTCATATACATTTTTTCATTCACTTTTCTAGTTTTACGGGAATGAAGTTCAGCTGTTTTCTCAATATACTTTGTGTTTAAGTAGCTCTCCAATTTCTAGATCCCTGCTTGCTGTCAGTGAATCAAAACATTCATCAGAAAACCCGTAGACACTGAGTCCTTCTCTTAAAGGTGCACAACGTCACGTGTCTGGGTGTATCAGTGTTCTTTCTTGTAACAAGCCCTGGAGCTGTGTTGTGTTCGACAAGATTTCAGCTTCTACATTGTAAAGCACGATTCTTCCAATTACTAACAGCAAGTTCAGATATTGAAATGGTGACATATTAAAGCACTAAAAGGTTAGAAAGTTCTGATCTTCTCGGAATGTTATCATTATACAATTATTACACTTTATTTACATAAATCTGAAAAGCTTCTTACGACTGAGGCCACGTTATGGAAAAACTGCTTTTTCGTTGCAGATTTTGCAGCAATTTTTTGAGCCTATGCAAAAAATGAATTTAATTTGCAGCCCACGTTGTGAAAACTGAGCTTTTTGTTCCACAGATTGTTCTGCGTTTTTCTGAGACAAAGTCAGGAGTGGATAGAGGAGAAGGAAGAAGTATAAGACCTTCCTATATATTCCCCATTCCTTTTGTAGCCATTCTTGGCTTTGGCTTAAAGGGGCTCTATCAGCAAAATCATGCTGCTAGAGCCCCACATATGCGTGAATAGCCTTTAAAAAGGCTATTCAGGCATCGTAAAAGTTATATTAAACTAACCCCCGTTTTAAAATAATAACCTAAAAAAGAATGTGCTCTACTTACCGAACGTGCACGCTGGACGGGCATTCAGGGTGTGTCTTCATCTTCATCCCCGCCTCTTCTTCCTCCGATGTCCTCCAGTCCCGTCTTCCTCCAGCGCTCGCGAATGGACAGTGATAGCCGGGGCGCATGCGCAGTAGCCGTAGTAGAAGGCACATGCTACTGCGCATGCGCCCAGGCCGTTTTTTCATATCAGTGTCCACGAGTGCTGGAAGTAGACGGGACTGGAGGACATCGGAGGAAGAAGAGGCGGGGAAGAAGATGAAGACACACCCTGAATGCCCGCCCAGCGTGCGCGATCTGTAAGTAGAGCACATTCTTTTTTAGGTTATTTTTTTAAAATGGGGGGGTAGTTTAATATAACATTACCAATGCCTGAATAGTCTTTTTAAAGGCTATTCACGCATATGTGGGGCTCTAGTAGCATGATTTTGCTGATAGAGCCCCTTTAAAAAAAGCAGCAACAATAAAAGTTGCTGTATCTGCAGCGCGGAGCCCCAGCCTTAGAAGAAGAAAGAACTATAAGGCCGGGTTCACACTGGGTATTTTGGACCGGAATTTGACACGGAGGCTGTCTCAGATTCCGGTCCAAAATACAGGTATCTCCGACTGGATGCCGATGCAGTGTATCGGCATCCAGTCGTGTCACTCCACTCCGGATTAGGCCCAAATGAATGGGCCTAGTCAGAAGGGAGGTGTCTTCAGACGGATGCTGGGGCCGATTCAGCCGCGAACGTCCGCTTGAAGGCACTCCCTTCCGACTAGGCCCATGTCGGAATGAACATGTCACTTCTTTTTTTCGGGAGCTGGAACAAATCGCTCCTGGAAGAAAGAACTGACTGGCTCCCATGGATTTCAATGGGAGCCATTTTTTGGTCATGATTTTGAAGTGGACTCCACCTCAAAATCCTGACCAAAATACCCCATGTGAACTCAGCCTAAATGTTTCCTTTATATTGCTTATTCCTTTTGAAGCCTCTCTTGGCTTTGGCTCCAAAAAACACAGTAAGGCCGGGGCCCCACGGGATGCTTTACGTTAAGCGCGTTTTCTGGCGAATCCCATACCCACTTCGCAGTAAAGACCGCTGTGCGGACATGCTGCAGTTTCCGAAGCCGGCGCGGTTTTAGAAATTGCAGCATGTCAATTATTCCTATGGAATCATCGATGTTTTCCCCATAGGTAGAACAGTAACAGAAAGTCCGCAGAGGAAAACTCCATGAACTTTCTGTTTGCGATGCATTTGCCACCGCAGTTTTTCTCGCAGCGTTTTTTGCTGCGGGACGTCCCGTGGGGCTTAGCTTAAAACTGCAACAAAAGAGTTTTTCTGCAAAATTTGACCTCACCCTAAAGGAGTTGCCTATGCTCTAAAATGTAGTTAATTTTCCTGAGCACGGGGTTGGACTGCACCTTTGTAATGTACAGACCCTTCCAGCAGACTCTCTTTCAGCCAAGAGTTTGGAAATTGTTCTCTATGGACTGGGACACCAATGTTTATGTAGTATGGATCCCAAGATCCATACAGCGCACACAGTATGGACTTCAAAATCCATACAGGGAACTAAAGTGTGGACCAAAGACCCATACATATTGAAACGATGTGGACACCTGGATCCATAAAAGTCTGTGTAATGTGGACCCCAATAACTGTATAAGTCCGTATAGTATGAATCTCAAGAACCATGCATTGGTCTTGGACTATGTAATGTACAGATCTTAGAATTCATACAGCATGGACGTATATAGATGTAGGGGTCTTAATCACAGGGAACTTGGGTTTCACGCTGCATAACTTGAGGTGTACACTGTATTGACTGATAAATTTACAGCAAATCTGCAGGAATTTACAGTACAATAGATGTTCATGATGTTTTCATAACCTAATCCTCACTTAGCATAAACATATACAGGTCCATATAGTGTAGACCCCGAGACTAATTCATGTCCCTACAATGTAAACTCTTATGATCCAGATTTTTTAAACTAATAATTAAAAATCTCCACGTTCTTCTGTTTCAGACACCCATACACCAATCCTGTGTAGGCTCAAGATCCATAGTGTTTGATATAATGTAAATCTTGAGATCCATACAGTTTTGACCTCAAAATGCCCTAAAAGAATACATGTCTAGACAGCGAAGACCGTAAGATCCACATAGTCTTCATCCCAATATCCTAACATGCAGTATGCAGACCAATATTCATGCAATGTGCACCTCAAGATGAACACAGTATAAACCACCAAGATCCATACATTGTGAATCCTTAACATACAAGTCCATGCAGTGTAACTCCCTAAGATCCAGGCAGTGGGATCCCCAAAATCTCCGTAAGGGCTGTTTATTACAAAGTTACAGTATTCTTAGGTTAATGGAAATCCAGTCATTTTGAGTTGTAAGAACCATCACCTCTAGGTAAAACAATGAACGGAATAAAGACCATGAAGAATTATCTTTGTAGGTATTTTTACATATTGTATATACAGGACCTATTCCTTACATGTTTACTGAATGTTAGATGTTAGAGGATGTCAGACGTGTTGGGTGTGAAATCATTTTTTTTTTATTAAGAAAAACCTATTTTAAGTGAAAATATGGTAAATATATTAACATATTTGGTTAATAAATTATATATATATAATACACAGATGCCATACTCATTGCCATTGCCATGTTAGCAATATTTTCTACACATTGTCATATATTTCCTTCTTCCTTCTAGCAAAGTCTGGCATATACAAATATATATATATATATATACATATAAATGAGAGCTCTATATTGTCTAAATGCTGAAGAAAATAAATATATATAGTATGTTTGCAAACATGCAGCGCATCATACGTGTGGTTGTTGTGGTCACATGGCTGTCGACGTTGATGATGTCATCGTAATTTTGTCCTTTTGCAAATAAATTATTTATTAAAGGATTGAATAGTAAAGACTTTTTTTTATATTTTACATCTGAGTTAGACAATATACAAGATGTCTCCTACTTGTTGTAAAGCTACAACTTTCAACTTTTGGGTGTCAGGCTACTGGTTGGAGAGTATCTAACAGTAGGTCAAATGGGGTTGTCCACTGCTCTCCAAAGTGGGAAAAGGACCCTAGTATCCATTCATGTTCATACAGACCCTACAGTATGAACCCCAACTTCATGTTCTATACAGTGTCAACTCTGTGCATATAATGTGGTCCCCGGGATCCATACATACACTGTCGACCCATAGATCCATACTTGGTCATACACCAAGAACTATACAGGTGTGAACACCTACTGCAGAAGAGCAATGGATTAGATCTAACAATAGAAACTGACTACTACTACCTATTACTAGAACAATATAAACATAGACTAGACAGTATTAAATATGCCACGTTTAATGCTGTATAAATCTGGTGCGTCTGTAGACTGTCCAGTCTTCTCTTACACAAACAATTTGTAGGCTTACTTGAATATTTTGCTACATTTTTCGGTGTACAATGTTGCAAATTAAGCCAATGCCATTTTCCTGCCAAGCCAATCCCACTTCCACTAAGGCTCAATCCCTAGTCGGATGAGGCACAGTGTCTAAACTGGTAGGGTGGCATGTGTGCCAGGTTTTGGTGCCAATTGCAGACAGAATTCTGGCATCTTTTCATTAGTAATTCTGCACCACTGTATCTAATGCCTCTTCGTTTTTAAGAGACAACCCTACTTAGGCCCCATGCCGAGGAGTTAGCGGATTCGGGAACAGTTATTTAGAAAAGGTGCATTTCATTGGCACCATATAATACAGCAATTAATTTTTGTGGGATGGGGGAGAACATTGTTCACTGACTGAGGGGATGGTATAATGGTGTAACCCTCCTTCCTCACCATAAACTTTAGTTTTCCTGGTTTCTCCTGGAATAAGTTTTGGAGCAAAGTCAGACTTCAGAAACCCCTGTGGCACATTTGGGCACTGAGTGCACGTACAGTAAGTAGGTACGATAGATTGTTCTGCTGGTGGGATCAGCCTCTTCTCTGCTATGTAAAGCGGTGTCCACACTGCCACCTCTATCCACGCCAGAGTTTCCGTCGTAAACCCCGGGGAAACTAGACAGGGGACAGCTTACCGGTGGTCAGCTTTAAAACTCATTCATTTGAATGGGTTTTTAAAGGTGACCGCTGGTGTCCGTATCCAGCCTCTCCGCCTGGAATCCGTTTTTTTGCATGGACACAAAGTCAGGGGCGGACAGTGGCTGTAATGTGAACGCCGCTTAATACATAGCCATCACTGGCCCAAGGCATTTAGCAAAAGGTCATATTCTCTTGTTGTTTGGGCCTAATGTTGTCTCTGAAATATGTGAACTCTTGGATGCAGTTCTTGCCATGCCATAGATGGGTCATACAGACCATAAAGGGAATGTATCTGGATTGTCCTGGCTATTCAAAAAACATATTAGAATAGACATAGAACCAATCAAAAATGTTAGTTATAATGGTATAAACTGAATAGCAAATATATATTTTTATATTCTATTTATTGCTGTAACATAAATGATGTCATCACATAACACTGGCAATATATTACATAGTATATAACACTAAGATCATAGCTCCACCTCCAGAGCAATATTTACATAAAAGGGAGCTATACAAGCAAAGTAGGCCCATGTGAGGGATTTATTGATTGTGTCACCATATATACTAATTCAGTCTTCAAAATAGCCCTCTTAGCCATTAGTAGGAAAAATCCATTTGGGACAGAAAATCCCTTTATGCCGGGGCCCCATGTAGCTTAAATGCTGTCATTTTGCAAAAACTGCAGCTTTTTACAGTCTCTGCAAAGATGATGGGATTCTGGCTAATCTCATCCACACATTGCAGAAAATAATCCGCAGCAGACATGCTGCGACTTGAACACTCTCATTTTTGCAAATCGCAGCAAGTCAGTTATACCTACAGAAACAATGGCCGTTTCAGAAAGTCCGCAGAGAAATACTTTGTGGACTTTCTGTGAAAAACGCCGCAGGAAAGACCACAATTTGTTTCCACCGAAGTTTATCCCGCAGCACTTTTTGGCTGCAGCCTGCCACATGGGGCTTTTTTATTGTAGATTTTGCTGCATTTTTTGGAGCCAAACCTAGGAGTGGCTACTAAAGGAATATAAATATGGGAATATAAAGGAAGCTCTTCTACTTCTACCTTCTGCTTAATCCACTCCTGGTTTTGTCTCAAAAAACCACAGCTAAAAAAAGTTGCATTTCCGCAACATGAGGCCTTAGCCTTAATGTTCCATTCCTACTACATGATACTGAAACCCATCATTTGGAACATATGTTGGACTCGCCATCAAATTTTTCTTCCATGTTCAAGAATCTATATGAACTATATATGCAAGAAAGATGGAAGCAATGGAAGAATTGATATGAACAATAACCCCCATCATTTCAACATTATTCCTTGTAACAATGAACACTACAAAAAACAAGGAACGCTGCAAAAATTGGGGGCAAATCTTCACTTTTCAAAGATTTATATTTCAGTAGACCAAGAGGGAACATTTCATTATCCAAACCTTTTTGCATAGTTGTCTATTTGATCCATATGTACAAGCTAAAGAAATCAAAGTTGCCCAACCAATCGGAGGTCAGCTTAAATCTAACCATGTTAAAAAACAAACGACTGGATTGGTTGCCGTGTCTCTACCTTTGGTTCTATCTCCGCCATGAACACAACATGTAAAACAAACACATATAAATAAAGATATTTTATAATTCTAGTTTCAACTTTATGAAAGATACTCTTCTAAAACCAAACAGGTTTCAGATTTCATTTGGCACCATGAAAAAAACACTGGTAATCTGCATCCATGTTGTAGTATCCCTAAAATGTATCCTTGAAATAGTTGCTGTAGAGGTGACTATTGTGTGGTTCAGTTGGACTTCATGATAAGGGTATGGTCACATGGTGGAATTTATCTTCAGCTTCCAGAATTTCAATCTGACTTATTCCACGTCAAATTTTTCTTCAAACTCTGCTCCTGCCAGACAGTATTTTCTGACTCCAATTCGCTACAATGCGAGTTTTATCAAGAATCCACTTGAAGAGTGTGACACTTATGTTTTTTCTACTAGCTAAAAAATCAGCTACAGGAGAAATTCTGCATCTGACTCCCATCAAAATCATTGGAGGTGGGTTTTGTAGATGATAGCTGATATTGAGGTGAAATCCGCATCAGATTCAGCGCCAAATTTTACTATGTGAACATTCCCATGTCATGATCTAGGAGCATCACTGAGGTGTGAGGTGCAAAATGCCTGAGTAATGTGATGGAGCTTAATACATGAAACAATGGGGCAGATTTATTAATCCCGTCTTAAAGAGTGCAAACTTAATGGTTGGCATGTCTTTACATACTGAGAACCTTGGGACCATAGTATTGGTTGACTTAGTTTATTATAGCCTATTGCAGTAATTTGGAAACATGATTGTAATGACAGATCTTGCTCTATAATAATTCTTCTGAATCTTAGGGTAAGCGTTAAAGAATCCACAATTTTATTTCTTGGTCCTCCATATGTTTCCAGATCTCAGGTTGCCTTACTTACAACAACAACTCCAAAGTTGGAGTTATTGTTGTAAGTAAGGTATACATTAGCCTTCATGGCGGGCTTTCTATCTATCTCAGATCTCAGGTTGACAATATTATCACAGTTGTCCACCTATTGACTAATTTTACCGGAATCGAAAAATTTTCTTCAAATTTCCTCATTGAAAAGTTTCTCAGAATTCATTCATCTTCTAGAAGGAATCTGCTGTTATCTGAAGATACAATATGCTCTGCTTTATTAAAGGTCATTTTTGCCCATATTATTATGAACCTTCTTACTGGGTTTTGCTGTCAATGTTAATTTTTGTTTTCTATATTCGACATCTTTTGGGAGGAAATTACAAAAAAATTCAAATTGTCTATCATACCTGATCATGACCTTCATCTAATGGGACCTCAGAATCTATTTCGGGATATCTCTAGAGTGGATTCCAGAACATTAAGTAGCCCACTTACCATTGGGCTGCCAACTGTAGTCTTGACACCTATAGAATTAATCCTAATTAATGTCTCACTTTGTATAATCTTTTGTAACGTTACATCAAATTATAAACATCTATAAGATTGTTGAAAAAATTTGCACAAGAATACTGAAATTCCTTAAAGTTTGTAATCTCTAGTCTAAGATGTTGCCAACGATCATGTAGTGCTTGGTTCCATATATTTCCGTTGGACTTGTGTAGCACTTCTTTCGGATTATGAGTAATGTTCTAGCTTTGCTTTAAGTTCTTCTGCGCACCCAGACAGGTTCATCCTGTCCAAGGTCTGGTACACAGCATCTACATTAGCCATTTTTAACTGGCACCATCTCCTGAGCATCTCATACTGCTGGTCTCTAAAGTTGGTGGTCTCCACTTCCACTATCTCAATCACTTTGTCGGGAAGCTCCAAGGTTCTCATAAACTCCTTCCATCGTCTGACGGGAACACAATCGATGATGTCATACAATGTGCTGCTTTTCTGGAGAACTGAAGGAACATGACCTGCTGAGGATTTAACGTATTACTGTGTCAGTGTTTACTTGTGTTGGTTCAGTCACTATTTATCATGCTGAATATTTTATGAAGTCATTGAATTAGATTCTATTGTGGCAACAAGGAAAGCGGACAATACTGAGGGGTATCAGATTCAATATTTCATGAGGTACAGAGTTAGTGGTTTTGTTTGTAAAAGGATGCACTTTGTAATCTAATAGCGCTGACTTCTATCAAAAATATAGTCTTTAAGGGTTAGTCCCTTCTTGAAGCTTTATTTATTTTAAATGTAGATTGTGAGCCCCATATAGGGATCACAATGTACTTTTTTTCCCAATTAGTATGTCTTTGTAGAATGGGAGGAAATCCATGCAAACACGGGAAGAACATACAAACTCCTTGCAGATGTTCCTGGCGGGTTTCGAACCCAGGAATCCAGTGCTGCAAGGCTGCAGTGCTAACCACTGAGCCACCATGTTGCCCCTCTATTTTTTATTTCTGTCCCCAGTCTAATATCTATTATAAATTACATCTATTCATTCTAATTCATTTCTTTGTCAAGAAGTTTTATTAGAACTGCTTGTAGTCACTTATTGCTCTGAGTCACTATATGATTTGTGGGAGGTCTACCGTCTGTCTATGTATCTATCTACCTACCTGACACCACCACATCAGATATAGATTACTATACCCAATCACAGACTACACTATCAACATAGAAGCGCTTACCACTGTCTTTTTGGGGTACAGCAAATATCCTAAATATGGTAGGGATCCCTCAACTCTCATACATAATGCAGACTCTACCTACTGTATATAGCTGAGATCTATTGATGACATACGGATTAATCGTCCCTACTGAACCTTTATTTGGATCAAAAAATATCAATGATTTAATGCATGATCTGTAAACAAACCAAACTCCATGGGGGCCTAAACTTTCAAGACTTCCGCACATTGAATCTCGCCATATTGATGCGAATTATCTATGGCTGGATGCAATTCACAATCTATACATATAAACTTAGTTCTACCAATCAATGGCTCAGACCCGGTCTCTCCCAAACATCTTACATAATACACAGGTCAACTTAATAGGTCAGATAAAAGATAATCCCCTCCTTATCTCTGCCTGGAATATATGGAATAAAATATGTAAACAAACAAATTGACCCGAATCGCACACAAAATGCTACACTACTTTCCCACTCAGATTTCCAAAGGGAACATGACTCTATATACAGTATTTAGACAGTGGTACTGGCTGGAACTACGCACAATCGAGCAACTAGTGAACCCACTGACAGATCTCCATATCTGCTCTCAACCTGACAGGAGAAGTTCCCCGTGCTGACATTCCCCCACTTCCTGGGATTATGTCTCTGCCCAAACAAGAATAGGGACATGGTCGCAAAATATTCCAGGATTTACCACATCTAAACTACTACACATATTGGAATACTTGGCTAAGACTCTGCCGTCTGCTAGATACACTCAGATGACACTCACCCTATTAGAGCATGGAATAATATACATTTTCCAGCTAGGCAACCTCTAGATTTTACCTGGAGTAACTGGAGTCAAAATTCTTGTTTCTTGGTTTATGTCTGATAATCCTGGCACATCTCCTCCTCCATGCTACAGAAGGGAAAACATAGAACATTATGAGTTTTCTAAATATACAGGAGAAGTTCCATGAAAATGATCTGAATATTAATTCTTCTCTTTGGATCACTTTGACTACTGGGCCAAAGATTCAGGGGTCACGCTATACCAACAATTGAATGTTGGTTTACACCCTGATTCTACATCCAGTGATTGATGAAGCAAAGTAGTTCATTGGGCTTTATTTTTCTGTTTTTCCCAATCCCATGGTGCTTACCTAATGATAATAAGAAGGGAATTACAGGGTTAACCCTGTCACTTCTAGACAGATCCAACATCTCCCATTCCCTTTCTCCTGTTGCTTCTACCTACAATAAATTACTGCAGTCAAGGCTTCTTCCTGGCTGTTGTACCTTGATACAGTTAGGCTGTTCAGAACTAGTCGTTGGAAGAGAAAAGAGCGAAAAAAGGTAGGGGCGGACATATCACATGTGCAGCCGATTTGGCTGTACATGGGCTTGTGAAGGGAAGGGGACCCATGTTATTTGTTGGGCAAATCTCAAGTTTTGCCCAGTAGTTTTGTTCAGACCAAATAGGCCTGGAACTAAACTGCTATTATACTCTGGGGTCTCTCAGGGGAGGTGATTAAACATAATAAATGTGTTACTCACCTCTCCTGGGCTCTAACGCCAGTCTTCCAACCTCTTCTGATCACAGAGACATCATGAATGATGTCTGAGATTGGGCCTCAGTAGTCTCTGATGTCATTCATGATGACTTTGTGACCAGAAGAGCTTGGAAGACTGGCGCCAGAGCCCAAGAGAGGTGAGTAACACATTTATTATGTTTAATTACCTCTTCTGAGACCCCAGATTATAATAATGGTTCATGGGTGGTGAACCTACAATATTTGGGTTTCTTTTGCATTGAAAAGTTTTGGATTGGGTCACTGTACTGTGTGGAAGGGCCACTGAGACATTATAATGTGTGTAGGGACTACTATGGGACATTATACTGTCTGGAGGGTTCATTATGGTACATTATACTGTTTGGATAGGCCACTATAAGGCGTTATTGTGTGTAGAGGGGCCATTGTTGGATACTATACTATGTGCAGGGGATACTATGAGACATGAGGGTCTACTATGGGGCAATACACTGTGTGGATGGGCCACTTTAAGGCATTATAGTGTGTGGAGGGGGCATTGTTGGATACTATACTGTGTGGAGGGGCTACTGTGAGACATTATACTGTATGGACGCTACTGTGAAACATTATGCTGTATGGAAGGGCTATTGTGAGATATTATAATATCCCACAGTGGCTTCTGTACAATATAATGTCCCACTGTGGCCTCCATACAGTGTAGTGTGTGAGGGGCCTATAGTGAGGCATTTTACTATGTGGAAGGGCCACTATAGGGCGTTATATTGTGTGGAGGGGCTACTGTGAGACATTATACTGTTTGAAGGGGTCACTTAAGATATTATACTGTGTGCACTATGGGATGTTATTCTTAAAGAGGTTGCCCTGGAATTGCAAAACCTCCAGAGGGGCAAGGGTGATATTAAAAAAACAAACAAACACGTATTCAGCTGTCCTCAGCTTTCCGGTGTCTGACACTGCAACCCGTTTCAGTTGTGCACTGCGTTTCATTCCCCAGAAGCTCTGCACCCCACATGACCACTGAGGCCAATTAATGTCCTCATTGACATACTGTATATAGTTTTTGGAAATATTAATTCTTTTTACAGTATGGTGCCATTCTTTGTGTGTATAGTATATGTATTAGAGCTATGGAGTAGATGGTAGGTTGACCTTCACAAGTCACTGACACTGTTTAAGTGAAAATATAATAAAATATAATATTAGTGTAATTTCTATACTTTGTGTGTCTAAGGATACCTGGGCAGACTGTACATTTCTTGAGACTATAGGTAATGTTAATAAATAGCGACAAGTTACTTTAACTTTTCACTTTCCCTGCTGGCCTGACACTGAAGGATGATTCATTCTCTCTATTGTCCTTTCTGTTTTAGGAACTGGTGTTGGACACAACTGCTTGTACCATTGTCATCACCACACAGACAGTAAACTTTGCATAAGGGGCTTGATGTTCCTGTCTGACTTGTGGACAAAGCAGACTTCATGAAGTATTCATTGTGCACATATTTAATGCATACAGCTCTGAATGTTTCATCATGTCCTCTGTTACTAGACAACCGAGAGAAACAGGGATGTAAACAAATCTCCTATATGCTAATGTGGACATGAGTCGTATAAGATTATAATAAAATATCCTTAGATAAACCTGAGCTGTAGAAGAAACCTATAAAGTAGGAGGTGAATACCATTGTCATAAAGTCAAATGCAAGACTGCAGGGACAGGACTCTGATAGATCACTGCATATGTACAATGTCCTATATAGTTTGATCAAAGTGACCTCCACAAGCGCCAGATACGGGCTGGAATATAACTTTTTTTTATCTATCTACAGTCCTATGAAAAAGTTTGGGCACCCCTATTAATCTTAATCATTTTTAGTTCTAAATATTTTGGTGTTTATAACAGCCATTTCAGTTTGATATATCTAATAACTGATGGACACAGTAATATTTCAGGATTGAAATGAGGTTTATTGTACTAACAGAAAATGTGCAATATGCATTAAACCAAAATTTGACCGGTGCAAAAGTATGGGCACCTCAACAGAAAAGTGACATTAATATTTAGTAGATCCTCCTTTTGCAAAGATAACAGCCTCTAGTCGCTTCCTGTAGCTTTTAATCAGTTCCTGGATCCTGGATAAAAGTATTTTGGACAAACAATTCAAGTTCAGTTAAGTTAGATGGTCGCCGAGCATGGACAGCCCGCTTCAAATCATCCCACAGATGTTCAATGATATTCAGGTCTGGGGACTGGGATGGCCATTCCAGAACATTGTAATTGTTCCTCTGCATGAATGCCTGAGGAATTGGAGCGGTGTTTTGGATCATTGTCTTGCTGAAATATCCATCCCCGGCGTAACTTCAACTTCGTCACTGATTCTTGAACATTATTCTCAAGAATCTGCTGATACTGAGTGGAATCCATGCGACTCTCAGCTTTAACAAGATTCCCGATGCCGGCATTGGCCACACAGCCCCAAAGCATGATGGAACCTCCACCAAATTTTACAGTGTGTTTTTCTTGGAATGCTGTTTCTTTTTGGACGCCATGCATAATGCCTTTTTTTATAACCAAACAACTCAATTTTTGTTTCCAAAATGAAGCTGCCTTGTCCAAATGTGCTTTTTCATACCTCAGGCAACTCTATTTGTGGCGTACGTGCAGAAACGGCTTCTTTCTCATCACTCTCCCATACAGCTTCTATTTGTGCAAAGTGCGCTGTATAGTTGACCGATGCACAGTGACACCATCTGCAGCAAGATGATGCTGCAGCTCTTTGGAGGTGGTCTGTGGATTGTCCTCGACTGTTCTCACCATTCTTCTTCTCTGCCTTTCTGATATTTTTCTTGGCCTGCCACTTCTGGGCTTAACAAGAACTGTCCCTGTGGTCTTCCATTTCCTTACTATGTTCCTCACAGTGGAAACTGACAGGTTAAATCTCTGAGACAACTTTTTGTATCCTTCCCCTGAACAACTATGTTGAACAATCTTTGTTTTCAGATCATTTGAGAGTTGTTTTGAGTAGCCCATGATGCCACTCTTCAGAGGAGATTCAAATAGGAGATCAACTTGCAATTGGCCACCTTAAATACCTTTTCTTATGATTGGATACATCTGGCTATGAAGTTCAAAGCTCACTGAGGTTACAAAACCAATTTTGTGCTTCAGTAAGTCAGTAAAAAGTAGTTAGGGGAATTCAAATCAATAAAATGATAAGGGTGCCCATACTTTTGCACCGGTCAAATTTTGGTTTAATGCATATTGCACATTTTCTGTTAGTACAATAAACCTCATTTCAATCCTGAAATATTACTGTGTCCATCAGTTATTAGATATATCAAACTGAAATGGCTGTTGCAAACACCAAAATATTTAGAACAAAAAATGATTAAGATTAATAGGGGTGCCCAAACTTTTTCATAGGACTGTATCTATCTATCTATCTATCTATCTGTCTGTCTGTCTGTCTGTCTGTCTGTCTGTCTGTCTGTCTGGTATTTCTTATCTATTTAATGTCTATATATTATCTGTCTATTATTTGTTATTATTTTATTTGTATACGTTCCCTATTATTTGTGTATTACAGTATCTATGTAAGATCGATATATCTCCTATATAAGTCTATCATATGGATATATTCACATGGAGGAATTTGATGCTGAATTTGAGGCGGAAACCAACCTCCATTCATTTCAGTAGGAGTTAGATGCTTATTTTTCCTGTAGCTGATTTTTCTCAGCTGGCAGAAACATAAGTGCCATGTTCTAACTTTAGACAGATTCCACATGATAACTCCCATTGAAGTGAAGGGAGGTAGAAAATATTACCTGGCAGGTGCAGAATTTGATGCTGAAATTGGACAAGTGGAAAAATCAGCTATGAAAATTTCCGCCATGTGAACATCCCCTATTTGTGCCATTTCTATTTGTCATATTGTGTATCTAGATATATATGTATATATGTCTATATATTTTCTATTTCACTGTTTGTCTTCTATTTACAGTATTTGTCAAATGTTCTTTCTTTCTCTCTCTCTCATTTTCCATATATCTTCTATTTGTCATATATCTGTTATGTAGTGTTACAGATGCTTCTATGTGTGACTATAAATCCCTGTTCATCACTTTGAAGTTAGCAATAAGCACTTGTTATAACTCCATCCAATGTAACATAATAACAGATAAAGTGATCTTACCACTGTGAAGATGAGTTCTCCTGAAAATGATGAAGAGATAAAATTATTTCATATCCAATACCCTTATCATAAAGTAAGATTGTATAGGAAACTGACACACACTGGCATCCAAAATGTGAAAGCTCTCACCTATTTGTATTCTTCTACAGCCTCCTGGACTGCCAGACCCACCCCAGACCACTTGCCTTAACCTCTCCAGTCCTATTGTCCTCTATAATGTATAGTGGCAAAGTTTCCTGGGGGCCATTTAATATCTTATCACTATTGTGGGGCAAAGGCTTTCCTGCTGAGAGTTGCATGAGAGATGTATCTACTAGACACTCCATTGCTTATGTAGTTGACCACTATGCTCCTTGACTTTCCCATACAACACACACAACCCACACTCCTGAATAGACTATTATGCCCCATAGTGGCCCCTGCAGACATTATGATGCCCCATAACGGCCCCTGTACACAGTATTATGCCCTATAGTGGCCCCTGTACACAGTATTATGCCCCATAGTTGCCCCTGCACAAAGTATTATGCTCCATAGTGGACCCTGCACACAGTATTGCGCCCCAATTGTGGACCTCCCATGTACAATTATTTTACTCTGGAGTCTTTTCAGACTCCAGAGTACAATAATCGGAGATTCGGGAGGATATAAACAATGTTAGGCCGGGTTCACACGATGTCATTTGGCACGCAGACGCCGCGGGAGCTTTTGCGGGCCATATACGCTCCCGTTGATTTCAATGGGAGCCGGGACCGTATACGCGGTGCTATTTTGCGGCCGCTGCAAAATCACGGCCGCAAAATAGCGCCGCGTATATGGTCCCGGCTCCCATTGAAATCAATGGGAGCGTATACGGCCCGCAAAAGCTCCCGTGGCGTCTACGTGCCACATTACGTGCCAAAAGACATCGTGTGAACCCGGCCTTAGTTACCTCTCCTGGGCTCCGGCACACTCCCCGCTAATGTCGGCCATCTTCAATGATGGACCAGACGTCACATGAGCTGGCCTGCGTCACGACACATAGGGACACTGGCCCATGGCTTACTTACCAATCCCAGCTCCTGCTCACAGCCTCCACACTAGAGGAAGCACCGACGGCCGTGAGCAGGATTGGTAAGTATATAGGGCCCATTACTCCAGCAGGTAAGGGCCTATTAAAAAAAACAAAAAAAACATCAAAGGCTCCACGGGGCTCTTAATGTCCCGGGCCCTATGGCAGCTACTGCGGTAGTTACGCCCCTGGAGAGATGTACGAATAAAAGGCTGCCATAAATACTTGGAGCCATCTTATCTCCCACAAGGATTAGAAACCCTAAGATCTTTTCTGCTGTAAAACAACCAGTGTGCAGGAACCATGAAGATGAAATGCAGAATTTAATTTTAAAGGGGATGTACCAGGATAGGAAATTCATGCCTTCTTCCTTCAGAAACAGTGTCACATATGTGCTCAGGTTGTGTCTGGTATTGCAGCTCAGCTCTTTAAGGCCGGGTTCACACGGAGTATTTTGGCTCGTGATTTGGTACGTAGATGCCGCGGGAGCTTTTGCAGGCCGTATACGTTCCCATTGTTTTCAATGGGAGCCACTAACATATACGCGACACTATTTTGCGGCCGTGATTTTGCGGCGGCCGCAAAATAGCGCCGCGTATACGGTACCGGCTCCCATTGAAAACAACGGGAGCGTATACGGCCCGCAAAAGCTCCCACGGCGTCTACGTACCAAATCACGAGCCAAAATACTCTGTGTGAACCCGGCCTTAGAAGTGAATGTAGTTGACCTTTTGTGCAGCACATAACTGGTTTTGGGTGAAAGCAGACATGAACTTCTTATCCTAGCACAACTCTGTTTAGTAATGCCTGCCTTATTCCCTATAATGGTTGGGTGACGTCAAATAAATGGCTTTGTCTTTAAAAGTTGCTAGGATATTCAGTTTTTATACATACGACTGACCAGAGGAGAAGGGTGCGCACTACTACATATACTATTATAATCAGTAAGAAGAATACAGTGGGGTAAAAAAGTATTTAGTCAGTCACCAATAGTGCAAGTTCCACCACTTAAAAAGATGAGAGGCGTCTGTAATTTACATCATAGGGAAACCTCAACTATGAGAGACAAAATGAGAAAACAAATCCAGAAAATCACAGTCTGATTTTGTAAGAATTTATTTGCAAATTATGGTGGAAAATAAGTATTTGGTCACCTACAAGTAATCAAGATTTCTGGCTCTCACAGATCTGTAACTTCTTCTTTAAGAGTCTCCTCTTTCCTCCACTCATTACCTGTAGTAATGGCTCCTGTTTAAACTTGTTATCACTATAAAAAGACACCTGTGCACACCCTCAAACAGCCAGACTCCAAACTCCACTATGGTGAAGACCAAAGAGCTGTCAAAGGACACCAGAAACAAAATTGTAGCCCTGCACCAGGCTGGGAAGACTGAATCTGCAATAGGCAACCAGCTTGGATTGAAGAAATCAACTGTGGGAGCAATAATTAGAAAATGGAAGACATACAAGACCACTGATAATCTCCCTCGCTCTGGGGCTCGACGCGAAATCTCACCCCGTGGGGTCAAAATGATCACAAGAATGGTGAGCAAAAATCCCAGAACAACGCAGGGGGACCTAGTGAATGAACTGCAGAGAGCTGGGACCAATGTAACAAAGCCTACCATCAGTAACACACTACGCCGCCAGGGACTCAGATCCTGCAGTGCCAGACGTGTCCCAATGCTTAAGCCAGTACATGTCCGGGCCCGTCTGAAGTTTGCTAGAGAGCATTTGGATGATCCAGAAGAGTATTGGAAGAATGTCCTATGGTCTGATGAAACCAAACTGGAACTGTTTGGTAGAAACACAACTTTTCGTGTTTGGAGGAAAAAGAATACTGAGTTGCATCCATCAAACACCATACCTACTGTAAAGCATGGGGGTGGAAACATCATGCTTTGGGGCTGTTTCTCTGCAAAGGGGCCAGGACAACTGATCCGGGTACATGAAAGAATGAATGGGGCCATGTATCGTGAGATTTTAAGTGCAAACCTCCTTCCATCAGCAAGGGCATTGAAGATGAAACGTGGCTGGGTCTTTCAACATGACAATGATCCAAAGCACACCGCCAGGGCAACGAAGGAGTGGCTTTGTAAGAAGCATTTCAAGGTCCTGGAGTGGCCTAGCCAGTCTCCAGATCTCAACCCTATAGAAAACCTTTGGAGGGAGTTGAAAGTCCGTATTGCCAAGTGACAGCCCCAAAACATCACTGCTCTAGAGGAGATCTGTATGGAGGAATGGGCCAACATACCAACAACAGTGTGTGCCAACCTTGTGAAGACTTACAGAAAACGTTTGACCTCTGTCATTGCCAACAAAGGAGATATAACAAAGTATTGAGATGAAATTTTGTTACTGACCAAATACTTATTTTCCACCATAATTTGCAAATAAATTCTTACAAAATCAGACAATGTGATTTTCTGGATTTGTTTTCTCATTTTGTCTCTCATAGTTGAGGTCTACCTATGATGTAAATTACAGACGCCTCTCATCTTTTTAAGTGGTGGAACTTGCACTATTGGTGACTGACTAAATACTTTTTTGCCCCACTGTATATATGATACCGCCATATACTGACCCTTGCTGTTTTTCTTCTTTCTCTTGTGCTTATAAATAAGAAGACCTCCAAATGGTAGAAGAAGCAGCAGGAAGACTCCGGTCAATATATATGACACTGGCATCGCTAAATAAATAAAATATGTTATTAATAATACAATAATGTCATCATTCATAGCAAAGCTTAGTTTTTTATTTTTATTAAAGAGCTCCACGTTCCTGCATGGGTATATATAGATAAATAAATTCTGGATGCCAGGAGCCACCAGTAGAGGGAGCTTAGGAGCTTACATCATGCTGTTGTATTGTTCATATTTCAATGCATAATCAGCATGCAGCAAGACCTACAACCTAGGTTTTATCTTACAAAAAAAAAATGCAAAGGTATCTGTCATAAGTTTGTCTTACCGGATGCAACAGGTTTACACACTAGTGGGCAACCGGAATTTGTATAATTTGTATTCTCACATTGTTTATCCGATCTAGGGTAAGAAAAAATGGTGTGATAAAAGCTGGAATCAACAGCATGGAAGAAATTATTCTGGACTGTATATGCAAAAGGCTGAAGAGGCAGAAATACTCGCACAGCCATGTTGTCAGTGTAGGGCTACATACACCATTGAACAGGATCTGTCATTTCTACCTATATGTATATCTGTTTTAGTTAATAACTGTATTATCCTCAATATTGCAATCCTGGAGCGGTTACTTACATTTTTTGTTGTGTTGTTCTTCTTTTATTCCTCTTGGGAATGTATGAATCAATTGATAACTGGGTATCACATCCCTCTTGACAATAGAGAGAGTCCTAACACATAGTCAGGTCACATCCCATAGATACCATTGTGCAGTTTTCAATTTATTCCCATTTTCAGGAAGAATAACAGAGAAACAAGATACTCCAGGAAGAATATTCTAACACAGACATGTCAGGATAGATGCCCATTAGTGTCTTACAGGGAGTCCGCTTCAGGGTTAAGTATTAGAGATGAGCGAACACTAATCAAAACAGCCGTTTCGAATAGCACACTCCCATAGAAATGAATGGACGTAGCCGGTACGCGGGGGGTGTGTGTGTGTGTGTGTGTGTGTGTGTGTGTGTGTGTGTGTGTGTGTGTGTGTGTGTGTGTGTGTGTGTGTGTGTGTGTGTGTGTGTGTGTGTGTGTGTGTGTGTGTGTGTGTGTGTGTGTGTGTGTGTGTGTGTGTGTGTGTGTGTGTGTGTGTGTGTGTGTGTGTGTGTGTGTGTGTGTGTGTGTGTGTGTGTGTGTGTGTTAACGGCTGGCTGCCGGCAAAGTCTGCGTGCCGGACGCTTCCATTCATTTCTATGCGAGCGTGCTATTCGAAATGTCTGTTTTGAATAGTGTTTGCTCATCTCTATTAAGCATATAAACGCAGTTAGGGAGCGTTCACACTACCGTCGGTGTCCGACAGCTAGTGTCCGCTGCTAATGTCCGTTCAAAATCTTGTGCGGACATTAGCAGCGGACACTAGCTGTGTCCGTGACATTTTGCGTTGATTTAAATGGACATCGGGTGCGTTCTTTTATAGTCCGTGGATGTCCTTAACAGTCCGTTCCCAAAGATGTCCGATTTTTCAAGCGGACAGCAAAAACCTACATGTTGGGTTTTGCTGTGTATTTGAAAAGTCGGACATCTTTGGGGAACTTCATCTATCCAACTGTGCTGTTGGTTTTATATGCTTAACCCTAGTGACAGACTCTCTTTAAGGTGGAAATCCTCTATAACTCACAAATTCCCTGACGTCAAAACGTGGCTACCTATGTGACCGCAAAGGTCTAATCACAGGCCTCAGCCATATGACGTCACCAGAAGCCCAGAAGAGGGCCTGAAGAAAGCCTAGAACGCATTGAGGAGGCCCAGAAGGGGTGAGGGAAGGTGATTATAATTGTTTGTTATTTTTTACACCTCCACCTATTATACTCTGGGGTCTGGAGACCCGAATCTTTGGGGTGAAAAATCTGAGCCTGAAATAAAACAAATCTTTAAAGGTTTGCCTATCCTTAGTTTTAATTTCTGGCTGAACTGCTGGGGCTTTACCAGGTGGCAGGGCTTAAAGGGTTGTGTCGTTATAGACACTTATTCCCTATCCACAGGACAGGAGATAAGTATCTGACTGCCGAGGCCAAACCACCAGGTCCACCATTGATCAGGAGGTTGAGGGACCAGAAGTCCTCCTAAAGTCTCCTTGTGAATGGAGTGCCAATGTGTCCACATGACTGGGGCACCATTCACTGCTATTGGGCTACTGGAACTATAATCTCCAGCAGCACCCACAGCCCCACTGGTGCTCTATTCCCGAGGAGGCTTTACGGGAGCTT
The DNA here is from genome assembly GCF_031893055.1 of Leptodactylus fuscus. Lineage (NCBI taxonomy): Eukaryota > Metazoa > Chordata > Amphibia > Anura > Leptodactylidae > Leptodactylus > Leptodactylus fuscus. Next base: position 53,507,467 of record NC_134270.1, on the reverse strand, counting down.
TCATTTCGTTATCTTCCCAATCATGGACCCAGTAGTCAGGCCCCAGCGATAAGATAACATCGGGGGGGTTAGGGTCTGGTGTTCACTGACACATGGCATTGTCTACACTTGGGCTCTCAAATCTGTCAAAAATATGTAAGCACACAATAAGGCCTTGGGGAGGAAATGTTGAGATGAAGGCGACTTATTACTTACTTTGGACAGGGCTGACAGACATCATTTTCTTTATAGAAACCAGGCAGGCAGTCACCACATTCGGTATTGCTATTTGTGGAGCCTATTGGATAAATATATATGAACATACATACAGAAATGTCTGTGTGACTATAAATCTGTACTATGGGAAGAATATGCAAATCCGCCTTCCATGATGTAATTAGGAAGACAGTTGCTGCCTCATTGTTGCAAACCAATAGAGGGCGCTCACTGGAATGTGCAAGCCTGTCTTAAGACAGTATTCCAGTGAAATAACCCAATAATGGCTGCTCCCTTTAGCCTCATGCCCGACCTTCCAAGAGGCCTTTGTTTAGCAATGACGCTGGGATTATTACCAGGTTATAGTCTCTCAATCGAGGACAGCTGTTTCGATCTGGTTGGATCTCATCAGCCCGATGTAGAGAGGACTATAACCTGGTAGAGGTGAGAGGCTTAGACAGGGTTCGGGGGATATTGTCACTCCTTAGGGAGAGACCACCATATAGGTGTGTGGAGACTTGTTAAGCCTTTAGCACTCCACTTTGCAAGGAACTATGGGAAGAATATGCAAATCCGCCTTCCATGATGTAATTAGGAAGACAGTTGCTGCCTCATTGTTGCAAACCAATAGAGGGCGCTCACTGGAATGTGCAAGCCTGTCTTAAGACAGGATTCCAGTGAAATAACCCAATAATGGCTGCTCCCTTTAGCCTCATGCCCGACCTTCCAAGAGGCCTTTGTTTAGCAATGACGCTGGGATTATTACCAGGTTATAGTCTCTCAATCGAGGACAGCTGTTTCGATCTGGTTGGATCTCATCAGCCCGATGTAGAGAGGACTATAACCTGGTAGAGGCGAGAGGGTTAGACAGGGTTCGGGGGATATTGTCACTCCTTAGGGAGAGACCACCATATAGGTGTGTGGAGACTTGTTAAGCCTTTAGCACTCCACTTTGCAAATCTGTACTGTAGGATATGAGGAGCATGTAAAACTATTATCTGTCCACTAGGTGGCAGAAGGGAGACGTGAACCTGTTCACATTCAATGATCTGGTAATACAGCATGCTACCCTGCACAATGATTCTGTGATGTCTATTGCCATGGCTTTCAGTACTACACAGATATAGCACGAAGGAACAATCGGCTAATTTTATCTATAGAATCTACAATTCCCCAAGACATTTTTCAGAATGAATTGTCACTTGCCAATCTGTCTAGAATAACGTTATTACATGAGTGGACAGGTCACTGTATCGCACAAGAGCAACATTGGGTTCCTGAAATACTCTTTGCTACTCTTTTCACTAGACTGGCCTTACAGATCTGATAGATGTTGACAGAACACTAATTTGACCAATAGTTATTTTTCCTCTTCCTCCATACATGTGCACACAGTGGCGTAACCAAAGTCTTGTGGGCCCGGGTGCAATCTTTTGTCTGGGGCCCCCTACCTCATCCGTACAGCGAATTCTTGATGGTTATGGGTGCTAAGGAGTTTAAACAACCTTAGTGTGGTTCGGGGAATCTGTGGGTCTACTTGGCTTATGGACCAAATGGAACCTGCAATCTCACTACTGATGCCAGTGCTTATGGGCCCCCTAAGGCTCCTGGGCCCTGGTGTGACTGCACCCTCTGCACCCACTTACGTTACACCCCTGTGTGCACACTCTGCACAGCCAGGCATGTATGTGATCTGATTGAGGACAGTGGTAATACATTGTAAGGCACCTATAGTATTGACTTATACAGTATTTACTAAAGCTTTAGGCATGTTGGAATCTAACAGCCTGATCCTTCTTCCTCTGCCATCAGGAGAATATCCCATTACACAATTGGCCAGTTCCGAGTTCAGCCCATATCTATCATAAATGTATGACAAGCTTTATCCTGTAACCTCCCACTTGCCTCCATTCCCCTGCTCAGATTATTTCCCTGCCCTCTCAATGTACAGGTCACTTCTTCCCACAAGATCAGCACATATACCTGATGTCCTCTGCAGTTCTTCCAGGAAATCTCCCCAGCAGTATAAATATAGTGAGGTATAGCAAAACTCAGAATATGCCCTCAGTATGGTGCAAGTTAACCCAGCAGTAGAAAGGTCCCCGGATAGTGCTATCATTACAGGTTGTCTCACTGGCTACTAGATAAAGGTCCTGGATGCAGGACCTCTTCATTTAACTCACAATTCTCTAATAGGGTATATGAAAGTGGTTTTTCTAACCCAGACCACGTCTTCAGCTGGCTGGAGATGATGAGAATGAGAAGACTTCTACTTACAGTTAGTGAGTATTCTCTGGTTGTGGCATTTTATACATGCTTGGCACGGAGAATATTCATCGAGCCGATAGTAGCCTTCTTTACACTCGCAAACTGCTTCCATTGCTGCAGAACATTGCCCCACTTCAACTTCTGTGTCTGTCAGATAAAAGGCCAAATTGGGTTAGAATCATAATGCAAATCTTAATGTGCAGTATGGCAACCACTTCACACAAATAGGCTACCAAACAACGAGGGACTACACCTTCTAGAACAGAGTTTACTAAAGCAGTAATCTTTATCCTGGAGATGTCCAGCTGTTGTAAAAATAGAAATCTTATCATTAATGGCATATACATTGTATGACTGGTTCAGAGACTCTCACCGAGTAGTACATTAGACAGAAATGGCACTAGAGCTGATCATCTGCGGTCAGGGTCGGACTGGCCCACCGGGGAACCGGGGAATCCCCCGAGCCTTGACTATCAGTCCTCGTTTTCCCAATGCAGATGCATTGACCAGGGGCCCGATCGGGATGTCAGGGGCCGGTTCGGGCCCCTGGCCAATGCATTTGCATTGACAAACTGAGGACTGATAGTTTTCCGGGGCCGGATCTGTAACCTCGGGGCCCCAGGCTGCCAGCAGCACTTGAATGATTACAGATGGCCAGCTGCCAGCAGTTTCCCAGGGCCCTGACACTTACACAGGGGCCTCCTGACTGTGGTTATAATCCATCTGAGGTTTCGAGGGTAGTGCTAAGGAACAACCAGATGAGTTTGTGGGTGCATCACTTTGTGCACCAGCATCGTATTTGGATACAAGTTGCCTGAATGTCCCCTACCTGTTCCTGACCCCCTTTTTTGACAATGGGATCCCCTTCCTCTGGATGTTCTTCCTCAATCACACAATTTTCAGTATGCTCTCAAAACCATTATAAAAGGAAACCCCAAGGAAGGCCTCATTCAGAGTAGCCCAGATTACTCAATATTCCCAATCTAATCTGGATTCACACTGAAACTGATCCACTTGATTTTATGTTTCACTCTGGGGTCACATGTCTGATGTCCATACAGGGGAACTCCAGACTTGAAAGGGCAAGTATCTAATTTTTAGCCACGATTGTGAAAGCCAATGCCGTATACAAAGACCACAAATTATGACGCATGTCTAATTCATTTGCGACACAGACCAATGTAGGTGATCATACAAATCTTTTTGCAGATTGTGGATGACATACTGACATAGTATTTGCGGATAACAAGAACCATGATGTTCATACATTGTTGTTTTTAAATGGATCTTCAAAAAAGCCTTGGATCTTACAAGGTTTGTCCAGCAGCTGGAATTCTACTGCAACATTTTGGGAAAGTCATTTTTAGTCCTATTTAGTTAGTCCTTGGATGTACTACACAAAATTGATTCATGGACCATACCATTCTATTGTGAACATAGGGGTCTGCACTGATATAATAAATGTGAAGAAAATTTGAAATGCATATATTAGAAAAAAAAATTTTAATATGACAAAATTACAAAAACCTAAAAGTTTTAGTCACCACCTTTCCTTAAATTACATATAAATATAATCACATTAGGCATCCCAAGTCCCAAAACTATTAAAATATTAAATATGTGAAAAAAAGAGAAAAACATGGCCCGCACATCCCAACCTTATACATTGATCTAGTGCTACTTAGCAAATTTAACAATACCGAACATGAGGTTCTTAGTATACATATTGATCAAGGTGTATAAGCCCACTAGCCATTTCACGGCGACCTCTTTATAGTGGGTCCCTACTCTACTGGGCGCGGCGAAGCACAGCGACCACCACAACCGCAACATAGCGCCCGCAGGGCGAGCAACCCAGTGCCACCAGACCGAGCCCCCAGGATCTGGGCCGCACCTCCCCACGGGCACAGCACCACAGGAGCAGCAGACACCACGCAGCACTGCACCATGTGAACAGATCTCAAAAAATTCACCTTACCATAATGCCCCAGTCAGAGGACTGAGAGCTAGTAGGTGGGTCCCTTTTTGCAGTTTCCTGCTAATTAAAAACACCTGGGAAAAATGGGGGGAGTGCCAAGGCAAAAACAAAAAAAATGATGAAGGAAGAAATTTACCATATATGTGCAAAAAGAGAGAAACATGGCCCGCACATCCCAACCTTATACATTGATCTAGTGCTTCTCAGCAAATTTAACAATACTGAACATGAGGTTCTTAGTATACATGTTGATCAATGTGCATAAGCCCACTAGCCACTTAACGCTGCTGACAAGGATGGAGGCGGTGCTGGAGAGAGTTCTCTCGTAGCATTGGGGACGCCCCCAGTGCTGTTTGAGCGCTGGGGCCTGCCCCCAGTGCTGCGAGAGAGCTAATTTGCATACCGAGAGAAACTGGGATTGTAGGCAAACGGCGGTGCGGAGAAGACCATGAAAGGTAAGAGAAGAATAACCTTTCTTAAGGCTATTCTGACGTGGTACCTAGAAAAAATTGTGTGTGAGTGATAGGATCCCTTTAAAATATTTGTCAGAAAAGGGTGATTTGAAGATTTTTTTTTCTCCAAAATTTAGAATTTTTACTATGCAATGGAAACCATAAAAACAAAACCCATCAGAAAATGGCGGTACTGCATTTTTTTTCTAATTCCATCTCATTCTAAGTTTTTTCCCCAGATTCCCAGTACCCCTGGGTTCACACCAGCGTCTGGACTCTGATATCAGGTTTCTGTCTTCTGCATGCTGAAGACAGAAACCTGTCTTGCCGAGTCTGGCTGTGAGCGCCTGTGAGCGTTTTGAGCTCTCTGCGGCGAAACCATTTTTTTTTTTAAACCGGACACAGAGTACTGCATGTCCGACTCTGTGTCTGGTTTAAAAAAAAACGGTTTAGCGGCAGAGAGCATAAAACGCTCACCGGCGCTCACGGCCGGACACTTTTCAAATGAATGGGTTTGGAAAGATGCCTGCAGGTTTCCGTCTCCTGCCCTGTTTTGTGCAGGAAATGAAAACCTGCAGAACGGAGTGCCGGGCGCAGATGTGAACGAGCCCTACACTGTACAAAATCATAAATTACACCATTTTAAAGTACAATTTGTCACGCAAAAATTAAACCCTCATATGACTACGTAAATGGAAAAATTAGCTTTTGGAATGCAGGGAAGAAAAAATAAAAACATAAAAATTTAAAATGTCTGCATCATATAAGGGTTGAACAATGATTCATCTATGTATTTGGGAACTGCACCATGATCAATTCCATGACATATGTCTATCTCCTGTACAGAAGACATGGGAATCTGATGTTCCAAAAAATGTTTCACCTTAGAAGTGTATAAGATAAGGTAATTGTCTCAGTATATACATATATACTTCTGCACAAAGTACTGACAATATCCACTTTACCTAGTTGACAACGTCTGCAAAGCTGGCATTTAGTTTTGTAGTTACTGTGTCTAAGGAAAGTTCCCTCTTCACATGGTTTACATACAGTATCCTGGCCAGAAGCGGAGCATGGCGTCTGCACATATTCTCCTGAAAGAGAAAATACAGCAATATTGCAAATTACCCTGTAGGTTGCCCTGACATTTTAGAGTGGAGTCATAGTTACCATACAATGTTCCCACAGGCTCTGACTGGCCCACCAAGATACCGGTGAATTAAGCCCAAACATCTCCCCCTTTAAAGAGGTTGTCCATAAATTGGTGGGACCAATGTGGCAGGCAGAGAAGAATAAAAATTTTTGTTAAAAAAAAGCACACTCACCTGTCCCCAGCACCCTGTTGACCTCCTGTACCTAATTGGTCTCAATGGTCACATGAGCCATAAAACTTCTGGAAAAAGGCATCAGGAAGAGACTGAATGGACACTGGCGGCAGACAATGGAGAACCAAGGACAGGTAAGTATGCTCCAATTCCTGGACAGCCCCTTTAAAGGGCTTATTAATCTTTCTAATATTGATGGCCTCTCCTTAGGAAAGGCCATCAATATTACATCTGCAGGGGTCCAACAGCCTGGACCTTTGTAGAGTAGCTTTTCCAGGACAGCGTGGCTATAGGTAATGTTAACAATTCCAGGAGCCAAACTGCTTGCTTCTCATACAGTGTGTAGCAGTGGGTTTAGGAGGACCATGTTCTATGGTGGGTGAGCAACCTGGTTCCCAGCATGTTATTACGTGTAGCCATGTTGTCTCAGTACAGCTGATCTAGAGGGGTCCTGGCTGTGGGTAGTGGGGCTCTAGAATCAATTTAACTGGTGGGCCCACTGGACCAACTCATTGCCAAGATATCTTGTTAAATAAAAAAAAAAAAGGTTTGCCTGTGTCACAAAGTCCCTTTATGAATTTAGTGAAAATTGAGGCTTAAAACTAGGAGTAACAGAATATTAGAAGTCTTGTACTCTATGACAACTAAGGGCTCGTTCACATCTTCGCCCGGGGTCTCTGCTATGCAGATTTCTGTTTCCTGCCCGAAACTGGACAGGAGACGGAAACCTGCAGTCAGTTTTCAAACTGTTTGAAAAGTGTCCGGCCGTGAGCGCCTGTGAGCGTTTTGTGTTCTCCACATTGAAACCGTTTTATTTTTAACCGGACACAAAGCTGGACATGCAGGACTTTGTATCCGTTTAAAAAAAAAAAACGGTTTTGTTGTGGAGAGCACAAAACGCTCACCGGCGCTCACGGCCGGACACGGTCTGACAGGTTTCCGTCTTCTGTCAGCAAAAGACGGAAACCTGGAAACGGAAATCAGACGCTGGTGTGAACCCAGCGTAAGTTAGGCTACAGTAACGCTATTGTTTTACAGTTGCAACTGCATGAAGAACAAAACTACTATAATAACGCCCCCATGTGCAAGAATATAACTACTATAATAATGTCCCCGGTAAAGAATATAACTACTATAGTACTACTCCCTATGTACAAGAATATAACTACTATAATGCAAAAAAGTTCAAAAGCAGCGGCACCGTTCTGTGGGTGTGAACATACACCAAATCCCTGGATCTCAAACTAGATGATCTGGCATTCAGGTGGTGCTCACTGTTAAACAAATAGTCCAATATAGTGCAAAAAAATAGAAAAAATCAGGGCACTCACCAGCCAGTAGTAAAATTCACCAAACTTTAATAATCTTCCATAAAAATAGGTACTTGAACAGCATTTACAGACGGGGGTAGGGTAGATGGAATGTAGAAGAAATGAAGCGACAACCGTTTAGTGCTAAATGCACTTCATCAGGCTTATACCGCCCCAACAATTTAACTATTGTAATACTGCCCTCTACTGACAAGTTTCATATAACACAAAAATGGCAAAGTTTATTAAAGGGATCTGTTGATATGGCGCTTTCTTGTCTATAGGTGATAGGTTGTAAACTTTGCACGATTTGCTTAAGTAGTGAGATTGAATGTTTAGCTCACCTTTTGGGCACAACCTGCAGCAGCGTCCGGCATCCTCATCTTTGATCGTTCCATCTTCACAGTCTGAGCGCTTGTAGCGTTGGAGACTGTGAAATAGTTGGTTTGCTTCATCATTACTGGAGTTAAATCTTTTATTACTCTTCTGTCTTATATTTTTATGAAAAACAGACTCGGTAAAACAAACCTACAAATAAAAAAGTGCCATTAACATTAGCAGTTTGGATCTGGTTGACCACCATTTTATCTAAACTTTAATACAGTTGCTTTTTCTTACCTGATAAATCATCTAATTCTACTGCCTACAGTTGTCACCAGAGGGGGTTAACCTTAGTGCTTTGGCCCGGTTGACATCCGCGTTCCTTATTCTGTTCGGGGAGTCCCCAAACGGAATACCCAATGCATTAAAAAGCGGTTAGCAAATAAAGCACACGGACCCCACAGACTATAATGGGGTCTTTGTTAGAGATGAGCGAGTACTGTTCGGATCAGCCGATCCAAACAGCACGCTCGCATAGAAATGAATGGACGTAGCCGGCACGCGGGGGGTTAAGCGGCCGGCCGACGTCAAAGCGGAAGTACCAGGTGCATCCATTCTTTTCTATGGAGCGTGCTGTTCGGATCGGCTGATCCAAACAGTACTCGCTTATCTCTAGTCTTTGTGTTTTCCGCGCGGTGTACACACGAATCATGTGGAGAGAAATGAATACCGAACGCAGATGTGAACTTCTGCAAGAACTTTGTATGTTCTCCTTTTGTTTATGTGGGTTTCTTCCAGGTACTTTGGTTTCCTCCCACACTCCAAAAGGCATACTGATAGTGAACTTAGATTGTGAGCACTATATGGCACAATGACTGATAATGTCTGTAAAGCGCTGCTGAATACATTGGTGCTATACAAGTGAGGGAAAAAAAATATAATAAAAATATGGATTCATGTAGATATTACTAAACTAAAAATTTCTGAAATTACTGAAACAGAATATTTATTTGCAGTAAGATGCTTCTAGTGGTGACTGCAGGGTCAGTGTCAACCCTCGCAAGGGAAGTAGTTCAGTAATTCCAGTACTTCTCCCACCACAATCCACAAAGTAGTCTCGTGCCTGGCATCTGTAGTAAGTGTACAACTGTTCTCTGCTGCAAATGTCAGAAACAAACCACCAAACCACCTTGTGCACAAATGGAAATTACTAATACTGCTCAAAACTAGACCTTAAATGGAGGCCTGTGGTTTGTTAAGGACTTCTAAGACTGTCTATGAGCCAAAATGAAAACCATTTTAGGGTCCCCACCCAAAATTGCAGTGAAAACTGCAAAATCTGGGTTTTCAACCTGTGGTACCTGGGCATATATGTGTACTTGTGCAAATTTAAAGAGGACCTTTCATCAGATTGGGCACAGGCAGTTCTATATACTGCTGGAAAGCCGACAGTGTGCTGAATTCAGGGCACTATCGGCTTTTCCGATCCGTGCCCCGGGTAAAGCGCTATCGGTCCCGGGACCGTAGCGCTTTACAGTCAGAAGGGAGTTTCTGACAGTCAGTCAGGAACGTCCTTCTCCACAGCAGCGCCTATTGCGCTGTACAGTGTGAGCGGGGAGGAACGCCCCCTCCCTCTGCTCACAGTGCTCGTCCATAGACGAGTATTATCAGGAAGGGAGGGGGCGTTCCTCCCCGCTCACAGTGTACAGCGCGATAGGCACTGCTGTGGAGAAGGACGTTCCTGACAAACTGTCAGAAATACCCTTCTGACTGTAAAGCGCTACGGGACTGCTAGCGCTTTACCCGGGGCACAGATCGGGAAAGCAGATGAATTCAGCGCACTGTCGGCTTTCCAGCAGTATATGGAACTGCCTGTGCTCAATCTGATGAAAGGTCCTCTTTAAGTAGGGGGTGCTTGCTTAGGAATGTAAAGAAACCCATTGGCATGGATTATCCACTAGACCACAAAGTGTCACCTGCTAAGACATCCAGCAGTAAGTGTACAAACTCCCTGCAGCACCGCCATAGGAGAAGCTAGGTATAACAAGTGTCCACTGACATCAGGACACGACAGGTCCTCCAGGGCAGGAGATACTTGAGAAGCTGTAGCTATTTCACACTTGCTGACAGCTATTCCTCCTAACTCACGTACGTCTGTGTCGGTTTCCCCTAATTTATCTGCTACTATTCCGAACAACATACATCTTCACATTCTGATAGAATCTCCGCACACTTATTTATTTACTACACCCACTACAATGTGAAGTCTCTTCTCAGAGATGGGCCATGGCAGCCTGCTTTGCATAAAGGGTTCAGGGAAGTAGACCTACAGGAAAAGCTGAGTAAGGCACACATCTGAAAGTAGAACAGATTACCGGAAACCACATGTCACAGAGCACACAAGCAGCTTCTCGTAAGAGTCTCGAGAATAACAGAAGCCAGACTACTGAGTGCTTAGGTATATAAGATGGGAAAGTTATACAATAACATGGTGCCAAGCCCTTTGGGAGATCTCCAAAGGTATGCCCACTGTTGCAAAGTTTATATATAGGATTAGTTTATGAATGGTTCATTGTTCTAGCTTTGAATATCATTCATTATTCTGCTAGTGGTACTAATATTATCGGGCATCATGGTGGCTCAGTAGTTAGCACTGTTCCCTAGGGTCCTGGGTTTAAATCCAACCAAGGACATCTGCATGGAGCTTGTATGTTCTCCCCGTGATTGAATGGGTTTCCTCTAGATACAATGGTTTCACATGCCAAGAATATACTAATAGGTATATATGCAATTTTGTGATATTGTGGGAAAAAACTTTAAGACCAAGGCCGCACAGTGTAAACATATTTGAGGGTAAAACCCACAGCAATATTTGATATGTTGAAGGTTTTAGTTACAGAATGTGGATGAGATTTGTATAAATGTCATCTATAGCAGGGGCGTAACTACCATAGAGGCAGCGGAGGCGGCTGCCACAGGGCTCGGAACATTAGGGGGCCCGGTGACAGCCGCTACCGCTGCGTTTTTGTTTTTTTTAATAGGCCGTTACGGGCCCTATTCACTTGCCCATCCTGGCTGGGCTGGAATCGGCAAGTAACACCGCAGGCCCACATATACTATCATTATACTCGGGGGTCTTTGCAGACCCCCGAGTATAATGATCTATGGCCCGGGAGAGGTAAGGGAACATAACAAACACTGTTACTTACCTCTCCACGATCCTGCCAGGCCTCCTTCCTATTTGTCTGACTTCTCTGACGCCACATGAACCCGGCCTGCGTCCGGGTCATGTGATGTCTGACGTCATTTCAGAAGGACGGCAGCGGAGAAGACAGCGTAGCAGCCGGGGGACAGGTAAGTAACAGGAATTTTTTGTTTTTATTCCCCCGGGTCTCCGATTATTATACTCTGGGGTCTGAAAAGACCCCAGAATATAATAATTGTTTATGGGTGTCCACAGTGGGACATAATACTGTGTGCAGGGGCCACTATTGGGGATAATACTGTGTGCAGGGGCCACTATGGGACATAATACTGTGTGCAGGGGCCACTATGGGACATAATACTGTGTGCAGGGGCCACTATTGGGGATAATACTGTGTGCAGGGGCCACTATGGGACATAATACTGTGTGCAGGGGACACTATTGGGTATAATACTGTGTGCAGGGGCCAGTAAGGGACAAAATACTGCATTCAGGGGCCACTATTGGGGATAATACTGTGTGCAGGGGCCACTATGGGGCATAATACTGTGTGCAGTTGCCACTAGGGGACATAATAGAGTGCGGAGTAGGGGGCCGGTGGAGGTCTTCGACGTCGGTTGGGGGGGCCCCATGTCAAAAGTTCACCACGGGGCCCCGCCATTCCTAGTTACACCACTGATCTATAGTATAGCTATGGTTCACTGTAGATGGTTAGTTATGGGGAAGTTCACAGCAACTAACCCACTGCAAACCTGCAAAGTGTGACTCTGAATACAGTATTACACCAGAGCTGCCCTCACTATTTAGTAGGCTTCAGAGCTGGAATCACAGAGTAGTCCCTTGTTCACAGTACCGATGATTTGCATTCTTCACAATGTCATCTTTACTAGGCATTACATTGCCATTTTCAGAGTTGAAGTCCCACATTATTTCCTGCTTCTTTCAGTGCGCTGTTGATTTGTATTCTTAAAATTGTCATCTTTACAGTCATCAGATTAGTAGTTCATCAAAACTTGATAAGGGGATGTTTGATGACAAGCTTCTTGACTTTTCCCAGTACTCTCATAGAAAGTGTGCATAGGTCTGTGCGTCTTATTCTAGTAAGACTGTGTTAGTCATTCACGCCTAGAAGAATACAGTACAGCTTCTGCTGTATCCTCTGTAAAAGAAGCAGGAATATAGTTTAGGCTGGACATAGACTAGACTTTATTTCTGCTTCTCAAAGACAAAGCTGAGCACAGTTAGCAGCATTTATTAAAGTATAATGTAGACATCCTGATACTGACTCAACGCAGTGAGTGAAAAGATGTTAGATAAGCGTCTCACCTCTCTGTGTTGCTCTGTCCCTAATAAGGAGAAAAGCCGCATTGAAGGGTGAGGAAGTGCTTATATACTTCCTTTTCCCTCACTGCTTGGATTCTGCTGCTGCCTATGTTAGGCGTTTTCTCTGAAAAGCCTGGGTAAGGCTATGTCCAGTCTGTATGATATCCCTCCTTCCTTTACTACAAATACAGCATAAGCTCTGCTGTGCATGAATAACTCACTTGAATGACATGCACAGACTCAGGTGTGTAGCTATAGGGGTACAGAGGTAGCATATACTACTGGAAAGGATCCCAAAAGTCCCTCTGCCACATAAAATACTCCACTATTCTTAACCTTTTCCCTGCTGACCATGTAGCTCTACATCCTTCCAGGGTGGCACTTCTATAGCCTCTCACATGGCTAATGCGTCCTTACTACTAATGCCGATTACTCGGGACTGGATGGGGCTAGGATGATGGTTTAAAATTAATTTTAAAGATGAGAATCTCATCTTTTAAATGATACCAAGCCCTTCATGACAACCCTTACAATTTCAAAGCGACTGACCGTTGAATACGCTATTTGGCATTGAGATCCAATTGCAGATCTCAATTCCTAAACAGGAGCGTGTCTTGAGCCGTGGACGCCGTGGCTCACTCAGACGCGGAATCCGTGGCAAGATAGGGCATGTTGGTTTTTTTTCCGCTACTAGCTAGCAGGAAAAAAAGCAAGCGGCTCTTCCCCATTGTCATTCTCTCTTCATTTTACACAAGTCCATACTCCATACACACTAAGAAGTATGAACAGCGCTCAGTACAGTAGCAAGAAAAGAGGGAGAAATACAGGATTTGACAAAAAGGAGCCAAAATTTGTTAACAAAGTATATTGCAAAATGTACCAATATACACAAATACTGCCAGAAAATCAAAAGCTGTCCATAAGTTTAGTCATGCTTTAACTTACAGAACATTGTCTAGACTGGATACAATTGCAATGGCATTGCAGCTGTGAGAAGTCTTATATCCGTACAGTTTTCTAGCCCTGTAAAATTTCCTTGACAGTAAGCAGACGTCTTTAATGGTAAGGAATTAAACCACAAAGAAAAATGGAAAGTTGCAGAACATTTCATGTTGTGCCTATCATGTGTCTGGTTCAGCTACATAGCCAGACCACGGTCACACCTCACGCAGATGGACTGATATTTGCAACTGCTAGGAGTTATGACAAAGAACATACAAGTTCAGTCTTATATAAACACGTTGAAGGTAATATAATACTTAGAAGTTTAGGAAACAGATTCAGAGATGAATGTGAGATTAAAGTACAACAAAACTGAGTCAATAATGCCAATAAACCAAGCAGAGAGTCCAGGGGTGTAGCTATAGGGGTGAAAAGGTAGTAGACACTACCTTCCCTTGAACCCTAAGGAGGCCTCAAAGGACCCTCTGCCACATTATAAAATATACCACTATCTTGAATGGCACCAGGTAAGTTGGGACCCATAAAAGATTTTGCATTGGGGCCAAGAAACTTCAATTTTCTACCTCTGTGAGGAACTATCAAAAATAAATATATTTACAAAAGCAAATTCAGGGTACATAAGTAAGTACAGAAACATCAGCCATTTGGGTCCTGCCGGCACCTAGCCTTCAGTAGACACAATACAAAAACATAGGATGGCATGACAGGCCCAGATCTTGGGCACTGCCCTGATGTCTTGGATGGTGATGAAATGTCCAGATTCCAACTTTATTTGCATACTGAAGACATAGATAGAGACAAATACAATGGTGGCGGAGAGAGTGGTGATCTCCCTGCACCAGCATTCACTTTGCTTCCCCTGATATCTATGACTTGTACATGGCAGTTGCAATAGGATGACGTTGTTGTGCCTGTGGTGCTGAGCCAACAAGCTATTCATATATTCTTATTTTGTATCATGATTTTTAATTTTCTAACAAATTTCATGACATTATGGAGTTTTTATTATATGAATACATCTGTTTTTTTATATATACTATATATATATATATATATATATATATATATATATATATATATATATATGTACTAGAGGGAGGACCCGGCTTCGCACGGGTATATTACATGTTATGTTTGTGTAGTGGCCCCATAAGAATTGTCCAGTTTTGCACTGGTGTATTTTGTATGTGGTTTGTGTGTATGTCCATAAGCGTCATGTGATTATGTGTATCTCATTTTGGATATCAGTGAAAAACCTGACGCGCATATTCAGGGTAGGGCGCATAAATATGTGCGCGCATAAATATGTGCATGAATATACAGGGTAGTGTGCATAAATATGTGCGCGCATAAATATGTGCGCGCATAAATACGCACGTGCATATACAGGGTAGGGCGCATAAATATGTGCGCGGATAAATATGTGCGCTCATATACAGGGTAGGGCACATAAATATGTGCGCGCATAAATATGTGCACGCATAAATATGTGTGCGTGTATACAGGGTAGGGCGCATATTCAGGGTAGGGCGCATATATATGTGCGCACATAAATATGTGCGTTCATAAAAATGCGCACATATACAGAGTAGGGCGCATAAATATGTGCGCGCATAAATATGTGCATGCATATACAGGGTAGGGCGAATAAATATGTGCACGCATATACAAGGTAGGGCGCATAAATATGTGCATGCATAAATATGTGCACGCATAAATATTTATGTGCGCGCATACAGGTTAGGGTGCATATATATGTGCGCGCATAAATATGTGTGCGTGTATTCAGGGTAGGGCGCATAATCAGGGTAGGGCGCATATATATGTGCACGCATAAATATGTGTACACATAAATATGTGCGCGCATAAATATGTACGCGCATAAATATAAATGTGCGCGCATACAGGGTAGGGCGCATATATATGTGCGCGCATAAATATGTGTGCGCGTATACAGGGTAGGGCGCATATTCAGAGTAGGGCGCATAAATATGTGCGCGCATAAATATGTGCGTGCATATACAGGGTAGTGCGCATAAATATGCGCGCGCATAAATATGTGTGCGCGTATTCAGGGTAGGGCGCATATTCAGGGTAGGGCGCATATATATGTGCGCGCATAAATATGTGTGCGCGTATTCAGGGTAGGGCGCATATTCAGGGTAGGGCGCATATATATGTGCGCGCATAAATATGTGTACGCATAAATATGTGCGCGCATAAATATGCATGCGCATATACAGGGTAGGGTGCATAAATATGTGCGCACATATACAGGATAGGGCGCATATATGTGCGCACATAAATATGTGCGGATAAATATGTGCGCGCATATACAGGGTAGGGCGCATAAATATGTGCGCGCATAAATATGTGCGCTCATATACAGGGTAGGGCACATAAATGTGTGCGCGCATAAATGTATGCGTGCATAAATATGTGCACGCATAAATATAAATGTGCGCGCATACAGGGTAGGGCGCATATATATGTGCGCGCATAAATATGTGTGCGCGCATACAGGGTAGGGCGCATATATATGTGAGCACATAAAAATGCGCACATATACAGAGTAGGGCGCATAAATATGTGCGCGCATAAATATGTGCGTGCATGTACAGGGTAATGCGCATAAATATGTGCGCGCATAAATATGCGCGTGCATATACAGGATAGGGCACATAAATATGTGCGCGCATAAATATGTGCACGCATAAATATGTGCACGCATGTACAAGGTAGGGCGCATATACAGGGTAGGGCGCATATATATGTGCGCACATAAATATGTGCGCTCATAAAAATGTGCGCACATACAGGGTAGGGCGCATATATATGTGCGCGCATAAATATGTGTGCGTGTATACAGGGTAGGGCGCATATTCAGGGTAGGGCGCATATATATGTGCGCACATAAATATGTGCGCTCATAAAAATGCGCACATATACAGAGTAGGGCGAATAAATATGTGCGCGCATAAATATGTGCATGCATATACAGGGTAGAGCGAATAAATATGTGCACGCATATACAAGGTAGGGCGCATAAATATGTGCATGCATAAATATGTGCACGCATAAATATTTATGTGCGCGCATACAGGTTAGGGTGCATATATATGTGCGCGCATAAATATGTGTGCGCGTATTCAGGGTAGGGCGCATAATCAGGGTAGGGCGCATATATATGTGCACGCATAAATATGTGTACACATAAATATGTGCGCGCATAAATATGTACGCGCATAAATATAAATGTGCGCGCATACAGGGTAGGGCGCATATATATGTGCGCGCATAAATATGTGTGCGCGTATACAGGGTAGGGCGCATATTCAGAGTAGGGCGCATAAATATGTGCGCGCATAAATATGTGCGTGCATATACAGGGTAGTGCGCATAAATATGCGCGCGCATAAATATGTGTGCGCGTATTCAGGGTAGGGCGCATATTCAGGGTAGGGCGCATATATATGTGCGCGCATAAATATGTGTGCGCGTATTCAGGGTAGGGCGCATATTCAGGGTAGGGCGCATATATATGTGCGCGCATAAATATGTGTACGCATAAATATGTGTGCGCATAAATATGCATGCGCATATACAGGGTAGGGCGCATAAATATGTGCGCACATATACAGGATAGGGCGCATATATGTGCGCACATAAATATGTGCGGATAAATATGTGCGCGCATATACAGGGTAGGGCGCATAAATATGTGCGCGCATAAATATGTGCGCTCATATACAGGGTAGGGCACATAAATGTGTGCGCGCATAAATGTATGCGTGCATAAATATGTGCACGCATAAATATAAATGTGCGCGCATACAGGGTAGGGCGCATATATATGTGCGCGCATAAATATGTGTGCGCGCATACAGGGTAGGGCGCATATATATGTGAGCACATAAAAATGCGCACATATACAGAGTAGGGCGCATAAATATGTGCGCGCATAAATATGTGCGTGCATGTACAGGGTAATGCGCATAAATATGTGCGCGCATAAATATGCGCGTGCATATACAGGATAGGGCACATAAATATGTGTGCGCATAAATATGTGCACGCATAAATATGTGCACGCATGTACAAGGTAGGGCGCATATACAGGGTAGTGCGCATATATATGTGCGCGCATAAATATGTGCGCGCATAAATATAAATGTGCGCGCATACAGGGTAGGGCGCATATATATGTGCGCGCATAAATACGTGTGCGCGTATACAGGGTAGGGCGCATATTCAGGGTAGGGCGCATATATATGTGCGCACATAAATATGTGCGCTGATAAAAATGTGCGCATATATACAGAGTAGGGCGCATAAATATGCGCGCGCATAAATATGTGCGTGCATATACAGGGTAGGGCACATAAATATGTGCATGCATAAATATGTGCACGCATAAATATATATGTGTGCGCATACAGGTTAGGGTGCATATATATGTGCGCGCATAAATATGTGTGCGCGTATTCAGGGTAGGGCGCATATTCAGGGTAGGGCGCATATATATGTGCGCGCATAAATATGTGTGCGCGCATACAGGGTAGGGCGCATATATATGTGAGCACATAAAAATGCGTACATATACAGAGTAGGGCGCATAAATATGTGCGCGCATAAATATGTGCGTGCATGTACAGGGTAATGCGCATAAATATGTGCGCGCATAAATATGCGCGTGCATATACAGGATAGGGCACATAAATATGTGCGCGCATAAATATGTGCACGCATGTACAAGGTAGGGCGCATATACAGGGTAGTGCGCATATATATGTGCGCACATAAATATAAATGTGCGCGCATACAGGGTAGGGCGCATATATATGTGCGCGCATAAATATGTGTGCGCGTATACAGGGTAGGGCGCATATTCAGGGTAGGGCGCATATATATGTGCGCACATAAATATGTGCGCTGATAAAAATGTGCGCACATATACAGAGTAGGGCGCATAAATATGCGCGCGCATAAGTATGCGCGCGCATAAGTATGTACAAGGTAGGGCGCATATACAGGGTAGGGCGCATATATATGTGCGCGCATAAATATGTGCACGCATAAATATAAATGTGCACGCATACAGGGTAGGGCGCATATATATGTGCGCGCATAAATATGTGTGCGCGTATACAGGGTAGGGCGCATATTCAGGGTAGGGCGCATATATATGTGCGCGCATAAATATGTGTGCGCGTATACAGGGTAGGGCGCATATTCAGGGTAGGGCGCATATATATGTGCGCACATAAATATGTGCGCTCATAAAAATGTGCGCACATATACAGAGTAGGGCGCATAAATATGTGCGCGCATAAATATGTGCGTACATATACAGGGTAATGCGCATAAATATGTGCGCGCATAAATATGCGCGCGCATAAATATGCACGCGCATGTGCAGGGTAGGGCGCATAAATATGTGCGCGCATATACAGGGTAGGGCGCATAAATATGTGCATGCATAAATATGTGCACGCATAAATATATATGTGCGCGCATACAGGTTAGGGTGCATATATATGTGCGCGCATAAATATGTGTGCGCGTATTCAGGGTAGGGCGCATATTCAGGGTAGGGCGCATATATATGTGTGCGCATAAATATGTGTACGCATAAATATGTGCGCGCATAAATATATACGCGCATATACAGGGTAGGGCGCATAAATATGTGCGCGCATAAATATGTGCGCGCATATACAGGGTAGGGCGCATAAATATGTGCGCGGATAAATATGTGCGCGCATATACAGGGTAGTGCGCATATATTTGTGCGCGCATAAATATGTGCACGCATAAATATGCATGCGCATATACAGGGTAGGGCGCATAAATATGTACGCGCATAAATATGTGCGCGCATATACAGGGTAGGGTGCATATATGTGCGCACATAAATATGTGCGCACATAAATATGTGCGCACATAAATATGTGCGCACATAAATATGTGCGCACATAAATATGTGCGCACATAAATATGTGCGCACATAAATATGTGCGCACATAAATATGTGCGCGCATATACAGGGTAGGGCATAAATATGTGCGCGCATAAATATAAATGTGCGCGCATACAGGGTAGGGCGCATAAATATGTGCGCACATAAATATGTGCGCGCAAATACAGGGTAGGGCACATAAATGTGTGCGCGCATAAATGTATGCGTGCATAAATATGTGCGCGCATAAATATAAATGTGCGCGCATACAGGGTAGGGCGCATATATATGTGCGCGCATAAATATGTGTGCACGTATACAGGGTAGGGCGCATATATATGTGAGCACATAAAAATGTGCGCACATATACAGAGTAGGGCGCATAAATACGTGCGCGCATAAATATGTGCGTGCATGTACAGGGTAATGCACATAAATATGCGCGTGCATATACAGAGTAGGGCGCATAAATATGTGCGCGCATATACAGCGTAGGGCACATAAATATGTGCGCATATACAGGGTAGTGCGCATAAATATGTGCACGCAAAAATATGTGCGTGCATACACAGGGTAGGGCGCATAAATATGTGCGCGCATAAATATGTGCACGCATATACAGGGTAGGGCGCATAAATATGTACGCACATATACAGGGTAGGGCACATAAATATGTGCGCGCATAAATATGTGCACGCATATACAGGGTAGGGCGCATAAATATGTGCGCGCATAAATATGTGCGCACAAAAATATGTGCGCACAAAAATATGTGCACGCATATACAGCGTAGGGCACATAAATATGTGTGCATATACAGGGTAGTGCGCATAAATATGTGCGCGCAAAAATATGTGCGTGCATATACAGGGTAGGGCGCATAAATATGTGCGCGCATAAATATGCGCGTGCATATACAGGGTAGGGCGCATAAATATGTGCGTGCATATACAGCGTAGGGCACATAAATATGTGCGCATATACAGGGTAGTGCGCATAAATATGTGCTCGCAAAAATATATGCGTGCATATACAGGGTAGGGCTCATAAATATGTGCGCGCATAAATATGTGCGCGCATATACAGGGTAGTGCGCATAAATTTGTGCGCGCATAAATATGTGCACGCATAAATATGCATGCGCATATACAGGGTAGGGCGCATAAATATGTACGCGCATAAATATGTGCGCGCATATACAGGGTAGGGTGCATATATGTGCGCACATAAATATGTGCGTGCATGTACAGGGTAATGCGCATAAATATGTGCGCGCATAAATATGCGCGTGCATATACAGGGTAGGGCGCATAAATATGTGCGCGCATATACAGCGTAGGGCACATAAATATGTGCGCATATACAGGGTAGTGCGCATAAATATGTGCGCGCAAAAATATGTGCGTGCATATACAGGGTAGGGCGCATAAATATGTGCATGCATATACAGCGTAGGGCACATAAATATGTGCGCATATACAGGGTAGTGCGCATAAATATGTGCGCGCAAAAATATGTGCGTGCATATACAGGGTAGGGCGCATAAATATGTGCGCGCATAAATATGTGCGCTGATTTACAGGGTAGGGCGCATAAATATGTGCGCGCAAAAATATGTGCGCGCATATACAGCGTAGGGCGCATGAATATGTGCGTGCATGTACAGGGTAATGCGCATAAATATGTGCTCGCATAAATATGCGCGTGCATATACAGGATAGGGCACATAAATATGTGCGCGCATAAATATGTGCACGCATAAATATAAATGTGCGCGCATACAGGGTAGGGCGCATATATATGTGCGCGCATAAATATATGTGCGCGTATACAGGGTAGGGCGCATATTCAGGGTAGGGCGCATATATATGTGCGCACATAAATATGTGCGCTCATAAAAATGTGCGCACATATACAGAGTAGGGCGCATAAATATGTGCGCGCATAAATATGTGCGTACATATACAGGGTAATGCGCATAAATATGTGCGCGCATAAATATGCACGCGCATATGCAGGGTAGGGCGCATAAATATGTGCGCGCATATACAGGGTAGGGCACATAAATATGTGCATGTATAAATATGTGCACGCATAAATATATATGTGTGCGCATACAGGTTAGGGTGCATATATATGTGCGCGCATAAATATGTGTATGTATAAATATGTGCACGCATAAATATATATGTGTG